>NC_139945.1:45204445-45671945 GCF_963454915.1 Gymnoscopelus microlampas | reverse complement strand
TGCACAGAAATACAGTAGATGTACAAATATGCTCACACACACACACACACACACACACACACACACACACACACACACACACACACACAAGTGCGAGACCACACAAACACACACATGCGTGCAACACACACAAGACTTATTCTTTCTGACAGACCCTTTCACGGACTAATTACGAGTAAAATTAGCACATACTACAGTAGTGGATATTCTGAGCTGTATTGCGGAGATGTCGTTCCCTTGCAGAGAATGGCCACACCCAAGTAACGTGACAGTGGAGGAATTTGCTAAAGGCTAGCCACAAATATTTCAAGCTTGAGTCAAAGATACTTGTACGTCACTAGCTGAGCAGATGAGAACAGAAAAGAGAGTGGATGCAGGCCAACTGATAAAGGTCAGATGTTTTACTGAATATTTGACATTCATGGAATAGATGTCTTTCAGTGTTTTTAAATAAACATCAGCAGGGTAGCGAGTAAAAAGGCTGTTGAAATGTTGACACAGTATGAGATCCTTCTCTAAAACAATTTACTCTTTCATATTTGTATTCATTCCACTCATCTAAACACTTGCATGCCAATGTTAGTGTCATGCTCTACCCATTTACCTTCACTAGACCTGAAGATTTCTTATTAGAGAGTTGTGGGCTTGGCAGAAAGGCAGTTTGTGCTCTTTCCAACCACCTCAAAATTTTAACAGTAAGAGTCCTAAAAAGTCAAGCTCATGTTCAGTTTATTTGCTAAATGCACAAGAATACAATAGGTACCAGTCATTGCTGGCAGGTAAAAGCTTTGATTTAAAGCCTACTTATGTGTGAAAAATTATAACTGTGAAAGTAATGCCACTGTGTTATGGAAAACGTTCCCTTGCCATGTGTCAGGTAACACATTAACTCTTAAAATGATAACTGTAGCAACTTCAAACTTTGATTTGTGCACATGGTTAACAATTTCAATCCTACAATCAAATTAATATTTGGTAGAATTGCAGCTCTCAGTCAGTTTAACATAAGTGCACTACTGCGATGTGGAGTGAATATAGATTCAAGCTGGGAATTATGTCTTTGTCCCTATTTTTGCGGCTATTTTTTCGGGCCTATCTTTTAAAGAATGAAAAACTATTAACGCGTCATCTAATAAACCCCAAATTTGAATGCCCATGTTGGGGGCCTTTATACACCAGTGGTTCTCAAACATTTCCAAGTCAAGAACCTGAAAATACTTTGTTCCAAGGACCTCATAAGAGATTTGTCTCAATTTTGTTTGAGAGTAGCGCCACGTCACATTTGTGACGTGTCACGTGACGCTCCACCAATCCGTGATGCCGACGGTTTGGGTTGGCCAATCAGGGAAGCCAATGCATTTAGCCTCTTTCTCAGATCCGCGGGTCAACAGATGCAGATTTTTGTGGTTTTCGGTTCTCAGAAACTGTTCGAAGTCCGTCCGAATTGCCATTCCGCTCTGCACACCTCGGGGTCATATGAGACACACATGCCAAATTTACACCGGGACAAGTTTTGGGTGACACACCCAATTATTGTAAAGATAGATATCGATGTCAGTTTGGACATCGATATCTATCATCTTTTACATTCCTGCCCTTATTTGTGTTCCCAATCTGCCCCTGTACGAACATAGCCTACTTGACTGAGTGCCCCTTTCTGTAGTGCAAGAAATGTTAACTAATAATAAGTATGCTTTCAGATGACACTTGAACCCCAACGGGCAACGGCCCCTGTTCTGGGGGGAACATTTGCCAGAAATAGACGATCTACAAGTTCACAATGCACTACAACACCACACGTTGTGATATTGTAGATCTGCTATTACTGGCGAAGAGATTCGGTGTAGAATGAAACAACAGCAGACTAAGTACAGTTGTAACTCATGTCTGTTTCATTAAGAATAGAGGGTTTAAGTCGTTAACCAGTTGATCAAGTCAAGTCAGACTTATCTCTTTTGTCCTGTGTCAAAGCCATATGGTTTAGGCTACTGGTAGACTGCACACGCCCACATCCTGCAGAGCTATTGTGTGCACAAACTGAGACATGATATGTACCGATGATTAACCATTTAAACCCTCTATTCTCAATAAAACAGACCTGAGTTGCAACTGTACTTGGACCGCTTTTGTCTGTCAACACTAAATCTCTTTTTCAAAAATAGTCGATCTACAAGCTCATAACGTGTCGCGTTGTGAGCAGCTATTTTTGGCGAATGTTCTCCCCAGAATATGAATGCTGGGGTACAATAAGTTAAGCCCGACACAATGTCATATGACGGTGTTTTGCGGCGGAAATAGCAGGTCTACAAGCTCGCAAAGCATTATGGGAGCTTAGGGATCTGATATTTCCTGCAACAGCCACTGCATGTGGATCCCGCCCCCTTTTCTTCATTGGCTGTTGATTTGAATCAGAACGCAGTGGCCGCGCCCCTGCTGTCCAAACTCCGAGGCAATGCCTCCCAGACTAGGTTTTCATAGACATGGTTGCTTGTTTCTCTCGCAGAATCTGGCAACACAGAGAGCCCTCGCTTGGTGTTGTTGTCACACTTCTTCTCTGCTACATGGCTACTCCCAGTCGGGCCAAGACCAAGGGGCAAGGCTTGGATATTTACGATGAGGCCAACACGGAAGCTTATGAATGGCCAAAGTGGCGCTGTTTTACCCTGCGCCGACCTGAAGTGTCAGAAAGAATTTATTTTAGCGCAAGTGAATGGGTTTTTGACAAACTTTAGACTAGATTTTCTTACCGTAATAAAAATTGTCATAAATTCTATATGCTTCCAGTCGCTAGTTTAAAGTCTCCTTTCAATCATCATGATATGCGTTTTGCTAAATTATGGTCCCATTTATTCTAAAATTGACGATAAAGTAGGCTATGCTCCAGGAGGGGCGGGATGATTTGATTGACAACCTACACAACCAATAGCATTCATTCCCCACCCCCGCTCTTGATTGACAAGCTACCCAACCAATAGCATTTTTGGGGGTGTTTTCCGGTTCGCTGGTCACGTGTCTGGTCTCAACCAATAGCGTTTGAGTTCCGGACGTGGCCAACTGTATATATTAACGATGGAGGAATGCATGTTCCAGAACTATCGGCTTCATTTTCGTTCTGTAGAAAGCAGGGGAGTGGCTTTGTCCATTCTTTTTTACAGTCTATGGCCAAGACTGAACATGTTCGGTCGGCTCTGGGTCGGCTGAAAAGGTCCCCGACGATATCGAACGCTTCCCGACGCCAAGTTGGCCCAAAATCGGTGCGGTGGAGAGTCACCTTAATGGACTGTGACATCAAAGTCCAGGGCCAATCACAGATTACTTTTCAGCCTTATTATTCAGAAAACCCCAGACCACAGAAAATCCACTGAATGTTCAAAGTTCAGTTTTTTTTGGTCTAATTGAGGTAATAAAACCCCCCAAAAAACATAAAAAATAAAAAAAGTGAAAATGAACCATAGAACCTTTAATATAGACAGTTCCCAATTAAAAATCTGTAGCCTACAGTATGTATGGAAACAAGTGGCTGGGCCAAAATTATATTTCTGTGACTTGGCAAGTATCTATTTAAACTGCCTGCTAAATTTATTCACCATGTGCTGAGCCCTAACTTTAACTTAAACGAGGTTCTAAATATAAGGGCAGTTTCCGAGCCAAAAGCAGATATAGCTGCGTCATTGTGTCAGTGTCTCACCCCTTGGGGAAGTTAGGCCATGGAACATTCCAGAGAGAAAACATGTTGCTGCTGCCCCCTAGTGGTTGCTGGGTTGTTGGGTGAGGTCTCCATGACAACGTTAAATGGCACGATTGGATGAGATGAATGGCAAGTAGGTCAAATGCAGTGGTGGAAAAAGTACACATTTTGTTGTGTATTTATTTATTTTCTACTTTAAGCACGTAACCCATTTTCACCTTATCTTCATATAATTGGTCCTCACTGATGCTCATTACAAAAGGCACATTTCCTGTCTACTCAGGAAACTACTACTCAGGGGAGGGCTGTGGACAATTCAGAAACCTGCCTACCAATTACATCATCGGTAGGCAGGTTTGGTAATTTCAAACAAGTTTTTAAACATTCACACAAGAAGAATAAGACTGTAGTTTTCCCCATCGATGATGTCATTTGGTAGGCAGGTTTCTGAACTGTCCATAGCCCACCAATGAGACACAAAGTGATATATAGACGGAAATTGTACAATCTCTTAATGAACATTACTGAGGACCAATTATAACAAGATCAGGTAGAAAATGGTAAAGTGCTCCTTTAAGTGAAAGTAACAATAATACAGTGTAAAAAATACTGTATTTTGTACATTGTAATTTATGTAAAAGTTATGCAGTTAAAATATGACTTCTGCAGTTAAAATCTGAAATGTACTTAAAGTTGCAAAAGAAAAAGTACTTATTATGCACAATTTCCATTTCTAAATCATATATATCTCATGTTATTAAGATCATTAACCACTTAAGCCTGAGCCTTGCCTCACTCCTGTCGGCACGAGAAAGGTACTGGTCAGTTGCGGAGCGTGTATCTTGCAGGTCATCCCTTCACAGGAGTTCCTGATGATGTTGCGCAGATGGTCTGCCTGTCCATACTGTCAAAGGCCTTCTCATAACCAATACAATAAAGCAAGGCTGCTTGTTGTTGTCACCTTTTCTGTTCCTGTTGGCCATCGACTCTACAGCACAGAAAGTAAATGGCATCCAGTGGACACCTTGGACACAGTTGGATGACCTTGACTTCGCTGATGACCTGGCCCTTTCCAACACCCAACAAAAAAGTAAACTCAACTCTGGGTGACTCTGTGATGTATTGGCCACACTCTTTGCAAGCTTGCATCTAATATCACAATATATGCTCTGTTCTAGAACCCATACATGGGGACAGCTGGAGAAAATGACCCAGGACCGGGATGCCTGGAGACTTCTTTACGACCTATGCCCAAAGTTGGGCAACAGGTGTCTAAGTAACGATTTAAGCCCTATTTTATACTTTGAATACTTCTGATACAAGCTCACAACACGTCGCATCCCGATACATTGTGGGCAAATCTGCTATTTTTGAAAACATGATTTCTGATTAATTTCATTTTATTATTAATAAGCTAAATCTGCAAATGAACTAGTCACTAAGGCTGTCAAACAATTGCAGTGGAGTAAAAAGTACAATACCTGCCTCAGAGATGTAGTGGAGTAGAAGTACAATGGAAATATTCCAGTTAGATACTTTCCACCAATTAAAAACGTCAAGTAATCATTATACTGTGGTCAACAGGAGAGCAGACAGACCTCTTTTATGTACTCTTGTGTTTAGGAGTGTACAACAGTGAGGAATGAAGATTTCAGAGCATAGTCAGTGCTGTGGTCATTTTTCAGAAACGTCATTCTTTATTTCCACCAAATATGTTTGCTCTGGTTGATTTAAGAGACAGACAAGACAAGCATGTATAACATATCAGGATATTTTTTGCCGACACTTTCACATGAATGAAGGCAAATCACTCATATTTAATATAACATTAGTATAAAAAGTAATGTTGCCTTTTATATAAAACTTGTGTTATCACGGTTATATAGATAAATAGGAACTAAGGCCCTGTTCAGACTGGCAGCCCAAATCCAGCCCAAATCAGATTTATGGCCTGTCCAGATTGGAGTGGCATTGTTTTTATGCAGTCTCAACAGCAAAAAAACAAACTTGGAAACTCATTTTTGCAAATCAGATTTGAATCACATTCCTTCAGACTGCATAAGACCAATCCGACTCCAATCTGGATGGGAAATCAGATTTGGTCTGGATTTGGACTGGCAGTCTGAACAGGGTATAGGCCCCTAGAATACTACGTTGGTTCCATTGATCAAAGCCAGAACACGATCAGCATGCACTGTGTTTAACAAAATCTGATTCAATATGATTGATCGTTAAAATAAACATGCTCTGAAAATGTACTGTGTTAAGTGGTTAGATGGGTGGGCTGCCTATGCTTTTGAGATTTTCAAGAAGGCCCTGATCCAGAAAGGTTACTCAATTGCAGTGTAGGCTTTTTACTGCCTTTCCCCAGAGCACCCACTAGATGGCGACCCTGACTAAAGACACATCACTGATCTGCCATGTCAACAGACAGGTATTAAAGTCCATGCTTACTATCTGCTGACAAGTAATTTCCAAAAAATATTCCTCCAGAATATACATTTCAGAACATGCATTTCTCAAGAAATATTCCTTAAAAAACATATCTTTTGACCCGGTCCAGATCCTACTCACTGTGTACCACAGGTTACAAGCAAAAAAACACACAGGGAAAAGAAAACATTAAAGTTTTATAACCTACATACACATAACTCCCTTCCTTGGCTTGTTTATAAATATGGCCTAATGTCAAAGTCCTCATTGAGTCCTGTTGGTGCCATAGTTTTGAGATAATGGATCCACCATACTTCCCTCCTCAGTAGGAGATTATCTATATCTCCCCCTCGTCTTGGAAGATGCACTTTCTCTATTCCTAAAGATCTTAAAGGACAACTTTAGTTTTTTACAACCAAGGTTTATATTTTAGCTTGTAATTAAAGTAAATAAAATGTGAGTGTTATTTTTTTTTAATTTACTGCTTTCTACAGTTTTGGCAATTTTTGCGATATTTTTTACAGTGGGCGGGGGCATTCTGTCCGTTGGCTAAATTTGCCTTTTTTACACAATAAAAAAGGTCCTGTGGTCTTTGATGGCCAGATGTGAGTTATTGGGGGCTAGAAGAGCTACTGTAAATAATAATAAAGAAAACACTGGGTTATTGTGTAAAAAAAGACATATTTAGCCACCGGACAGAATGCCCCCGCCCACTGTAAAAAAGATCGCGAAAATTGCCAAAACTGTAGAAAGCAGTAAATTTAAAAAAAAATAACACTCATATTTTATTTACTTTAATTACAATCTAAAACATAAACCTTGGTTGTAAAAAACTAAAGTTGTCCTTTAAAGATGAGTTCTAGAAATATTTTGTAAAATGGAAAAGATGAAATGTTGTCTTTTGATAAGTTGTCTTGTGACAAAATGTTTATTAAGTCTTGGTACCGCCCCTGATCACCAGGTGGGGCTGGTAACCAAAATCATTCATTCTTGTATAAAAAGAGGTCATTTCCTGTTTTCTTGTTTATACTTGAAAAAGACCGAAAGGGTCGAAACGTCGTATCAGCTGTCTGTTTGAAATAAAACCTGGAGCATTAAAGTGAGTTGCGAGCCAAATCTTTGCCTTATTACTACTGTTTCTACAGTTAAAGCTCAGCACCAAGGAACGGAGGATGTGCGTTATTTGTGTTTCTCCTATTGTCATGCCATGCCAGCTCTGCCATGAATTTCATTATTAAATATTTATTTGAAGACAATTTCAATTTCAGTTAAAGTTTTTAAAATGATTAATTTGCCAGTAGTGACAGTCTTTGTGTTATAGTGTCAGTGTACAATACATTATCTGGCTCGGGCTCCTGCATGGTTCAGGGCCTCATTGGAAAGTTTTCAGTGTCAGAGATGCTGACACAGGACACTTTAGAGCACAAGGACAATTTGACAGGTACAGCACCCTGAGGATTTGCCTAGTCATGTAACCATAGAGAAATCCAAACACCCGTCCCAAACATATAGAACTAGAACCGAGCAGAATGGATCATAACCCACCTCTGTAAAAATCTGTCAACTCTCTGTAATAGGCTATTATCCATCCAGAGTTCCAGACCATCACAGCACCTGAGTGGGGTGATCAGGTTATTTATTCCTAAATAAATAAATAAATAAATGTCAATCAGTTCACTTTAATCAGTTCACTGAACTCAATCTTCATTAACGCAGGCCGCTGGACCCGAATTGAATAACCACAGTATTAAAGGGCAATCCAATATTAACAGCTTAATTGGGCAGAGGGCAATAAAAGCTGACTTTTGGTGCAAAGAAAGATTCCCCCCTGAAATGTGAAAAATCTACCCTGTAGTGTACAGTATAAAGACCTCGGCATTAAATGTTTTATTTTGTCAGCAAAGGGGCAAGGCGTCTAGAACTGGATTGGTCTATATGGTATCTCTGTCCCTCTGTATCTATCTCTGTCCCCACAAAAGTAGATCAATCACAGCCAACCACACAGATCACACAGACACATTAAATTATAATATGATCCTTTATTTTGTATTAATTCAAAAAACACTATAAAGTGTCAGTGTCTTATACAGTGCAATGAATTAGAATAAGCACTAACAACAATAATATGGAATGAGGATCTTATCAATATGGGATTAACTAGAAACTAGTCAGAAATTCTGGGGAACATTAACCCCAAGATACGCTTTAATATGAAATTTATCAAAACCAAATATTAATCCTGGCATACAATTTCAGAATGACTAAGGGGAAAAAAACGCAAGACCTTTTGATACAATGATTCAAAGAACTCTGCTAAAACTATGTATTATTATTAGTTTTTAATCTACTCTTTACCCCAAGAAAGGGTCTTATGTTGTTGCCGATGTTTTATGTTTTGCCTTTGCTATTGTTATGTCACTAGAGGTTCGGACTTCTAGAGTTCGGTTGATATGTGCAGTACTGTATGTACAGTATGTGTGCTTTTATGCAGTTGTTGCTACATTGTAAAGTGTGTGTGCAATTGTGCCTGTGTACATTTGTGTGCGCTGGCATATGTGCTTGTGCACGCAAGAAAGAGAATGCATGTGCGTTGTGTGTGTGTGTGTGTGTGTGTGTGTCCGCATGCGTACGTGTCTGCACACACGTGTGTGTGTGTGTGTGTGTGTGTGTGTGTGTGTGTGCGTGCGTGCGTGCGTGCGTGCGTGCGTGCGTGCGTGCGTGCGTGCGTGCGTGCGTGCGAGCGCGCGTGCTGGTCATAGTGGTTCATGGGGTGATGTGCATGGAGGCACAAAGTGGCCCTGACAGAGATGTCTTGCCTTTAGGGAGGAAAGAACATTGGCAGTAATCAGTGCTATGCTGCCCACCTTATTGTTTTTTATCTTTGAAAATACTGACAATTTGTCTGCTATAACCTAGTCAAAGGCACATGTTTACTGCTGAAATCAGCTCACTTGTATAAACCACCTCAGGAAATTCTGAGAGTGGAAACTTCATCCTGTTTTGCATTTGTGTTTCATTAACTCTGACAGCAGAGCAGCTAATAGGAGTCATGACGCATCAGTGGTTTCAATTAATGTAATGGTTTTCTTATCGCACATGGAGAAATGGAACTGTAAAGAAATATCGTTAGGCTTTGATTTTCCTAAGATTTGACTTAGCTTTAATGATTAACCTTCATTATATTATTTGTTTTTATTCTGTAACTATTGTTTTCAACATTTTAGGGCGTAACAGCTTAACCCTATACTTGGTTGACCATATTCCCAAGGGCTCTATACTACGCCCCTCCTGTTTTTCTTCACAGAAAATAGCTGATCTAAACTTGTAAATCTACTATTTTTGCTGAATATTAGCTTGAGATTAGGGATGCTAGGGTTATAGTGGTTAAAGAAAAAAAGAAGAAGTCTTTAGATGAGTCAATAGTACAACAAAACAAAAACAAAAACTAGAATGGGGAGATGAGAGTAAAAGTAGAGAGTGATTGCACAGTTTCTTATTTGGGGTAGTGAGTCCACAGTCAGGGGCACCACCGGTACTAAATATTTCACGTGTCCAACCTTGCTTACATCCAGCGAGGCCAGTCAAGAAGACTACACTGCTATGAATAATGACAGAGTACAGGTGTGATAACAAGTGTCATATTTACCACTCATTATTTTATTCAAATATTCTGGCCTCAAACAATGGCCATGTTATCATGCAGGGAATCAGGTCCAAAAGAGATGAATGAAGTAAAAACACTTTGTAATCCAGGAAAACATTGGGTCTTTGCTATTGTTGACCATGTGCCACATTTTTGGGGGAAGGTTGACACTCCTGACTGTGCTGCACTGTCAAAATAATCCAGAGGGTAAGATAAGACATTACCAACAAAAGACGTAATCAATGTTTTTGTGTTGTTGTCATTCGTGTGTGTGTGTGTGTGTGTGTGTGGCAGGTGTGCAGATATGACCAAATATGGACATGTGCAAGTCAAGGTTGCTGGCAATGGTTTCTGATATGTCTGACATCAAATGTTCATATATGGAGATCCCCGACATCAGCGCAAATTGTTGCATTGTTAAGCAACGGTTATGCTCGGACATGCTTCACGTCACAGTACGGAAATCAGTGTTGTTAGGTAATGTTTGACATCAGCACAAATCACTGGTTAGGCACTGGTTTCTGTTGTATGAGAAGTCAGACGCAAGACCATGTAAAGAAGGAAAGACCATCTATGTCACCTTCTTGATCCCTCAATTTCAGCTGGCAGATTTGTTGCACTGGGAGGCAAACTGGAGCCAAACATTCCATGGAATGCATTGAAGTCAATGATAGCCGGGTGGACAAGCGTATGAATAAACACTATCTACTATTCTGAATGATTGCGACCGTGTAAAAGTATCTGGTAAAATAATAATAAAGACATATCACAAATTGTTTCCCACCATCTTGTTTTTATCACAGAGTACGTTTCTAAATGTGCAGTATGGGCCATTATCACGAGACTGTCAATTATTGACAGCCTGTCAGCCAATTCTCGCGATGACAGTTCATACTGCCCAGGCAGAAACCAACTCTGTGCTCAATACAGTTATACTCTATAGTTGGCACATCGAAAAAGAGATCAGAAAACAAACCCAGCTCTCATTGACTTCAATGCATTCCATCAAAACTTTGCCTCCAGTTTGCCTCCCAAGTGTGTGCCAAGTGTGTCAATGGCTTAATGGATAGAGATCTGCGAGGACAGACACTGCGGTGGATGTCTCTGCATCCGATCAGCAGTGATACACACTTCAGTGTGGCATGTCCCTGCATATGGTTTTACATTATATATCTTAGTAACATATAGTTACACTATGACAGTCACGGTTCTCAACTGGGGCCCCCCCAAAATAATCATATTTGAACAATAATCATATTTGAACAGGGGACCCTCCAAAAAATAATCACATTTGAACTGGGTACCCCCCCACCCCCCCCTGACAAGCAGTTGAGGCATTACATTTAGTTGACTCGGTTCTACAAATATTGTGAAAATAGCAGATCTGCTAGCCTGGAATCCAAACTGATAGCTACGTCTTAAGTTTTTTCTCTCACTTTGCTTCAGTCTGGTAAGCCTCCTATCTCCATGCACAAACAGGAGAAAACGGCCTGTGGCTTCTGATTGGTGTGTGGGGCGGTGGACCAGTGTTGTCCAATGTAAAACTCAGTCACTTCCTGACTTGCCTATGTATTGAAATACGAGTCAAATACCCTGGCCAAACTGAGTAGCGAAGTGAGAAAAAAACGAACATAGCGAATAAGTCTGGATTCCAGGCTACAGATTTTACAGCTTGTAGATCAGTTATGTTCACAATGTTTGCCTCTTTGTTATATTATTTGACAATTTGGCCAATGTTTGACCAGTTTTTATAGCCTATAGTTTGTTGATTACTTTTGATGCAGTAATGGTCTTTTTTTTTAGCGGCGCTAGCCGGATCCTGCTCTATACCTGACTTTGTCCGTGTTCAATGTATCAAGGCGCCGCTACCTTCACACAGGGTGTGATTTTTTCTTTTACGTTTAAAAAGGTCATTTGGGGACCCCCCTGGGGGTCCTGACCCACAGGTTGAGAACCACTGCACTATGAGATATTGATCAGTAGCCTACTCTGTTTCACCACAAACTCTATTTTTTTTAGAGCAAAATTAATCAACTTTCATGTACGTCTGCAAAACATTTACTTCAGTGTTCTTTATAGCATTGTGCATTCATTATTCTTGTCTCAGTTTGAACATTTTATTTAGCACATTGAAGAGTTTGATGTTCAAAAACAATGCAAGAAATATCTTGTTGACAACCAGAGCATGACAGAGCATTATCTCTGAAATGTGAAATAAACTATATACTGTAGATATAGGTTTTGTACCACTGATCAGCTTAATCCATATAAATAGTGGATTTAATGGTGCAGTGGTTCTCAACATGTGGTCCAGGGACCCCCAGGGGTCCTTGAGGGGATTCCAGGTGATCCTCAGCAAAATGACCCAAATGGACCCTTACAGGTTTGTAACACTCAGTGCAGTGTACAAATGGAACCAAATAGACCCTTATATCAAATGCTGGTCTGTGGCCTAATGTATATCAAGCTGAGAATAACTGCAGTGTAATTTCTTGGTTTAGGACTCCTGAAAGGGATGCCTTAGGCTGACTCTTAAACATTGCTGACAGCCTTGAATCCATAATCCCGATGTGAAACCATTCAAGCCTTTCTATAAATTATAGGGAAAACCCTGGAACATCTCATAACCCTAGAATTATGAGATGGGAAACCCCACAGAGCAGTTCCACCCAGTAAAATGTCATAATCCCAAGATACAGATTTTCCTTTAAAATCTTTACAGGTGGTCTTCACACATAAATACCAGTAGTCTGGGCATAGGGATTCATTTCCAAATAAAAAAATAGAACAAGACAAACTTACCTCTTGATAGGGATGCTATGAATACACCACTGTACGTGAAAACCTGACAAAATGTAACATTTAATTCAAACTATACTTTTTTTTTCTTGGATTAGTTTTTGCCATTGTACACAAGGCACAGGACATTCAATTGTTTATCAGCCATCCTAGGCAATAATATAAAACACTGACAAAAGGTAAAATCCTAAATAATGGTGCAGTGGTCTTTATAATAATACATCTGTGCAAGAGGCATGAATGTCACAATAGTCGTCTGCCTATGAAAAGAGGCTAAGGCAGACTGTCCTTCCTTCAAAACAATTGGCAGTGCAGATACTTACAGTACATGGTGGTCTGTAAAGAATTATAGGAGCATATTTAACTCGAAAGCAAAGTCTTTCTCAGCTGTGCTCAGCAGTGAGCTTAATGCCTGGATGCTAGCTTACAGTGTGACTGGATATAATCTTTGTTTAAAACGTCTAACTTGTATGAACAGTGAGTTCAGTATACACACACTTTCTCTTTCCTCATTTTAACTGAACTTAATATTTGACCAAGTACTCCATGATTTTCAGTGTTTCTGTTACCTTGGCTGGGTGTATGCTACATGAATATAAGAATCTGACAATATAAAGAAGCACCACATCTCTCCAAGCCAGGAATGTCCACTAAAACAACTTATCTTGTATAGGACCTCTGCCAGTTGTAAATGGCGTGGATGTTATGGGAACACGCCGGAACTCTTTTACATGTACTGACGCTGCGGTGGCGGAAAGCCCTTGCTCCGGCACTTCCCCCAAACCCCCTCCTCCTTGCCGCTAGCTGCTTAGCTCTCTCCTCTGCCACGAAGAAGTCTGTGGTCGCCCGGAAGAATTCCAGCAGAGCAGTGTGGCTCCACCTTGTCCCGGGATTCCCAGTCACACCACCCGCAATGGCAGCCAAACCAACAGCACCAACCGCGGCACTATCAGTCTGGGTGGGGAAACCGCAATGACCTCCGTGACTTGTTAAGAGGAGAAAGAAATGGGGGTTGGTCTCAAAGAGTTCCAGTGGTAAGGTGGACTGGGTGTTGCCGCGTACCGGGTCATCCTGAGCGCAAACGCTCAGGACGGGAATAGCGACTTCATCTACATCCCTTAAGGGTTCGTTGCGTTCCCAATATGCTTCCCAGGCACTTGAGCTGCTGTTGTTGCTACTGTTGCCCCCCAGCATTGCTACTGGAGCTGTGCCTTTAGGATTAGTCTGACAGAATAATGCTTCCTCCAGGCCCCGTAAGGAACAACTTGAAAATAGCGTGTCTGTCGTTATGGTCTCACCCAGCACTGTCCTGTACCTACACACACACACACACACACACACACACACACACACACACACACACACACACACACACACACACACATTTAATCATTTATTTATGTCCTATAAGAGATACAATACAAGGACACAAATATTACAAGGTGCTGTAAAAATGTACGGTCAGAAAATCATGGACAAATACCCACACACCCTTCAGGGATACAAGTAACAGCGCCTTCGCCATATTTGGCGGCTACTGATAGTAGAAGAGATTGCACAGAATTTTGCAAGCCGTTTAGCTGCTTTTTTGGCATCCCAAGTTGTTGGAAGCAAGTTTTCCCTGAAGTTCAAGTCCAGTCCAGGGTTGTTGTTGTTGATGTTGAAACAGATCCAGCAGGGTCCACTGTAGGTCACTGTAGCTCTCACAGAGGTGAGGGGGTCAGTTATTATGTCCTCAGAGACCCTCACAGTCTCCGAGTCAGACCGGACCTACTCCAGGGAGGGTGCAATACGTTAGTCCGACAGCGCATTCCTCCGACAGCGCAGTGCTCCGACATTAAACAGTAAACCCGAACCAAACCCGCACCCTAACCCTAACCGCACGCGGATGCCACATAGTCGGAGAAAAGGTCTGTCGGATTAACGCATGCCTCCCCTCCAGGGACACTCCAGTTTGGACACAGAGATTGTTCAAGTCGCTATAGTGGGGCTCTGACTCCCTGGCTAACGGGACCTTGCTTCTCCTTAGATCAAGGAACAGGGAAGATCTAGCCAGCTCCCTAACATCAGTGTCATGCTGGTATTAGTCCACAACACATTGGGTACACACAGCCCTCCCCCACTGAGGGTGGAAAATTATATCACAGGTGCTGTGTGTGTTCAGGGCAAACCAGTGCACTTACGTACTAAGCTCACTGTTTGTTGTTCATTTCACTTAGTACGTTCTGCTGGATGTGAACATTGTAGAAGAAGTGTTGTACTTTAGACAGTGCTACTGGTCTAATGGCCTCTAGCCTCATAGTTAAGGTAGAGAGCATCTGTCAATAAAGTCTAACCTAGATGTGAACTTGGACAAGATGATGTTAACTTGTTCCTTCCATTCTCCTGCAATGTAAACTTTATGCCCGAGACAGGTGTATGTCTCATGAAGGGAGAACACACACATGGGTTTTGTGGCTATTCTGAAATCAGGGCATGTATCGGTTTTTGAGTGGGTACCATAGATTTCCTCCGCTCATTCTCTCATACAGAACAGCACATTTTATGTCCTTTACTTCCAGGCCTGACCACTCTAGAAATAAATCTGTTCTGGTGAGCATGTTTTTAATTACTCTCTCTTCCCTGGAAGCCAACTGGACATCATCTGCGTAGCCCTGTACTGGGTTAGGGGAAATCTCACCGTGGGGGGCACACAGACAGAACCATTTTATATACACACACACACACACACACACACACACACACACACACACACACACACACACACACACACACACACACACATTCAGTAAATCAATTCAAAGAGCTCTTTGAGTCTCATATTGCCTGTGAACATTGATTTGTGAGACCTTAGTTTGGTCATGAAGTCTCTAAAAATCAATGGCTTTACATTGATTGACCTGTTGCTATAGTAGCGCACTTATTTTCTCAACCTACTGAGCATTTGCAATCAACAATCAGTTTACCCTTCCATTGTGTTCTGCCTCAATCTCCTCCCCCTTTTTTCTCAATACCCTGCACAATGACTGACAATGTTCTTTTCTTCTCCTTTCTCATCAAGTGAGAAAGTGGAGGATGAAAGTGGAGGATGCATTTGTATAGATTGAGGGAAGAGTCGATCTTGAACAGATGAAGGGTGGATGAACTGTTGATTCCACTAGCTACGCCTGAGAGTGAAGGTGAGGGATTCGGAGTAAGACGAGAACTCTGAGCAACGTAGGAAGCCAAAAAGCAAGCAGGAACACGCTATCAAGGGTCGAGACGATCA
This sequence comes from Gymnoscopelus microlampas, assembly GCF_963454915.1. Classification (NCBI taxonomy): domain Eukaryota; kingdom Metazoa; phylum Chordata; class Actinopteri; order Myctophiformes; family Myctophidae; genus Gymnoscopelus; species Gymnoscopelus microlampas. The sequence continues at coordinate 45,656,114 of NC_139945.1, read as the reverse complement.
GAGGGGAGAAGTAGCCAGGCAGTTGTAAAGGCAGTTGAGTAGTAGGCCGTAAATCTCACGGAGTGTGGATGATGTATGGAGTGGGTGAAGGCGTTGGACTCGAAGGGCCCGGCGGTGGCGAAACAAAGAGGGGGGGTGGGGGGGGCGGGAGGGGGCGGGAGTGCCCTGTCAAGTGTGCAGGTGCACCGTATAGGCGGCTAACAGGTCTGTCTGGAGTGGCTGAACTCCGGTATGTCAACCAGTGAGGTGGGAGGAAGAGGAAACTCCTCAGAATGAAGCTCAAAGCTGCGACTTAACTAGGATGTAAGGCAGAACATATACTTACTATACTACTAGAACGTAATACTTAAAGACTGAGACGGTATCAACGTGTTGGAATAACAATAAAGTTGACCTCCTGTATGGTGTTGATGGCTGGATGAATTGTTTAGAAGAGCTTGTCGTTTGAGGCGTTTAGGGAGAACTACTCGAGGTGTTTGACGATGGCTACAAACACAAACAGTATACAAAAGATCTTTAGTATTAATCCCAACAACATCATTAATCCCAAACAACATCAAGACCATGATCATGAACTATTTTCAGGACATGTACATGTGCTTTGCACTGAAAAAGGTCACTACTGGTTGGCAACAACTAGAAGTAGGGATTGCAATGGGATGCTCCATCTCCCCCATCCTCTTCGTGGCGGCCATCGAGGTCATCCTGATCGGGGCCAGGCAGGTGGTGGGTGGTGTCCGACTGCCTGCAGGTCAGAGGCTTCCCCCCCTAAGGAGCTATATGGATGACATCACTTGCCTGCTACGAACTGCCCCATGCACATCCAGGCTGCTAAAGAGGCTGGACGAGCTGATCGCCTGGGCAAGGATGAAGTTCAAGCCTCAGAAGTCCAGGAGCCTCTCGTTGCGGAAAGGGGAGAGGAATGATAGAGTCGCCTTCACCATTGGCGGGGAAGACATCCCTCTCATCGTGGACCAGCCCATCCGAAGCCTGGGAAGACTATATACATCAGGTCTCTCAGACAAGGACATGGGGAAAACCATTCTTCAGCAGCTGTCAGAAGGCCTGGCAAAGATCGACTCAAGCCAGCTACCCGGAAAGCACAAGGTGTGGTGCTATCACTTCACCCTGTACCCGAGAGTGATGTGGCCTCTGAAACTGTGTGAAGTCACCTCATCAGCGGTAAGCAGGATGGACGCAAAAGCCAACTCCTTCATCCGCAAATGGCTCGGGCTGCCACGGTGTTTCTCAGCAGCTGGCCTATACGGTCGGAACTCACTACAACTACCCCTGAAATCCATCACCCTGGGCTACAGGCAGGAGAAGGCAAGACTGGTGATGGAATTAAGGGACTCCGCCGACAGGACAGTGGCAGAAGCAAATGTTAGAGTTGCGACTGGAAGTAAATGGAGGGCTGAGGAGGAGGTGCAGAAGGTGATGGGCAGACTGCAACATCAAGAGGTCGTGGGCAGGGTCCAAACAGGGCGGGCAGGCCTTGGATGGAGCGACCCTCCTATTCTATGGTCCAAGGCAAACAGGAAGGAGAGGAAGGATCTTGTTGTTGCCGAGGTTACCAGAATAGAACAGGAGGAACTCAGAGTGAAGTCTGTGGCACAGGGGCAGCAGGGGCGGTGGACTACCTGGGAGGATGTCGCGAGTCGAGCAATCAACTGGGCGGACTTCTGGAAAATGCCACAAGGTCGACTCAGTTTCCTCATTAGAGCGACCTACGACACGCTCCCAAGCCCTCGAAATCTCCATCAGTGGTTTGGAACAGAGCAATCCTGTGACCTCTGCGGGACCACCAATGCCTCACTCCAGCATATCCTGTCAGGATGTAAAACAGCTCTGACACAGGGTCGACTTACATGGCGGCACGACCAAGTGCTCAGGAAGCTGGCAGAGGTGCTGGAGAAAAGCCGGCAGGAGGCGAACAACCAGGGTCCATCAAGGAGCCAACATGGGATGCACTTCCACAGGCAGGGGGAACCTGCAGAACACTCTAGCAAGAGATTACCACCCTCCAAGCTGTTAACACCAGGGGTGGAGTGGAAGATGGAAGTGGACCTGGGTAGACAGATCCAGTTCCCACAGGAAATCTGTACCACCACTTTAAGACCCGACGTGGTGCTGTGGTCAGCAGCGGTGAAGTCAGTACTGCTGGTTGAGTTGACAGTGCCATGGGAGGAGGGTCTGGAAGCTGCCTACGAAAGGAAGATGGCAAATTATGCAGACCTGGTTGCTGAGTGCAGGGAAAGCGGATGGACTGCGAGGACGTACCCGGTGGAGGTGGGAGCCAGGGGCTTCGTTGGCAGTTCCACGTCACGCCTGCTCAGAGAGGTGGGGCTACGGGGAGCCAGACTGAGCAAAGCCACCAAAGAGCTATCAGAGGAAGCAGAGAAAGCAAGCCACTGGCTCTGGCTGAGACGACGAGACAAGACTTGGGGGGGGGGACATCAAAATAAGTTGAGCTGCAGGGGGTGTCAGGGAGACGTCCCTGTTCACTGCCCCGCCACCAGGAGATGTTCTGGGTAAGGGGCGAAACATCAATGAAAGGTGGTCCCCAGCTGAAGACCCTGCAGCTCAACTGTTTTGGTATGCGGTCAGGTTTAGGCCTGGCTCAGGGAAGCGGACGCCCCTGCCATGCATAGTCCTCCATCGGCACCGCTGGAGGTGCGACAGGCCAAGGCCTAGCAGGTACACCATCATCCTGTATGAAATAATAGAGAACATGTTCAACAAACATGTTCAAATGTAGGAACTACGGTGAGCGTGATATACTCACGGACAGGAGTTATGGACTGGAACTCAACGGATGTTACTGGCACTTGATAAATGTATTAACTCATTCAGTGCCAATGACGTGTAACACATACATCTTTTTCCAAGGCCCAGAGTGCCAATGACGTGTAAAGCCCCTGCATGCTACCAAATGAGGTGGTCACCCTATCACCGTTTAGGTGATAGGGTGACCATCGAAACGGTGGTTTTGATACTAGGCGCTCATAGTCGGGGTGATGTCCTTTAGGATTGACTGCAGCCCCGTCCGATCTAATGTTAAAGGATTTAGAAAAAAAATGTCTTCTCAGCTTTCGTTTTTTTCTGCGTTGTTGGCAAGAACAAGCTATATTCAACAGCCAATGACTAAATAATGGAGGGTCGCGGTGACACGCTTTCTTTCCCCGATAGAAGCAGAGACACTCCTCCGTCTTTTGCGACACTCTGTGTGTTAATCGTCCTGGAGCAAAATATTCTGTGACTCTAGAAAGGTTAGTAAACCTTTAAATGCTCAAAAACGCTGGCACTGGCTGCATACTGTTCTGAAAAACTCTGGCAGTGAATTAGTTAAGCTTATACTTGTGATAATGTGGCCAACAAACTTGAAAGCAATGAATAGCGGAAATAGCTGATCTACAAGCAAAGTACTCTCAACCCACATTCGGTCTGTCATGACGCAGATGAAACAAATCTATGAAGTGATCACAGGTGTATTTATACTGTGGGATATTTATACTGTGGGACAGAGGGTGGTCTCTACTCCTGAACCTGCGTTGAACACAACTTCATTAATCTCCACATCCCTTCTCTTTCCCCCTCTGTACCTGCTTAGGCACATCTTCTGGTACAGCACCACAGCCCGCTGCAGTGGCCAGCACGGGCCGCTCTCAAACCAGCTCTGACAGCGGAACACGGGCGACAAGCAGGCTGCTGCCGTTACATAGCTGGATGATCCGCACTCCCCAAGGTAGGACAGGAGTAGGCCCGAGCCGGTGCTCTCGCTCACCGCGTACAGCCGTCCCGCAGGCTGCCGGTAGCGGATGTAGCGCACAGCTTCGCGGAGGTCCCCGGGGTCACCAAACTGCTGCAGTTTGAGGGTGGTGAGGGGCGTGGAGTTCTGGCTGCGCCGGTTGAAGATGACGGGGAGATAGCCATGGGACAGTGCTGCCTCGCACAGCTGCATGGGGAGAGAAAGGACAGAGAAGAGAAGGATTGGGTGTCCATTTATGCTCAGGTCTTTGAACAGGTCGAGAGTGACCTGTTGGGTGTGTAAAACCATAAAATCATTATCAGATAGAGGTCGTTCATTGCAGTTCTCTAAATTATACTTAAACGTTTCGAAATGGCTGAAGCATAATGTGCACATTTATTGTGATTGTCCGCCATAAAGTTTATTGAGTTGCACATGCATGTACACACAAGCGCACGAGTACGCACGCACGGAAAATGTCATATAGCACATTAAATAATGTGCTATATGACATTTTCTGTGCGTGCGGAGTCTGTGAGTCTCCTACTGCTACACATCATAATGTAATGTTGGTATGGATTATGAGGCCATTAACCTTACATTTGTATATTTGTTTTCCATCTACGTGATGATATAAGCTTTGACAGTACGTAACTCATCACAATCATTTAATCCAAAATCCATCTTATGTAATTATGAGCAATATACGAGAGAGAGAGAGAGAGAGAGAGAGAGAGAGAGAGAGAGAGAGAGAGAGAGAGAGAGAGAGAGAGAGAGAGAGAGAGAGAGAGAGAGAGAGAGAGAGAGAGAGAGAGAGAGAGAGAGAGAGAGAGAGAGAGAGAGAGAGAGAGAGAGAGAGAGAGAGAGAGAGAGAGAGATGCAGCACACTGCATTCAGGAAAGAAGGAGGAGTGAGCACGGAGAGAGCTGTTCAAAAATATATTCAAACCTGTTCCAACAGTTCTACACTGAAATCTTGCAAAAGTATTTACAATACAAACACACATAAATTACCACAAACAATTAAAAACAACAGAAATGGTGAAGAGGGCTCAGGGCAAGCCGTAATTTAAAATCTACATTTACCGTCCAGCCTTCTGCAATAAGCTAACCTACTGTACATGTAATGTACAGTAATGGCTACGGATTGATAGGATCCTCACATCTTTAGTTACAGTTTCAAATATTGATATAACCAGAACAAAGCCCCCTTTGGTGGTTTGGATCCATCCTATGTGAAAGCCCCCCTAATACCTATGTTTTTGGTGACTTTGGTGGAGTAGGTCTTTAAACTGGTGTTAAATAAACATGGCAATTATTCCAAAAGGTTGATTATCAGGTCTTAGGGGCCTCCATCCAAAACCGTGTCAGTTTGGTTGTTTACATCAAAGAGAGCTCCAGTTGAGTTGGTTTCAGACAACCTATTTGTCTATCATAGAAGAATGGTGCTGGACAGAGGAACTGAACTGCTCTCCCAAGGCCTTAAAGAAAACTACTGACCAATTGGCTTAAAACTAAGTTCCTTCTAAGTCTTGAGGATCGTTTTTACGTGTCATAGCAGGATAATGCGTCTGTTTGATTTAGGTATGCCAAAGAACAAGCACTGCACTGACAATAGTTAACGCTCTATTGTTTTATTTGTTTTAGTAAATAAAAGATTTATTTGTCCAAGCTGTATGGTAGAGTATGTTAATATAATTTAACTTATACCATTGGCATAGTTTTTATTTGGTTTCCCTGCTCTTCTATTGAGACATTTAGATCCTGTGTCTAGGTTGGACACAACCTTTGACACAAACTTGTTTATGGTTTGACACAAATTTTGAACTGAAGGTCTCCCCAAAGCAAGCAGGTAGGCTGAATTAGCTCAGTAAAAATGTCAGCACTTGCGTGGGAGACCCGGGTTCAAGTCCGGGGTAGAACAGGAAAGTTACATAAGGGAGTTATAATGCAAACAAACATTTTGTTTTCAAGAATCTTAAAAGTTTGATGCCCCTGTTTTTGAAGCCCAGTCCAGGCATGCATCTATATTGAGGTAGAGTCTCCCCTCCCACCTGCTTCCTCACTCACACACACGCATGCAAGGAAGCATGCGCACGTGCACACACACACGCACGCACACGCACAGAATGTGTGATATCACACCAGTGTTCTACTTATAAGATGAAAGGCAAAACATGTTAATTGAATACGACTCAGCATCCAGAATAGTTTTTACTGAAGATCAGGATACAGTTTTTGTACCTAAAGTGACTATTACAGTATAATGCCAAATTATAAAATAAATATTTATTTTATAAATACACATTAATGTTCAAGGACAAAACCTAGTGGCACTATGTACTTTAAAGTACTATGGTGTACTATGCATACTATAGTACCATGGATAGTATGATTGTGATTAATAAGATGAAGAGACAGAGTGTCAATTGTCCAGCTTCTTGACAGGTGTGCGTGGCCACAGCTTAGGCCTGATCCATAGACGTAACATACAGTATGTAATTCAATTCTATTCAAGCCTGGCAGGCTGCAGAGAGCACCATGGAATGCAGGAAGAGATAACACGTATCGCTATACATTAAATATTTACAGGCTGAGGACAATCTGCCGTATCTACCACTTTTGTTCACTCTATATTTATGAAGAAAAGGCTTACATGTCTGTATAGGTGATTAGAAGTGCCGGAATATTCCTTCCTTTCTTCATTCATTCCGTCCTGTATTCTAAACATAGTTTTTTTTTATAATTTGTGTTGTAAAAGGTCTACCTCTAACAGGAGAAAGTGAAGTGTCAGTGTGAGAGGCTGTTGGCTTATTTGATTCTAATTTCCGTTATATCGTTATTGTGGCATACAGTTGTTCTGAAATATGACACCCCACTTGCGGATGTTGAAGTGATGAATATTGCTATTGAGAATACATTAAGGCACTGTAAGCTTGCTGCAGAATGAATTTGTGCTGAGCCAGCCGGCGTGTCTTTCTACATATTACGTGCTTTGAATTAGTTCACTTCGAGAGAGGTACTAATCCAACCACATACCATGGATTATTTTAGAATGATCAAAGATTGCAGAGACTGCAATGTTGTAATTAAACTCTAAGCCAGGCATACTCAACTTCAACAAGGACAATGTACATGTTTCCCAAGGTATTCTGAGCACGGACAGGCCAGCACAGACTCCTGTGATTTTCCGTCAGGTCTAATAAACTGTCACGTCAATGAGGAATTCCCTGAGTACGGTCTTGAGACACGGTAGGATATGTATGCGCGTACGCGTGCGCATACACACACACACACACACACACACACACACACACACACACACACACACACACACACACACACACACACACACACACACACACACACACACACACACACACACACACACACACACACACACACACACAGAGACAGTGAGTGACATTCCACAAGATAGAATGTATTGTAAACACTTGTATTTACACTGTACTTATTAAAAATGAGTAGCACTCTATTCATTTGAACTATCTATGCTCTATAATACCAAGTCCATCTTTTTGCATACAATGTTATGAAACATATCGGCCAAAGAACAGAGCCCAGCTATAGATAAAGTACATTCACCATTTTGTTCTTTTTTTTCCACAGATAGGAGCTGGACCAAATAAAGAGAATCTAAAGCGATTTTCTCAGTGGTTTCAGATGCCTGAGGCCACAGCCAGTCTACAAAGCTAGACCAGGTCAGTGTTATTCCTTGACAAGTCTTCAGCAGAGCTGTTATGGATATCCTTGGAATAAAGCTGTCTTGGACTGATATACAGTATGTGAAAGGTTTTGCCACTGAGTGCCTGCACCAGACTGTAAAATTCACACACAGATCACAGCTCATCTTTCCTACCGTGTAAATCTGACCTGACTGAACAGAGGAATATCAATTAACGTCACGGATCGGGAGCTGTTGGTTTCCTAGTTCCTAACTTATGTTTACTGATAGATGCTGCAGTTCTGCACCATGCTTGTTGCCATTGGGGCAGTCTCTGTTTTATTTCCTGAGTACAATATTATCCACCCAGAGTTGAATTAGAACATTCCCATGCTGTACTCCTTTCAGCCATCATGTGCAATGAATAGCCTACACTAAATTGTTATTTGAGACATTTGTTTTTAGTTTCTATTGTCAATCATTTATTTTTTTAAGTCTGAGATCTATTTTCCTAATTGTTTCCCCAAGTCAACTGCTCATAAAACGATGCCGTCACTTCTTTCAGTGCTGACTTTCATACAGCACTGAAATCACCCCAGGCATCTGACAAATACAATCTTAATGTATGAACCGGATGAATATAATGTACTGTATATGCGGTCTTTACGGGACACAAACTTACTGGCAATACAAAAGAAATAGGAACCTCAGGAATCTAGCAATAGGGGGGATTCTATCTCTGTTTATGTCTCCTCCTGTAAACCACAAACTTATCAAGTAAAGAACAGAAGGCTGCAACAGCTGCTCAGAATGTCTGGTTAGTGGCACTTTTACTTTACAAGCTGTGAAGTGACTACTCTACACACTGATCAGAGGCCCATAGGTGTCTGCATGTCAGTCACTACATAGTGACTGTACAACAGACTATTTTGTGGCCATTATAGTGCCATTCTGGTGCATATAGACACTGACACGGGCACCCTAGTGCCCCCACACATAGAGAGGGACACAGAGTTGTGTGAGTGAATCTCCCAACAGTGACAGGAGCCGTCTTAATTGGTGAGACCTCACAGAGCCTCAAGCCACAGATGATATAACTGTATATACTACAACACATTTATTGCAGGCCCAGAAAGAGTAAACGGGAGAGGCACAAGATGTGGAGCTAACTTCTCATCTTTCCCATTTGGCTGTTGGCTATAATGGCAGACTAAGAAATTGCTTTTTTCCCTCTATAATTTTCCCATTGGATTTGGGTAGTTGTTTAAAGAAATCACCTATTTGTAAAAAAATAATAATAAAAAGTATTAATTTGCATCATTAAACAGTCTAATCAGGTCCATAGGGCAAATACTTCAACCTTAAAGTTGCATTGTTGCAGCTACAGTCTTTTTTTTCTTTTCTTTTACCACAACTTTATATTTACTGTCCTTTCGTAAGACTCTTTTCCCCTTCTGTGGGTCTCATAGATTAATTTATTTCTCTTGCCAGTCATCTGCCTCTGTCTCCCTCTATTTTTAATGGAAATAATGGAAGTCACTCATTATCTTCGCCAGGCCAAAGGCAGGGGTGAAGATTATGTTTGTGTGTTTTTGAGTCCGGAGCTTATCTTGCAAAACACTCGACCGATTTCCATGGACACAGCCAAGGAAGACACTCAAACATGAGGTTTTTAACTCTTGAACCCAACCATAGGTCATACAATCACATTTTTTTTCCCTCTTCAAATTTTAAGTAACTTCACTTAGACCCATAGGGGTTTCCACAAATGTGACAAATGGCATATTGTTTTTTGCAGAAACATGATTATTATTATTATTATTTTTACCAGTTTACTTCACTAAATTAGATAAACATAATCTCGGGAGTCATGTGATAATGTGCGTGAACAACTTCTTGATATTCAACAGTTCGTCTGTAATTGCCTTCCAAAATTTGCGAGGGGCTTATTTTTTCACAAAACAATATGCCATGGCCTGGCGGAGATATGAGGTCTGCAGTGCAGAGAGCCCCTTTCTAGTTCACACTGCAAAATCCACTGTTCCAAATGCCTTCTACAGTGCACTGCTTTCTTCTCAACAGCTCGTAGGCAGTTTGTATTCATGGACAACCTGCAGTCAAGAAGACTGTTATGGGGATTTGCTCACAGAGCTAACAGTAAAGTAAATGAGCTGCAACTATTCAGGAGGCCCCGGACTCATTAGCAAACATACTCTGTCGTATAACGAAGTATAAATCAGGCAATGGGCATTCAAGTGTAAGCCAAAGTGTATTCATTGAACAGCTCTGGGCCCCCAGACTCAAGCGATGCCTTGTATACAAGTCAAGCGATGCCTCAGCCTCACTCAATTACAACAATCGTATTGAAAGCCAAGATTAGAATACCTGATGTTGCCAGGTACTTTTCTTACTTTGACCTCATCTGCTCTTTTTCTTCCCCTCTTCTTGACTGGGCTTTCCAGAGCTAAATGTTCAAACTGCTTGTAGCTGAATAACCATTATGCATTTGCATCTTCTGAAGCCCATACATTTTGCCCCTTTATATTTGCTACCTGTTTCTACTCCAAAATACAATTAGGCCACTTTGACTATGCTTGCACCTCTTGGTTCTCCAACGTCTCAATGTCACTAAAAACTAAGCTTCAGACATACCTCCCAAAACAAACTGATTCGACTACTTCTCAGCCTAACGCCCATTATTACCCACCTAATTCCAAACACACTTTGCTAGTCTGGGATGACTCAGGGTAGAAGACAGGGTTAAGCAATTAAACATGGGATTGGTATTTTAGATAGTCAAAGGGGCAGTGCCCTCAATACCCTGACTAACGCCCTGACACCATCCCTTAAAAATGTAGATCACTGGCTTCTTCCAAAACAGGCCTGAAAAAACATCTATCAGGAGACCACAAGGGGAGGTAAATGCAATTTTCCCATAGAAAGGTGTCATTCACTGCCGGCATTTTCCTTTTTCTCCTTTGTACTTACAGTAGTGTTTTGTATTTGATGATATGCATTATTGTGTTCTTTTTTTAATACTATGTTGATGAATTGAATACAGGACCACAATGGAAACAAGTCCCCAGGACTTTGTTGTGTTATCCGTTTAGCCTTAATGTCTGACTGTACCTCGTGCTGTTTACATTTCTGACTAATAAAGTTTTCAATCAAAATGTTGGACCCTTACAAGGTCCATTTGGGTACATTTTTATAGTTGCAGAATGAAATTAACACTGAGGATTTGATTGTAGAGAACTGCAGGCTTTTCACACTTGACAACATAACCCTTCAGATGGGTTGAAGTGTATTTCCTGTTGCAGTGTTTGTGAATATCAGTGGCTGACAGGAAATAAACTTAGACCCAAGCTGTTCCTTAGCAACGCTGTTTCACTGACAACGTCTATAATTTAAGTTACAGTTGGTCTATATGGTTACACAAATTCTGTGCTAGAGGAACAGCATGTGTCAGATGTACAGATGGAATTACATTAATCTTGGTTGTATTTTGGATTATGTTAAATGTGCAATTTCTTTGTCTTTAATATCAAAATACTAATTGCACTAATCAGAAACTAACTGTACATTTTCTTAAAGTAACCAGTGATATTATCCCCCAAAACTTCTGTAGGCCAATATTTTTAACATTTTTTTTTGTCTGTAGTAGGCTAGTAGTCTATAGCCTACCAGCAATCTGCAGAATGGAATAGGAATACAGCCGCCTGAAATGGAAGGCTTGTGTAATTTGGGGAGACAAGTGACAATATTTTTTTTATAATAAGTCAGAATCTAATCAAGATGGGCATCTTATCTCATCTGGGTTACCTCTGGTTCATATAGGCCAGGGATCTTCGACAGGGGGTCCAGGTACCCGAGGGGGTCCTCAGAGTTACTACAGGGGCCGCCAAAATTTTGTGTGATATGATATATATTTTTTACACTAACCACTTGAACCCTAGCATTCCTATTCTGAGGAGAACTTTAGCCAAAAATAGCAGATCTACAAGCTCACAACACCTGAGTGAGCTTGTAGATCGGCTATATTTGGCCAAGATGTTTTGTTTGGTGGGGAGTGGGGGAAAGTACATTACATTACATTACATTACAGTCATTTAGCAGACGCTTTTATCCAAAGCGATAAAGTAACATTAACATCATGAATCCAACATGATAGTGCTGACAAACATGTCTAAGTTATCTATGAAAAAGTTTAATCTGCAACATAATTGTATACAACATGTAGTGGGGGTCCCTGCTTCATCTCTCTCTCAGCTAAGGGGTCCTTGGACTTAAAACGTTGAAGACCCCTGATTTAGGCTATTTTACGCACGGTGCTGTGGGCTGCGAAGCATGCAGTATACACTAATCCACAGAGCGCTTCCCTGTAGGTGTAGCTCCGCCCCCTTTAGGTTCCACCGCCATGCTGCGGTGTCAATAACAGTCAGCTGTACTGGGGCGAGTGCGGTGTTAGTGAAGTGCAGTCACTGACTGCTCAAGTTATGGTTTTTACCTGCATTTACTAAACTAACTAAAGATGTACAGAAAGTCGGGACGAACTTGCGTTGTTTATGGCTGCTCCAACAGCAGTGGACAAATTCAACTTTGGAGAGAAAGGGAATGTGAAACACACAAGCCTCTAGTTCATAACAAGTGTCGGTGCCCCAGGCCATATGGCTTACACAGATTCCCTGGGCGTGAGACTGGAGAGGACCAAGATGTTCGCCGAAAGTGGGTAAAAAATGTGAACTTAAAGGACTTTGTTCCCACGAAGAACAGCGTGGTAAGTTTGGGAAACTTTTGGTTAGTTCGCTCTTAATGTTAGCATGCAGCAGCTGCTACTGTATGTAGGCCTAGCTCTGGCCCACAGCGTCAGAAGGAGTTCTCCTTAACGCTATGGAACCTTCATCTAGCCTTTGCCCGAACACCCGCGGTAGCACAAACCTGTTTTCAACATCTTAAAACCGTCTTTGTTTTGGTGAGTAGACAAAGTGCATTTTTGTATTACTCGAGACGAGAGGCTGAGCAGCCTGTGCGTTAAGGAGAACTCCTAACGCTATGGACCAGAGCTACATGGGTGAAACATGTTATCTTATCTAAGTTCAGCTAACGTTAATAACATCATTGTTAGTAGTATGCTAAGCTGCTGCTCTTGTGTGTGCAAAAATGAACCACCTGGGGCGTTATTGTGATAAAATAGTACTTTATTTGGTAAACCTATGGCAGTCTAATGAACACAAATACTACTGTTTTTATGTTGTATTCAGCCACTTATGTAACACAACTCTGTCAGGGTGTAAATGGAACCAAATAAACAGAGTGACTGTTGACTCAGTCACAACAGTGGCTGAATGTTGATGAGCTTCCTATGAAAGCAATGTCTATGACATTGGTTCTCAAAGTGGGGTCCGGGGACCCCCAGGGTCCTTGAGGGAGTTCCAGGGGGTCCCCAGCTAAATGATTGATTAGGCACCTAATGGTTCCTTATGGGGTGTAACTCTGAGAGTGTTCAAATGGAACCAAATGAACCCTAACCTAACGTGTCCATTTGCTTCCATTTGTACACTCTCTGAGTTAAATTGACATAGATTTTACAATATAAATTGCGGTCCAAGTGATAGAAATGCCATTAAATGGGGGTCTGTAGCCCTAATGCATGTCAAACTGGGGGTCCTTGAAATTAAAATGGTTGAGAAGCACTGCTAGAGACGTAAAAAATCTTCTCTTATGGGGGTCCCTGGCATATCTTTTGAAATGGGGGTCCGCGGGCTAATAAGTGTCAATTTGGGGGTCCTTGACATGAAAAGGTTTGAGAACCACTGGTCTATGACATGAAACCATTTAGTGGACAATAGTTTATGTATTGTTGAGTTATATGTGGTACCAGTATTTACTATTAATCTTCTTTATTCCATCTTAAGGTGTGTGGAGTACACTTCCCTGATGGTAGGCCAACAAAAGAACACCCATATCCAGTTTTGCAACTAGGATATAAATATCACGTACGTGAGATCCTTTTTCCCTTCAAATTGATTGTTTTTGGTTCAACATGTTGTTTAATTTATTTTGAAAGAAAAAAAAATGTAGCACTGTTTTTCACTCTTTTTCTTTTGTTTTCATAGGGGAGAATGCAGTCTGGTAGAGCCCCCCCTAAGAGAAGATGCCTTCAGCCATTAAGCAGCAACACATTAAGTGCAGCACCTGAAGACACCACATCGAATGTGGAAAATGTCGATCAAGTACGCTAGATCTTTTTCCCCTTCAATGTGATTGTTTTTGGTTAAATGTATTGTTCAATTTATTTTGAAAGTAAATAAAAAGATGTAAGCACTGTTTCTTTTGTTTTTGTTTTCATAGGGGAGAATGCAGTCTGGTACAGCGCCCCCTAAGATTCGGTGCCCTCAGCCATTAATAGCAGCGCCTGAAGCCACCACATCCAATGTGGAAAATGCCTATCACGTACGTTGGATCTTTTTCCCCTTCAAAATGATTGTTTTTGGTTCAACATGTTGTTTAATTTATTTTCAAAATGAATTTTAACAAATGTAAGCACTGTTTCTTTTGTTTTCATAGGGGAGAATGCAGTCTGGTACAGCGCCCCCTAAGATTCGGTGCCCTCAGCCATTAATAGCAGCGCCTGAAGCCACCACATCCAATGTGGAAAATGCCTATCACGTACGTTAGATCTTTTTCCCCTTCAAAATGATTGTTTTTGGTTCAACATGTTGTTTAATTTATTTTCAAAATGAAGTTTAACAAATGTAAGCACTGTTTCTTTTGTTTTCATAGGGGAGAATGCAGTCTGGTACAGCGCCCCCTAAGATTCGGTGCCCTCAGCCATTAATAGCAGCGCCTGAAGCCACCACAGCCAATGTGGAAAATGCCTATCACGTACGTTAGATCTTTTTCCCCTTCAAAATGATTGTTTTTGGTTCAACATGTTGTTTAATTTATTTTCAAAATGAAGTTTAACAAATGTAAGCACTGTTTCTTTTGTTTTCATAGGGGAGAATGCAGTCTGGTACAGCGCCCCCTAAGATTCGGTGCCCTCAGCCATTAATAGCAGCGCCTGAAGCCACCACAGCCAATGTGGAAAATGCCTATCACGTACGTTAGATCTTTTTCCCCTTCAAAATGATTGTTTTTGGTTCAACATGTTGTTTAATTTATTTTCAAAATGAAGTTTAACAAATGTAAGCACTGTTTCTTTTGTTTTCATAGGGGAGAATGCAGTCTGGTACAGCGCCCCCTAAGATTCGGTGCCCTCAGCCATTAATAGCAGCGCCTGAAGCCACCACAGCCAATGTGGAAAATGCCTATCACGTACGTTAGATCTTTTTCCCCTTCAAAATGATTGTTTTTGGTTCAACATGTTTTTTAATTTATTTTCAAAATGAAGTTTAACAAATGTAAGCACTGTTTCTTTTGTTTTCATAGGGGAGAATGCAGTCTGGTACAGCGCCCCCTAAGAGAAGATGCCCTCAGCCATTAAGCAGCAACACTTTAAGAGCATCACCCGATGACACAACATCAGCACCCGAAGACGCCACATCCAATGTGGAAAATGTCATGCCTCTGCCTGTGAAGCGTGACATCGGCATCCAGTGGCCCGATAGGCCTACTGAGCACAACTACTCAACTACCAAGACACGCCGCAACAGGGCAACACAAACTGATCCTACACCATCATTGTCAGTCTATGACCTGGATGACAAAGATTCAAAATTTTACACAGGCATAGGGATTGAAAGTTTTTGGCAGCTTTTGCATGCCCTCGTAGATTTTCTCCCACCTCCAAAGATTACCTATTTAGCAGTCCACGACCAGCTCTTACTTGTTGTAATGAGGCTACGTCTTTGTTTGATGTTCACAGACTTGGGTAAACGATTTGGAGTAAGCAGGAGCTCAGCATGTAATATCTTTTCACTTTGGAGACCAACACTTGCTAGGTTTATGAGGGAAAAGGTGATTGCGTGGTTGCCCAGAGATACTCTCAAAAGAATAATGCCTTCCTGTTTCAGTGTAAATTATCCCAAAGCAACATGCATAATAGACTGTACTGAAATATTTGTACAAAGGCCAAAACACTTCAGGAAAAGATCACAAACATACAGCAACTACAAACATCATAACACTTACAAAGTCTTATATTGCATTGCCCCGAATGGTTATGTTATGTTCACATCAAAACTGTTTGGTGGAAGGGCCAGTGACACTTTTATCACAAAGAACAGTGGGCTTCTGGAACTCCTGATTCCTGGTGATCAAATTTTAGCAGACCGTGGGTTCAACATCTCTGATGTATTGCCCCCAGGGGTGACTCTGGCTCTTCCAGCCTTTACTCGCGGCCTCAAAGAACTTCCTGAGCATGAAGTTGTGGCAACGCGACGCTTAGCAAATGTCAGAATCCATGTCGAGCGTGCAATTAGAAGGTTCAAATGTTTTAAAATGGTCTGTTATGTGATTCCTGGGAGGGTAAAACATGTTGATGACATTGTAAGTATTTGTGCTGGGCTTTGTAATTTGCAACCCAAGTTAATTCAGACTGGGGAAACATCTGACATTGAGGAAGAAGAGGAATGTCATTTGGATGAAGCTGATGGAGAAAATATGTGCTGATTACTCCAAAAACAGTCGTATTAATTAAGACTTCATTCTCCATTGTAGCTTTAATATTCAAAAAGCAAATTGAAGCACTAACACATCTTTGTCACAGCGTTGCGTTAAATGTACTATTTGTTTCTGAAAAGGAGGGAGATGTTTGTATGAAATGCATCATCTGTGTATTGTAAGACAATATTGTACTTTGTTATATCACAAACTTTGTCAACTGACCATTTGACTTTGATGAAGTGCATTTACTCATGAATGAAATCATTTGACCCTCATTACATTCAAAAGAGGACTACTTTAGCCCATGTACTTTCATGACTCCATGTGCTATTCTAGTAGCTATTGCTGGTAATAAATACTCAAAGTACACAACCTTCAGGTGGCCGATTCTCTCTGTTATCCACTCTTGGTTGTATGGGACATCTGTGATAACCTTTTTAGTAGGGCACTTTCGAGGCTCCGTGAGCACCCCAAAAACACATCTCTTAAACCTGTTTTTTCAGGACCCTAAAGGTGTCTAGTTATGATTTCTGCTTGTTGCCCGGGTCAACTAATGTCCCATGGGATTTATTTTTAACCCTTTCTGACACCTACCCCCAACCCAAACCATAACCTGGAGATAACAGAGAATACCATAACTCTTGAAGTAAACAACATACAGCGACAAATGAACACATTTTTCTATATCATTTTGACCCAAGGAATTCATTAAAGTGGTTATTATTAAGATTCAAGCAGGTCTTGACTATTTCAGGACAGAAACTGTAAAAAACGAACAGAAAATGTTCAAATCACATCTATATTAATCCTTGTATTAAATACTTAAGGTGTATTCTACTTTACCCCATGTTTATGACCCTTATGGTAGTTAAGACATTTTTCTTGTTGCCCAGGTCAACTAATGTCCCATGGGGTTCATTTGGTGACCTTTTTTTTTTTTTTTTTAATAATCTTTTTATTGTTTTTCAGAGTCATCAGTGTCCATCAGCATTTTACACATATGTGGTCGTGGCTTTCCAAGTTAGATATTATAATAGCATTTAGAAAATTAAATGTCAGGGGAATAAGAAATAATACATAAATAAATAGAAATAAATAAAAAATAAAATAAAATAAAAAGATAATGATAATATATATATATATATATATATATATATATATATATATATACATTTTTTTTCTCCCATATTTACAGCATTATATCAAGTGAGAAATTAAACACATTGCTCAATCACAGTACAATTAAGGATGACACTTCCTATGGTATTCACTGGGACTATTAAAGTCATGATCTCTGTTTTTTTTTTTCTTGGCGACCAATCAAGACCAGTATCTGACCAGTAGGTCCTAGGCTAGTTTTCCTACACCACATGTCTTTTCCCAAAAAATATAAATAAAATAAAAATGTGAGCTTAGGTCTGCGAGTGTTTAATTTCTGTTTGTTTATAAGATTATGAAATGCAACTTCTTAAGCAGTGGTGGGAAAAGTACTCACATTTTATACTTAAGTAAAAGTATCAATACTGCAATGTAGAAATACTCTGTTACAAGTACAAGTCCGGAATTGTAAATCTACTTGAGTAAATGTACAAAAGTATTGGTATCAAAATGTACTTAAAGTACCGATAGTAGAAAGTAGTCATTATGCAGAAGTATTTGCATAACTATTTCACAAAGGTATGAAAAATCTTTTGAAAATAGATCTACAAGCTCACAATGCATGGCATTGTTTGCTTGTAGATCGGCTATTTAACCGAAGTTTAAATAGGGTTAATGTATGTTTTGTAATAATAATCCCAATCTACTAAGCAACTAAAGTTTTCAAATACGTGTAGTGGAGTAAAAGTATAATATTTGCCTCTGGGATAGAGTGGAAGTAAAGTAAAAAATCCCGTTAATTGTACTTAAGTACAGTACTTGAGAGTAAATGTACTTAATTACTTTCCACCACTGCTCTTAAGGACTGTACCGTCTAGTCTTG
This sequence comes from Gymnoscopelus microlampas, assembly GCF_963454915.1. Lineage (NCBI taxonomy): Eukaryota > Metazoa > Chordata > Actinopteri > Myctophiformes > Myctophidae > Gymnoscopelus > Gymnoscopelus microlampas. Next base: position 45,638,094 of record NC_139945.1, on the reverse strand, counting down.
TTAATAATTGCATTTCATAACATTACAGATCAGTGGTATTAACCCTATTCAAATTTTGATAGGTATTCAAGAATATTTCATTCATCACCTGGCATGTGATGAGCAACAAAATGCCAACTACAGGTCCCTGATAGAGGGTCAAAATTACCTGAGCTCCGGATGGGTTGGCCAGATACTCCACATTCTACCAGATGATGAGCACATCATTCTGAAAGGACCTGTGCGTTACTCACAGGACATAAAACATTATCATCATGTTGAAGTAACTCTGCAGAGGAGGGATGGCACAGTTGTAGATGTGAGCTGTGACTGCATGGCCAACCAAGGGAGGAGCTGCAGTCATTCAGCAGGGATACTGTACAAAGTGAAAGATGCTGCCAGTCAGGAATTCACAGGCACAGCATGCACTGATGAGGCTTGTGCCTGGAATAAATCCACCTGTGAAAATGTGTTGCCTGACACAGTGGAGAACATACGAGGGCCAGACCAGGGACCTCGAAAAAATATGAAAGTCACAGCTACGGCATTTCAGACAGATGCAGACGTCATTCAGCACTTTTCATCCCCTGAGATGGCTGGCCTAGCAAATATACCGGGTACCATTTTGCATAATGTGTTGACTGCACAGCCACAAAAGAAAGCAACTGTTAATGAACTGCCTACATTTCATAAACAATGTGCTGAACACATATGTACACTCTGTAACTCTGTTTTTGAAAGATATGTGGTATGTGGGAAAGATGAGAGGGAGAGAATAGCCACAGAAACAAAGGGCCAGAATAGTACATTTTGGCTTGATCAAAGGAAAATTAGAATTACCAGTAGTGAGGCATCTGAAGTGCCCAAAAAGGTAAACCCACAAAACTGGGTGGAACGGAAAGTGAATGGCACCTTTGCTGGTAATGCAGCCACAAGACATGGTCAGACATCTGAGCCTTTGGCTAGAAAATGGTTTGAGGAGACCACAGGACTGACGGTGGAGACTACAGGTCTTATTGTGCACGAAGAAGAAAATTGGCTTGGTGCCAGCCTTGATGGTATCATAGATGCAGATACCATCCTTGAGATTAAATGTCCTACAGAGAAAAAACTTGAGGCACACAATGGCAGTCTGCTAAAAATGATTGAGTCAAACAAATATGATGTAAGGCATATTAATGGACAATACATTCTGAGGGAAACAGCATCGGGATTAGGGTTCTATTACCAGGTACAGCTAGCAATGCATTGTGCTAGCAAAACAAATTGCAAGTTCCTTGTATGGACCCAAAATGAAAAGGTTATCACAGATGTCCCATACAACCAAGAGTGGATAACAGAGAGAATCGGCCACCTGAAGGTTGTGTACTTTGAGTATTTATTACCAGCAATAGCTACTAGAATAGCACATGGAGTCATGAAAGTACATGGGCTAAAGTAGTCCTCTTTTGAATGTAATGAGGGTCAAATGATTTCATTCATGAGTAAATGCACTTCATCAAAGTCAAATGGTCAGTTGACAAAGTTTGTGATATAACAAAGTACAATATTGTCTTACAATACACAGATGATGCATTTCATACAAACATCTCCCTCCTTTTCAGAAACAAATAGTACATTTAACGCAACGCTGTGACAAAGATGTGTTAGTGCTTCAATTTGCTTTTTGAATATTAAAGCTACAATGGAGAATGAAGTCTTAATTAATACGACTGTTTTTGGAGTAATCAGCACATATTTTCTCCATCAGCTTCATCCAAATGACATTCCTCTTCTTCCTCAATGTCAGATGTTTCCCCAGTCTGAATTAACTTGGGTTGCAAATTACAAAGCCCAGCACAAATACTTACAATGTCATCAACATGTTTTACCCTCCCAGGAATCACATAACAGACCATTTTAAAACATTTGAACCTTCTAATTGCACGCTCGACATGGATTCTGACATTTGCTAAGCGTCGCGTTGCCACAACTTCATGCTCAGGAAGTTCTTTGAGGCCGCGAGTAAAGGCTGGAAGAGCCAGAGTCACCCCTGGGGGCAATACATCAGAGATGTTGAACCCACGGTCTGCTAAAATTTGATCACCAGGAATCAGGAGTTCCAGAAGCCCACTGTTCTTTGTGATAAAAGTGTCACTGGCCCTTCCACCAAACAGTTTTGATGTGAACATAACATAACCATTCGGGGCAATGCAATATAAGACTTTGTAAGTGTTATGATGTTTGTAGTTGCTGTATGTTTGTGATCTTTTCCTGAAGTGTTTTGGCCTTTGTACAAATATTTCAGTACAGTCTATTATGCATGTTGCTTTGGGATAATTTACACTGAAACAGGAAGGCATTATTCTTTTGAGAGTATCTCTGGGCAACCACGCAATCACCTTTTCCCTCATAAACCTAGCAAGTGTTGGTCTCCAAAGTGAAAAGATATTACATGCTGAGCTCCTGCTTACTCCAAATCGTTTACCCAAGTCTGTGAACATCAAACAAAGACGTAGCCTCATTACAACAAGTAAGAGCTGGTCGTGGACTGCTAAATAGGTAATCTTTGGAGGTGGGAGAAAATCTACGAGGGCATGCAAAAGCTGCCAAAAACTTTCAATCCCTATGCCTGTGTAAAATTTTGAATCTTTGTCATCCAGGTCATAGACTGACAATGATGGTGTAGGATCAGTTTGTGTTGCCCTGTTGCGCCGTGTCTTGGTAGTTGAGTAGTTGTGCTCAGTAGGCCTATCGGGCCACTGGATGCCGATGTCACGCTTCACAGGCAGAGGCATGACATTTTCCACATTGGATGTGGCGTCTTCGGGTGCTGATGTTGTGTCATCGGGTGATGCTCTTAAAGTGTTGCTGCTTAATGGCTGAGGGCATCTTCTCTTAGGGGGCGCTGTACCAGACTGCATTCTCCCCTATGAAAACAAAAGAAACAGTGCTTACATTTGTTAAACTTCATTTTGAAAATAAATTAAACAACATGTTGAACCAAAAACAATCATTTTGAAGGGGAAAAAGATCTAACGTACGTGATAGGCATTTTCCACATTGGCTGTGGTGGCTTCAGGCGCTGCTATTAATGGCTGAGGGCACCGAATCTTAGGGGGCGCTGTACCAGACTGCATTCTCCCCTATGAAAACAAAAGAAACAGTGCTTACATTTGTTAAACTTCATTTTGAAAATAAATTAAACAACATGTTGAACCAAAAACAATCATTTTGAAGGGGAAAAAGATCTAACGTACGTGATAGGCATTTTCCACATTGGCTGTGGTGGCTTCAGGCGCTGCTATTAATGGCTGAGGGCACCGAATCTTAGGGGGCGCTGTACCAGACTGCATTCTCCCCTATGAAAACAAAAGAAACAGTGCTTACATTTGTTAAACTTCATTTTGAAAATAAATTAAACAACATGTTGAACCAAAAACAATCATTTTGAAGGGGAAAAAGATCTAACGTACGTGATAGGCATTTTCCACATTGGATGTGGTGGCTTCAGGCGCTGCTATTAATGGCTGAGGGCACCGAATCTTAGGGGGCGCTGTACCAGACTGCATTCTCCCCTATGAAAACAAAAGAAACAGTGCTTACATTTGTTAAAATTCATTTTGAAAATAAATTAAACAACATGTTGAACCAAAAACAATCATTTTGAAGGGGAAAAAGATCCAACGTACGTGATAGGCATTTTCCACATTGGATGTGGTGGCTTCAGGCGCTGCTATTAATGGCTGAGGGCACCGAATCTTAGGGGGCACTGTACCAGACTGCATTCTCCCCTATGAAAACAAAAACAAAAGAAACAGTGCTTACATCTTTTTATTTACTTTCAAAATAAATTGAACAATACATTTAACCAAAAACAATCACATTGAAGGGGAAAAAGATCTAGCGTACTTGATCGACATTTTCCACATTCGATGTGGTGTCTTCAGGTGCTGCACTTAATGTGTTGCTGCTTAATGGCTGAAGGCATCTTCTCTTAGGGGGGGCTCTACCAGACTGCATTCTCCCCTATGAAAACAAAAGAAAAAGAGTGAAAAACAGTGCTACATTTTTTTTTCTTTCAAAATAAATTAAACAACATGTTGAACCAAAAACAATCAATTTGAAGGGAAAAAGGATCTCACGTACGTGATATTTATATCCTAGTTGCAAAACTGGATATGGGTGTTCTTTTGTTGGCCTACCATCAGGGAAGTGTACTCCACACACCTTAAGATGGAATAAAGAAGATTAATAGTAAATACTGGTACCACATATAACTCAACAATACATAAACTATTGTCCACTAAATGGTTTCATGTCATAGACCAGTGGTTCTCAAACCTTTTCATGTCAAGGACCCCCAAATTGACACTTATTAGCCCGCGGACCCCCATTTCAAAAGATATGCCAGGGACCCCCATAAGAGAAGATTTTTTACGTCTCTAGCAGTGCTTCTCAACCATTTTAATTTCAAGGACCCCCAGTTTGACATGCATTAGGGCTACAGACCCCCATTTAATGGCATTTCTATCACTTGGACCGCAATTTATATTGTAAAATCTATGTCAATTTAACTCAGAGAGTGTACAAATGGAAGCAAATGGACACGTTAGGTTAGGGTTCATTTGGTTCCATTTGAACACTCTCAGAGTTACACCCCATAAGGAACCATTAGGTGCCTAATCAATCATTTAGCTGGGGACCCCCTGGAACTCCCTCAAGGACCCTGGGGGTCCCCGGACCCCACTTTGAGAACCAATGTCATAGACATTGCTTTCATAGGAAGCTCATCAACATTCAGCCACTGTTGTGACTGAGTCAACAGTCACTCTGTTTATTTGGTTCCATTTACACCCTGACAGAGTTGTGTTACATAAGTGGCTGAATACAACATAAAAACAGTAGTATTTGTGTTCATTAGACTGCCATAGGTTTACCAAATAAAGTACTATTTTATCACAATAACGCCCCAGGTGGTTCATTTTTGCACACACAAGAGCAGCAGCTTAGCATACTACTAACAATGATGTTATTAACGTTAGCTGAACTTAGATAAGATAACATGTTTCACCCATGTAGCTCTGGTCCATAGCGTTAGGAGTTCTCCTTAACGCACAGGCTGCTCAGCCTCTCGTCTCGAGTAATACAAAAATGCACTTTGTCTACTCACCAAAACAAAGACGGTTTTAAGATGTTGAAAACAGGTTTGTGCTACCGCGGGTGTTCGGGCAAAGGCTAGATGAAGGTTCCATAGCGTTAAGGAGAACTCCTTCTGACGCTGTGGGCCAGAGCTAGGCCTACATACAGTAGCAGCTGCTGCATGCTAACATTAAGAGCGAACTAACCAAAAGTTTCCCAAACTTACCACGCTGTTCTTCGTGGGAACAAAGTCCTTTAAGTTCACATTTTTTACCCACTTTCGGCGAACATCTTGGTCCTCTCCAGTCTCACGCCCAGGGAATCTGTGTAAGCCATATGGCCTGGGGCACCGACACTTGTTATGAACTAGAGGCTTGTGTGTTTCACATTCCCTTTCTCTCCAAAGTTGAATTTGTCCACTGCTGTTGGAGCAGCCATAAACAACGCAAGTTCGTCCCGACTTTCTGTACATCTTTAGTTAGTTTAGTAAATGCAGGTAAAAACCATAACTTGAGCAGTCAGTGACTGCACTTCACTAACACCGCACTCGCCCCAGTACAGCTGACTGTTATTGACACCGCAGCATGGCGGTGGAACCTAAAGGGGGCGGAGCTACACCTACAGGGAAGCGCTCTGTGGATTCGTGTATAGGCTACGTGAAGGGGGAACAAGAAAGAAAATCAAGAACGGTGCATGCTGCATGGTGAATGTTACCTTAAGCACATTCCTAGTGATCTTCCCAAAAGAATTGGGGATAATGAGCAGAACAGGACACGTGGAATGGCTGGAGGTCCTCCTGCGGGCTTTGTGGTGGTAAGAGGTGCCATGCAGTGCCACTGCCCAGTCCAAGGCCACCAGCCCGTCGTCGCTCAGCTGCAGGTTGTCGCGGACAAAGGTGACCGGACTGTCGTAGGGCCAGCACGCCTCATACACGGTCTGGAGGAAGGCGCTGGCTCGCCAGGTCGACCAGCCCACACACGGCGAATAGCTGCTGAACGTCCTGCAGTGTTTGAGCAGGTAGTTGGCGAGCGCGGAGGGCTTGCATATCAGCGCGACCGTGGAGGCGTCATCATCATCTCCTGTCTGCAGCCCGTGGTCTCCACCGTGGTCTCCACGGTCTGAGACCGCAGTGCTCTCTGCCGTCGTCTCCCTCGTTTTCCGTCGTCCTCCTTGGAGCAACGGTGCTTCTGTCTGCTTCTTCTCGGTGGCAAAATATTGTGAGCCTGGCCAGATGAATGCCACCAGGATCACAACAATGCAGAGAGCCACAAGCCATCCCAGCATTGGAACGATCAGACGGACCGAGCGCAATTAATGATATATAGGCTACTACACCTCTTTAGCGTTTGGATTTTAGGTTGATGTATATAAAATCGCATTACAAATACTACTCTAACGGACCATCTTCAATTTAACAAGATCGCACAGAGGACAATGAAACTGCTCTCGACAGTGAAGTTTTATTATGAACTACGGCTGAGCCAGTGTCCCTCTTTCAGTTTGCCGTTGTGCCAAATAATGAAGGCGCACAGATTGCTCGTTGCAGTCAGATGCAGTCTTAAATGTAATGTCAGCCTAGGTCAGTTCCACACTGGAATTCTTCTCTCCATTTACAGTACACGCTTCAACGTAAGCTGTTGGTGAAGGATGAGGATCCCGTGCAGGGCTGCGCTTGATAGATCAACTGTGTGTGTGAGTGAACGCCAGCAACGCTGTGAGTGTGAAGTGAATCAGCGTTGCCAGGTTTCGCGAGACAAACAAGCAACCAGGTCTATGAAAACAAGCCCAAAATAAGCGATTTGAAAATAGATCTATCATGTAGATCTGCTATTTTCAAATACAATTGTGGAAAAAAAGTCCACACAAATCTCGTACCAGACTTATATGTCAAATGTTTTCAACCGTACCGTACGGGGATCCCTGGCACAAGGTTTTTTAAGATGGGGGTCCGTGGACAAATACATATTAATTTGGGGGGTCCTTGACACGAACAAAATGTGGTTTAAACAACATTAGGAAACAAGCCCAAAATAAGCAACTACACTTTAGAAACAAGCCCTAAAACCTGCAACTACCAATATTTACATTAAGCAACTTTAGAGAAAAAGAAGCCCAAAGTCACTTATAATAAGCCGAGATGGCAACACTGAGCTGAATGCGATGCACTGACTGTTGATGCTGGAGGCAGGCAGGCGCCTCCCATCATGTCCAAACGTGCCCTTTGCGTCGGTCTCTTGCACATGTTCTTCCATCATTAGACTATCCATTTTTAGATCTGTGTCTGAGTTACTTTTTTTTTAATCAAATGTAATATTATTTTCAAGGGGATTAGCCTACTAATCATTTGTGGCAAGAATCCCCTGCCTAACACATGTCCCATAGAATATTTATTGGGACAGTACTATTCTGATCTTTCAGCAGTCTTTAATAAAGACTCTTTATAGCTTTTTTTCAATCAGGTTGTATGGTAGGTCTATATAACTTGAGCTCAAGTAGGCCTATACATTTCCTCCCATGGGTGGGAGAGAGCTGTATAGTGCACACTGCAAAATATACTCACTCTTTACTTTCAGTTATGGTTTAGCATGCTGGGTGGGGCACATTGCTACATATTTCTCATGCTTAAATATGAAACCGAGAAGAATGCATCTTCAGTGATAAATTCAGCAGGATGCAACCTTTTGTTTACATGACGCCACCGGCCACCCAACATACACTGTAAGAGCTGGATCCCTGGATGGGCCTGTCTAGGATCCTGACTTTGTGCTCCGTTCCAGTGCACCAGCCTTTCATTTCAGAAGCTGAACCTAAAAGGCCCCGCAGATAGGCATATATTTTATGAACAGGCAAAGTATAGGCAAGCACCCGGGGGCTGGGGCCCTGAGCAATAAGGGGCCACTGAGGGCTCATTGAAGTCGATTAGAGGGGTAAGAATCGCTCACAAACTATTTAGTTTCCTTGTTGTCCTTTCTGGTTGTCAAGAACCACTAGTCTAACTGTTTGTTGATGGCACATTGCAGCTCTCTGCAGTAAATCCTGATGTACGCGTGTCTCAGGCATGTTTAGATCACCCTTGCGCTTTTCGAACTGTTACAGAGATCCTTTACTGTCTGGTTGTTATAGGCTCTGAGGCAGTCTCTTAGCCCCAGCGCTGTATGACTATGCACTATCAATGAAAACAATTGACACTGAAAGCACGCTTTGTGCTTTAATGTCAAATGGTGTGTTCAATGTCCTAATGACCTGTATCTCTGTACGATGACCTATATCTCTGTATGACCGGGATATCACTAATTTACTCTGTCAGCTGTCACCCTGTCACAGATAAACCTGCCACATGTCCTATGATATCGAAGGAATAACGTGTTTATGGAACCAAAAGTTGTACACAAGGACACTATAAGATGAACAACAACTTATTATGATGACACCCTGATGCCTGACAGCTCATCAGATATGATCTGACATCTAAGGGTCTTAACCAATCGTTAGGATCCACCTTATATCTGATGTCCGGACTCCAACTTGTGTATAAATACTATTGCCTGTATTTGTAATATCAGAGAGATATTTTTGCTGTACGGTGCCTCGTGGATTGATTCTTTCTCTTAAAGGGATATTTCACTTTCAGAAAAACCTTTGGTCATTTTATCATCTACTCAAGCCTTTGTGAACCCCCCAGACAGTTTTTAAGTTGCTCGATTCAGTATTTAGATATTTCATTTTCATTTTATCAGACACGCCCCCTTCCTATACAAGCCCATTGTAACTTCAAACTCCATTTTAACCATGTTAGATTCATCAAAAACACCCGTCCTTGGTTCTGGTGACTCACCCTGCCCTCCTAATGCGTGAGGGGGCCGTGTTTTTCCGAGATTTTCTTTTCATTTATTTAATTTTATTTTTTTATTGTATTTTTCTTTTTTTTCATTTTCCAAAAAAGATATTAAAAATAAATGAAAAAAGTAATCGAAAAAACACGGCCCCCTCACGTATTAGGGGGGCGGTAGGAGACGGGTGAACCAAGGATGGGTGTTTTTGATGAATCTAACATGGTTAAAATGGAGTTTGAAGTTACAATGGGTTTGTATAGGAAGGGGGCGTGTCTGATAAAATGAATATCTAATATCTAAATATTGAATCAAGCAAGTTAAAAACTGTCTGCGGGGCTCACAAAAGCCTGAGTAGACGATACAATCACCAAAAGTTTTTTTGAAAGTGAAATATCCCTTTAATACAACGTCAACCTTTTAATTTGAGAACCGGCCTGTGTCTGTCTTTGATTTCGTCTCATCCTTTTTACACTGGGTTTTCAACTACAAATAGTTTTAATTAACATAGAGCAGGATTTACGACCCTTTATCAACTCTATTACTTATGTTTTTAAATTAAAACAGAAAAAATAGCCGATCTACAAGCTCACAACGCGTCACAAGTTCACAACGTGACGTGTTGTGAACTTGCAGATCGGCTATATTTTCACTCCTTCATTTTTGCGAGACTCTTGTATGGCGAAGTAGGGCATTAAAAACATAATATGCTATTTGAGGTTTCTGCCCGACAGCAACGATATGAAATTGTGGATGGGTGTGTTGTAAATAAAGACTGGATAATCCTATGTAGTAAAAAATGAAGATTTGTTGATGAGAAGAGGCTATTTGGGCCAAGGATGAAAATCGCATTTTCCTAGCTTACGGGGAAAACTCAAGTCAATATTCACAATTGTGAAATGAATGGACTCAAAAACAAATAGAATTACCACTACAAGTACTGTGACTTAACTGTTAGTTAATACGTGACTTATTTGTAAGGTTGCACTCTACATTAGCACCTTTGCTATAGAGGGAAATGTTTTATTTTAGACTACATTAATATAAATGATGGCACCTTAACAAAGTGCTGGGGCCTGCCAGGGATAAATTAATAGTGATGTTGCATAAGCTTTCAAGTGAAAATAAACCCAAAGGGGAAGAGATAAAACAATGAAACGTTGTGTGTGTAATATGTTCCTGCTAACACCTTATTTTTCTCTTGTGGGTTAGGTAATGGAAAATGGTCCAACTTCCCGAACCTCAGTTGTACCAACTCCATGAAACTTTGCACACACACTGCCTGGAAAAACCTCCATCCAATGGCCAATGGCCAATCTTTCAAATTGGCCTCATGGTGGCGCTATAATAGCCTGCTTCATGTTTTGGCCTATAACTATTGAACCATAGGTCTTACAATACAAATATTTTTTCCCTGGATTCCTTGGATCACACCCCGCCATTTGTGCCAGACTAGATTTTCCGCCATATCACATTTTCTTCTAAACACACTACTCCTACAATTTGTCTCCAAAACTCACACAAATTGATACATATTATCTCTGGAGTCATGTATCAGTATCAGTCATATTTGGCAGATTCCATTCCAATTGACTATGACTACCTTCCAAATTTTGCAGGCCCTGGGTAGGCAACCAAGCCTTTTTTTTGTTTATAATCACTACTTTCTCTCTCACGACTGTGTAATGTAGACCTAGTTGAAAGCCACTCCTGTTATAGAAATATTTCGCTTTGTCCATTCAAAAACGTGAATTTTGTTCATGGATCTAATTTCAACATGCAATTTCAACAGAGTATTCAACAGGAGAATATGAGCCAAAATTATTTTTGAGATGTTAGTCTTTTGGGCAAAGTTGTCAGTATATTGCATAAGACTATATTTGAGCACATGATAAAACTTTAGTTTGACCATTTTCGGATTTCATGAAGTGAAAATAGAAGATTGTGATTTTCTCCATTTACATAGCTAACTAGAATTCCTGTGTGTTGTTTGTGCTCTTAAGCCCAATCCACACCAATGATTCACCATGCAACTCCTTGCAACATGCAACTACTTGCAACTACTTGCAATCATTATCCTCAATGGCAGTTGCAAGGAGTTGCATTGGTGCGGTTGACCATAAAACGGTTTTGTTGCAAGGAATTGCAACTAGTTGCATCGATGCGGTTTGGCCTTTAGAGGAAAGATTCTTCAAATCGATGCATTGCATGAAATGTTTTGGTGAATAGCAACAATGACAATAATCCAGATGTAACCAGTGTGCAAACTCAGCCAGTTGCTTTAAGGAGGTCAAAATGGGATGACGGAAATATTTGTACCAGAGTAATAGATTTTGTATTGATGAGGAGGGAGGAGGAAAAAAAGGTTAATGAAATCACATGAGAAACAGAGGCAGAAATCAGAAGTGATGAGAAGAAAGAGTTTAAAGGGGATACAAAACAAGTGCAACTGGATGAAGAAAAAGACAAAACTGGAACAATAAGGGAAAGATGTCTAGTAAGAACCACCTCTCAGTTCTCTCTCCTGATTGAATGAAATTGGTATCCTGACCTGAAACATTAGTTCCTGCTTAATGCATAGATGGAGAGACGGAACCCCTGTTACTGTACAAACACTATAGGCTATACAGCAATGATTGCTATATAGAATATAAATCTATTTAACACCTGTTTTAACAACGGCAGCACACCTGTTCATCCATGGATGTAATGAAAACAATCACACACCCATATTGCTTTGTTTTTTAACACAAACCTGGTAAGAACACACAAACAATGTGTTAATCAAAAGACATAGTTTTAACAAGTTATGCACATACATTACATGCTCATGTGTATTTTGTCCACAAACATGCATTGTGCCATAGCCTACTGACAAAAAAAGAAAAGGACTTTTCTTATTTTCTCTATGAGGCTTAGCCACTTTTTAGAGACTGAATATAGAACATCTCCAGTTCTCCACCTGGATGTTTTATGAATGAAATAATTCCTGGCTGAAGCAAAGCTGAAGACATTCTGGGCACCTTGGAGAATTTGGACATGTTTTTCTAATTATACTGTTATTATACCATAACATAAATATCGCTCTTCATGACAACTAAAGCTCTGCAGGAAGCTGGAACACATGTGTTGTGATGTTATGTTCCCCAACATCTTGGAGATGCCTCCATTGTGGTGCAGGCAGAGGCAAATGTTTCAAACGTTTCAAAAGAAACAGGCCCTGGTCCTCCTGGGAGCCTCTGTGGGAAGTTTTGTTTTTGTTTCTTCCCAATGGACTGTATTAGTATAGTATTGCAGATTTTTTTACACAGCTCTTTTATGTTCTATTACAAACCGTGTGCAATTTTGTTGTAAAGATCAGCGGAGCTACTCAGAATGTAAGAAGATCTGTTCTAGCCTATACTTGCATGGCCGGATTATTTCACTCACTGGGTTGAAATGAATGTACTGTCATGAAACCACTTACCGTGTGTGACAGAGCAAAACTAAAATGTTGCCATCCTAGTCAACAAAATGTACTGTTTTGCAAACACGACGCAAGTGGGTGAGTTTATTTCATTTGTTCATCTCTGTAACTACAGTATGCGTGACATACAAACTAGAGTCTCTTGCACAGTCATCAGAACATGACAGCATTGTCAAAGCCCAAGAAATAGTGTCATAGGAAGATGCACAATGTAAGTGCACATCCACACAAGCTCAACAATGATTAGGCTATTTAATCTAAAACATAAGCGTTGGTGGGTGGGGTCAGTTTGAAACTGGTCTAAAAACCCCCCTGGGGGCAGAAGACTGCTCAGATTGAATGTCAGCCAGGCAATAATGTTTTGACAATTCCAGGGGCCAAATGGCTGATGTGAAGCTCCCCAGGCCATAGCCATCCGTCCAGTGGATGAAATCTGGACTCAGAGACTAACACGGTTGCTGTCCCTTCCCCAGATGGTGTCCAGGGACTGGAAGGGGTATGTTTGTTTTGAGGTGAAAAGAACTGCCACTGCCAATACCCAATACTTGGCAAAAAAAAGGGTGGTCCGGCCGTAGATGTTAAACACCCATGAGGCCCTGGTATAATTCTCGCTAGCGACTTGGCCGAATGCTCTAACGAAGGCAAATGGTCATGTTTGTGAGTGGGATACTGGTGTTGTGTCCTTTTAAGATATGTTTTGGGCCTTTTTCTGCCTTTATTTGAGAGGAAAGTAGGCTGACGGGAAATGAGGAGAGAGATGGGGGTAGACACGCAGCAAAGGCCGTCGGGATCGGGAGTCGAACTCGCAACACTCTGTCAGACTGGATTTCAGGCCTATACGTGGTGTGCGCCTGGACCGCTAGGCCAGCGGACGCTCCTGATGTTGTGTCCTTGTCTCTGCCCTAGTAGTGACAAGGACTCTCCTTCTGGTTGGTTGGGGCGCCTGTTCTGCGGGGAAGGGAACTGGGAAAGATAGTGTTACATTCTTTACATTACAAACTTTACTGTTGGGTGAAATCATGTGAATCATTGGAGGCATGTGGTTGTTTACACTCTCTCTTGGCCAACAGTGGGGGTTGCAGTGACAGTGGCCACAATACACAGTGGTAATTTGACAATGACTAAACTGGGAGAAAAGTAATACAAAAGTTGTTGATAAAAACTTGTCAAAACCTCCCTAGAAAAGGATTAGTGGCATTCTTACTTCACAGAGACCTGAATAAATTGAAGTTGTTATGCGTTAATCATCACAATTAGGGATATTACTCAGACCCAAAAGGGAGAGAAAGGAAGTCAGTGCCATGTGAGGCCAAGGATAGGACAGAGGGAGCACTTGGTCCAGCCCTATGAGTCATGGTTAAGTAAGTGTATAGAACCAATTTGTGGGCCGCCCTTCCTTAACCAAATATCACTCTCTCTCTCCATTCTAAATTTCCCTTGATGGAGATGGAAACCAGCTGTGCGTGTTTGATGTAATTATCAGTGGTTGTTTTTTATATATGTGACACTGTATGTGTATTGAAAAGAAATGAAATGAAGATTGCAGCCTTCCTTGTTTACTTTTCAAACTCCTCTGCAACCTTGTCTCTTCATCGACTGTGTCGCCATGGCATAACTACAACAACCCTCAAAACAAACAGCCGCTCCTTTGGTGTCATGGCCTCACAAAGCTTGCTGCAGTCCAGGCATCTGACACTTCATCTCAGGATATATCTGGGCTTGCTTTTATCATGACTCATTTGATTTGGGTTATGGGGAAAAACACATTTCAACCTGGCATCCCTATTTTGGGCATGTCATTATAAACCAAAGTTTTCAAAAAACAGCAAAAATATTCTTGCAGCGCAACACTGTCATGCGATGAAGTATACAACCGGGCATACGTAGTTAAAAGTGTATTCAAAATCAGCTGCATATAAAGATGATGTGTATATTTTTTGTGAGCTCATTTGTTGCAAAACACCATGTGCTGGCTTTTGTTGGCATCAACTTGAGCAAAAGTCAACCTTTTGATCTCCACACACGTCCTTCCACTGAACCCTGCTGCTGACGTGTAGCAGCTCATAGTGTTGGCAGAGTGATGCGCATTGTTAAATAGATGTGTCTACTTGCATGGATGCCTACTTGATGAATTTAGTCTCTGAGGAATGAGACACGTAGTGTACATAACAGAAACTGCCAAAATAAAAGTCTCTACACAATTGCTTTTATAACATCAATAAATAATACACATATTTTGCATTAAGGAGGACCATGGCTTAAACAATGTCCTGCACAACTGTAGCATACAGATAATAAATACTAATAAATAGTCTAAAAGAAGATGAGCCAGACTAATGCTATTGAAAAAGTAATTTAAAAAAAAGTTGAGACCCATTTTGAAAAATGCCTGCGAGTGCAACCACAACCACTGTACTATTGGTGGGTAGGGAGCGAGGGGGTGGATCTTCACTCAGTATAACCCAATCACAAGCCTCAAAGGCATACCCTGCTTTATCATCAATTTTCAAATTAATGCAACCATAATTTACAAAAACAGCATAATCATGCGGTTTACTAAGGAAATACAACCTTGTGTGTAAAGTCATGTCAAGCCCCTATTGACTTCAATGGAATTAAATTTATTTAGCAGCCGGAAGAGGGGAATCAGCACGCCCGCCGCTGGGCCCTTAATGAGAACTACAGCATGCTTCCGCACTGAATTCATTTTCAAGAACGAACTCTTGCCGCCTGGTTATGGGCTGGGGCTGTGGTGCGCTATAAACCACATGCTCTTTAGCTGATTTCCTGTGCCATTTAAAGTTCCTGTGAAATAATAGCATCAAAAGCTCAGACAGGAGACTAAACAGACAAACACATCAACGTTTCAAACATGGTTAATTGGCCTAGCTGTCCATAACACACTTACAAGGATTGATGGCTGACTCACGTCTGTTTTCTATTGATTGTTGTTATGACATTTGTCAAGTTATAAGTATTTATAAGTCACTATTTTGTTATAAAGTAGTAGGGATAGGCAGTTGCTAGAAATGGCTGAGCCACCAATGCAGCCAGGGAAATCAAATGTTTTGATGAATATTAAGTAACAAATATATGCCTTCACATAAAACTGAGATATTGCAACAAATTACTTTAACATTTCAAAGCAAAACCGTTTGAGCCAGTGAAAAATCTGGTTTCACTTCTCTACGCAGTTCAAAGAGTTTCAGTGTTTCCTACAGCAAAGGTAGACGCAGGCACGCAGCGTCATTAAAGGCCAATTTGTTTGTCATTACGGCATTATCCCCCCAACATGAAATGCATTGCATAAATAAACAATACCACTGTATGTGAAAGATAAAACGGGAAGTGATAAACAAGTGCATGTGTGTAAGATAAGACAACATATGAATAAAAGATTGATCCTTTATTCCTGGGAAACTGCATACTTATCTGTATGCATTTATGTGCGTTTCATTCCGTTACTGCCCTGCTTGTCAAGACACCCTCTCACCACACTAGGCAATCATTATGTGTGTCAAACTTTTCCACTGGGAAAAATGAAATCTAGCTGCCACCTCTAGCCAAGTTTTCCTTCCCCCTGGTGGGACTGACACAGACAGAGAAGATCTCATCAGCCCACATATCTCATTACAGCACCCGAAGATTGAAGGCTCTGTAATTGACTGTAAAAAAAAAGAAAAAGAAAGTTGGGGCAGATGAGTGTGTGTGTGTGTGTGTGTGTGTGTGTGTGTGTGTGTGTGTGTGTGTGTGTGTGTGTGTGTGTGTGTGTGTGTGTGTGTGTGTGTGTGTGTGTGTGTGTGTGTGTGTGTGTGTGTGTGTGTGTGTGTGTGTGTGTGTGTGTGTGTGTGTGTGTGTGTGTGTGTGTGTTTACTGGCTTAAGCAGATTCCAGACAGAAAATTGCGAGAATAGTTCTGGAACCTTCTAACCTACCACCCTATTTTTATTTTGTTTATTCCCAACACTTTAAAAAAAGAAGCCCCTGTGTAACCTCAGCTCCTCCGTAGCAGAAGGTGGTCACTTTTTAAGGAAACAAACAATGATGACGGCAATAGTATAAAAATGTTAGTTTAATTAAATAAATCCATATTGTTGGATCAGAGCTAAGAGTATGAGGCTGTGCATGCTGTCTTTTGATATTAGTTTTTTTCTAGACAGCACTTTTGAACTGGACTGGCTCTTCATTAAAATGCATTTGCAACTTTGCAGCCTAAAAATGGCCATTTGTTCACTCTCTCAGAGTTAAATTAAAAGAAGATTTTACAGTGCTGTATGTGTCTGACCTCCTATGGAACAGTGTCCTGGGCTGGCAGATTCAAGCTACCTCAGCACATTCAGGCTGAGGTTGAATGTGACCAGCTGAGCCCCTATGACCTTTTAAATATTTTCAGGCCTCTTCTGCCAGCACATAGGGGCTGAGGGGTTATGTTCTGTTTACAGTACATTCGATGCTGTCAAAAAAAAAAGGGCACGTACACACATACTCACTGAAACACAGCATACGCTCACTCACATATAAACAGAACATTGCTCCCTCAATCGGAGCTGGCTTAGCTATGTTGCTCAAATATATTGAGCAACTAGGCGGAACATAAACAAAGCAACTGGATAATTGGGTGAGTTCCAACATCTATACGTATGGGGCTGGCTTTCATCTTGTGTACAGTACAGTAGCAGCTGACAACAGCTGTGGGAGATTTAATTACCAGTACCCTTCGTATATTGATCTAAATGTCACCTGTAACATGACTCTGGGGGTTATTGATCTTGACCTTGAAGGGTCATGAACTGAAGTATATAATGACGATGTGAAACAACAGTTTGACGGTAAGTGGTGTCACAAGAGATATAACAAACAGTAAGACATTGAGCTCAGCTGCATTTCTCGTCAACTGGCTCAGTAATTCTTTCTTATCACTCGGTAATAGATTATATCCCCCTTTGAAAGCACAAGGCATCTTTTAGCTAATGAGTTTTTCCAATATAAAGGGTTCCCTTGTGATGGCATCAAAGACTCAGCAAACAATATCCGCACACAGACGAGGTTAAACGAGTATTCCAGTGTAATATTGAGGCCTGGCTTGCCACGATATATATTTCACATCTTGACCACTTGTGATGTGGATACTTACAGTAAGTACATGTATAGATGACCTAATGCTGTTGGCAGATAAATTAAACTGAAAGTTGACTAGGGTGCGGGCTATCCAGGCCTGTCTGGCTGCAATTCGATACAGCATCAGTGTGGAATTGCGAATCATCTGCTTGATTGGGCAGTTGATTGGGGGGCGGGTTGCGTATTAGAAAAGAGCTGGCACCTATACCAACTCTGCACAGGTTGCCATGGAAA
The DNA here is from genome assembly GCF_963454915.1 of Gymnoscopelus microlampas. Classification (NCBI taxonomy): domain Eukaryota; kingdom Metazoa; phylum Chordata; class Actinopteri; order Myctophiformes; family Myctophidae; genus Gymnoscopelus; species Gymnoscopelus microlampas. Next base: position 45,620,347 of record NC_139945.1, on the reverse strand, counting down.
CATGAACTGCCACAATCCCGCACTTTACATTTCAGAGGTATAAGTAAGTGAGGCGATAAATATATATTATATTCTCAGAAGAAGATCCCAGTAGAAAAGTGAAAGGGAAAATTTAACTTGTTCTCTGCAATCACTCAATATTACATGCTCAAGATCATGTAGTGAAGCTAAATGCATCGCTTGTCCATTTCCACTGTTATAATGGCATCTCAAAGTGGGCCTGGATTTACAGTACTGTACCGCCTCAGTGTGATCCCACTCTTCTCTTGTCCATACTTGGCTTCCTTCTATCTCACTATTCCCCTTTCTGAAACTCCTTGATTCACTTTCTAACTCACTTTTCTCCAACATACACTCCAACTCCAGCCAAATCCCTTCCTCTGGTAACTGTCATAACTCTCAGAGGGGGGTTCTAGCTCTCAGACTACATAGCCTACTGGCTTCAAAATTCAACTGCATGGAAGTAAACAATGTCATCTTGCTTATTGGTTGCTGCTATACAGTCTGAATTGAACATAATAACTAGCAATGCTTTGCAATTCCATCTAATGTTACACACCAAGACATACTGCCTCAGAAGTTGGGAATTATGTAAAGATAAATCTTTGGATTTCCAAAAGTAAAGTAGTATAACATTAATTAATCAGTGGCAAATCACCCTAAGTACTCGTGTTTACATCTAGGCTATCTCTAAAGAGCTTTTGTAACATCATCTCACAATAACTGATAAACTTTTGCCCTGCAAATTAAAGGAGAATTCCAGTCATTTTAGATGTTTGCTTTGATGTGTCGCTAATCACTCACCAACATACAAAGGGCCGTTGAATTTTTCCAGAGAAGCCCCTGTTGTCCATTGTGGAGACCCCTTCCACTGGCATAATGGAGTAATGCGGATCAACAAAACTCGCCTATTTTAGCAGCTCCAAAGTTCGTTGAAGCTAGTCCTCTGTGTTGCCAGATTCTGTGAGAGAAACAAGCAACCAGCTCTATGTCGCTCTGCATGAACGGCAGCTCATAAGGGACATTCAGTGCATGTTTGAGTGTCAGTACACTGCATAATGAGGATTAGTGGGAAAAAAAAGAACTTTGGAGCTGCTAAAATAGGCGAGTTTTGTTTATCCGCATTACTCCATTATGCCAGTGGAAGGGGTCTCCACAATGGACAACAGGGGCTTCTCTGGAAAAATTCAACGGCCCTTTGTATGTTGGTGAGTGATTAGCGACACATCAAAGCAAACATCTAAAATGTCTGGAATTCTCCTTTAATAACCAAACGGCACGTGTGCATCAATACATGTGCACTTTAACATCTTGGTTGAGTTCATGGGCAGTTCATTGCCATTAACCTAGAAGTAGCAATTATAACCGTGTCTCCAAAGGGGAAGCGTTCCTCCCTTTACGGTTAGAATAGAGTATCTGAGCTAGCGGTGCCGTCCATGACACATGCTGTTAAATATAACACTATTTTGCTGGATGATGCTATTTGAAAATCTCCTCGAGCCATGACAACCTCTTACCTACTGACCTCATAGTCAGGGCACTTGTATTGATTTAGTTTTTACTACACCATGCAAATTCAGGGGTTGTTCACCTCTATCCTAATGTGTAACATCTACTATTTCTATTACTGTATCTTCACTCTCTTATGTCAACTGCAGAGATTGTGAAAAATAAAATAAAGATAAAAGGTGTATTATGCTATTTGGTTTCCATACTGTAGATGCATATGTCATTGACGTCTAGCAGCATCATAGGTGTGCTAGATCCTTGGCGGATAATAGATAAGTATGCTACAGTACAGTTATGTGTGCACTATCAGCTCCGTCTGAAAGGTAGACAGTTCATTGGCTGTTAGTTGATATGGTTAATCACAGAGCAAACACACAGCCCGGATATTAATAACTAATTGACAGGAGGGAATACGATGGATGTCAGCAAACTATTTGTCAAGCTATAACTTGTGACAACCTGACAGAGAATACAGTGTATGACTATTCTTATATTTATTTAGATCTGAGATCAGAATCAATTTGGTATCTCTCAAAACTATCATTCTATACTATTCTAAATATCTTTTCTTTTGTTCCAGATTACATTACAGTTAATAAAAAAAAAAAAAATACATTTATTCTATTTTACCTATGCATACTGTAACACCCTATTGACAATAACAAAATATTTAAAAGATAAGCAGGCCATTTTCAATTTCATGTTGCTGCAGATACTCTTTGTTTCCCTGTCACTGTTTCATATGGGCGTACAAACCGCACACACACACACACCACACGCACGCACACACGCAGGCACGCACACACACACACACACACACACACACACACACACACACACACACACACACACACACACACACACACAAAAAGGACACGCGCGCACGCACGCACGCACGCACGCACGCACGCACACACACACACACACACACACACACACACACATACATACATACACAAATAAAGGGCACACCCACACCCACAGTCACGCACACACGCACACACACACACACACACACACACACACACACACACACACACACACACACACACACACACACACACACACACACACACACACACACACACACACACACATCCAAAATCATTGTTTCTGTCCTCTCTTTACTGTTGCTCTCCAATGTCACACAATGATGACAGTTTCTGCAGATTCTTTGTGCTCTTAAAATAGCACCAATGACATCAACAGTGAATGGCAGGAAGGAAGTTCTTACATGACAGGATGAGTGCACATCTACAATGTCCTCAAGAGTTTACAGAAAATAATAGATCCCCACAACAAAACCCATGCAGAACATTATGACCAGATAATGAAGTATAGCGGTATGGATAGTACGCCATCTGAATTCACAATGTCCCCCATTTAGATTCTGGCTGGGGACCTGGGTTGCATGTCTTTCCTCTTAGTTTCCTGTCTCTTTTACACTGTCCTGTAAAAGACCTATAAAAGTCCATGGCTACCATTTATGGAGTGGGACAGAACAATGATCACCCTCCTCTCAGATTAATGTAGAGCAGAGGAATGGTGAATAAAGAGAACCAAATTTAGCTGGCTGCTTAGCAGAAATGTACATTCAAAAATACATTTTAAAGATATTTTAAAATATATTTTCATGAACGTAAATAGCGAACAGATGGCAGCTTCCTGTCACTACTTTTACACGGCAGAGTTACAGACTCTCTTTAGTATTAGAAGATTGCGGAAGAGTTGCCCGGCTTGAGAGACTTCCAAAATAGGGACGCCAGGTTGAAATTGGTTGAAGCTAGTGATGAGCGGGTCGGGTTTTTTCATGACCCGCCCCGCCCCGCCCCGCGACGGAACCCAACCCGCCTCAACCCGCGCCGCGAACCCATATATAAATCTATGGCTCAACCCGCCCCGCGCCCCGCGATTTTTTTTTATTCTGTAAAATCATGGTTTGAAAATAATCCCCAAGTATATTCAAACTGTTTTATTGTTATTATTCTTATTCTTATTAGGAATACAGACAAAACAAGAGCATGTGATTATTTTTATTTTTTTTGCGTGTGAGAGCGGCTGACCCGCTCACCCACAGCCCGCATAATTGCCTCTGAAATTCTGACTCGACCCACCCGCGGGACCCGCGGGTTGACCCGCGGGTCCCGCGGGTTACGGGTCGACCCGCTCATCACTAGTTGAAGCCCTTTTTGTCCATCCCCAATGTGACAAGCTTCACCAGAGCGTTGATCCATCAAGAGCCCAGGAAAACGCTAATCTCAGACCTCTCCACTGGACTAGAAAATACTTTTACCAGTCTGACTTAAATTGTGATGGATGAATGGTGTCTTGCCCTTTCAGCGTGGGAGATCTTAAGTACATCAATGACGTCAATGTTGAGAGTGCAGGCAAACTTAAGGTCACAAACTTCCCTCATGATTTCAATGCAGTGTTTTTAGGATGAAAATGATGTGCACTCCCTTGTGGATTGCTTCTGAAATACAATAACAATCCTTTAAAGCGAAATTATGTAACATTGTTTTTATGAATAATATGTACTGTATGGTAGAGTATGTTAATACAATATAACTTGTACAATTGAGATGGTTGTATTGGTCAAGATTCAATTTATCCCCTGAGTAAGCAGGAAGATTCTATTAGCTTAGTGGTAAAAAAAAATCACAGGAAAACAGGTTCAAATCCGGGGGAGAAGAGGAAAGTTACATGCAGTGCAGCTTTAACTTGTTCACTTACAATGTGGCTTTAACCAAAACGTTAAAGGCTAAAGGACATCAGCCTATATCGTAATTTTCTTCCAGACATTATCAAAGCTTGGTACCCATTATCTGTTTTTATATGCAGTACTGTATATTTCAACACATTTTATCACTTATCATACAGTAGAGGGCTATTTACTTTTGTGAGGTCAAATTGTGTTTGTATGTCAAATGTGTGCATTGGCACAGTTACACATATTCAAACATGTGCATATGCACATGCACACATGCACATGCATGTACTGTATGCAAACATGCAGACCAAATTGGCAACATGCCTTATTTTCTGGGATGCACACCATATTCACACACAATCGCGCATTAACACACACACACACACACACACACACACACACACACACACACACACACACACACACACACACACACACACACACACACACACACACACACACACACACACACTGTAGGCATTGGCTTTCGGAGGTCATGATTATATAATTTGGCACCCAGCTGAACTTTTGACTTTCGATCCTGTAAGCGGTGGTTTAGGTCAGGAATTTAGTTCTTGTTGAGATAATACGATGGGTTATATGACACAGTCAAGCACACACACAAATCTTGCTAAGAGTGTATTCACGCACATTTCTCCATAAAACTGTCCCTGTCCAACACCCCCACTGATATTCAGTTGCTTTTCTATCCAAACCCCAGCTGTCTGTCTGGACTAGGCACATTGCAGCATCTTGCAGAACCTAGATTCTCACTACTATCTGCATGGCTGACATGGACGTGATAAGGATTCACCAGCTTGACTACTCTACCAAATCCTGAGTTTCCATATGGACCACTGCAGCAGTAAGAATAGTGTCACATATAGGTCAGCAATCCCGGAATGGTGCAAATAGATAATTGCTTGTTAATTGGGAGAAGTGAGGGTTATAAAGCACATACAGTATACTGTATGTAGCACCAGCGTCGCTATTCCAAAGGAAGCAAACGTGGAGAGATATTTTCACAATTGAAAGTGTTTTCAGCAATGGGATAATTATTTTCTGGTGAGCTGGTCATTTTAAAAGTACACACAACAGTACTTGACCATAAAATGTGTGTTAAGCTAACGATAGCAGATACAGTACATAATGTAAACAGACTGGCTGCGCGCGGGCGCACGTCACTTCCACCCAGCCAAAGCGTAGCCCATGAAAACGATGGACGGGTTGCAAAATGTGCTTGTGCAAAAGGCATACACACGGTTACAAAGCAATGCTTTGACAATAGAGTTGATTATATGCCTCATTAAACACACACACACGCACACACACACACACACACACACACACACACACACACACCCCCCCCCACTACATCAGGTGCCGAAGTCAAACGAATATTTCTACGACGTGACTGCCAGCATGCTGAATAATGTCAGAGTACGTGGTTCAAAATCACGCTCCTGAATTAGCAAAAGAAAACACACACACACACACACACACACACACACACACACACACACACACACACACACACACACACACACACACACACACACACACACACACACACACACACACACACACACAACTGCTTTCTGTCCATCTCTTAATGCCAAGTAGTCTCGCGAGACTACTTGACAACTATTCCACAATCTCACGAAAATATATTTTCAAATATATTTACATTTTATTCTCCATTTCTGCTAAGCAGCAAGCTAATATACGTAGCACTGGCCCTTTAAGGAAAGTGCATAAAGAGGGGTGGCCAGGTTTGTGGCCTCCTGTCTAGCCAGAAGCCTGGTTTGAGTGTTTGTGAGAGAGACCTGGAGGCATGAGGGGTACACACTAATTCTCGGTAAGACAATCTGAAACAAATGACAAGGTTTTTACAACTCATTGTAACAATAGTATATAAGTTTAGATAGGCTGACAATATGAGGCCTGTTGTTAATTATACTAATAGATATCTGTACTTCCAGAAGCCTCCAGGTCCTTTGAGCAGCAGTACCCTGTGGCTGTGCAGGCCTTTATCAATTGGAGCCATGAGCATATATTGACTATTTGGGTATGTTTGTTATTTTGCTGTCTTTTGTCATCTTGCTATAGGAGCCTAATGAATTGATGAATTGGGATGAATTGTTCTAATGCTTTATTATTTGATTTTTGTAGGAGCTGAACTGATCACTGTTTTTCCCACCGTGCCATATATATATACTATTTAGACTGAGTGCAACAGGGTTGACTGAGGACAGAGCTATACTGGGCCATTAAGTAACATTGCATGATTTTGATTTTGGTTTTGCTTATTTGTAGTGTGTTTTGATTTGCTTATTTGCTGATTTGCTTTTGGTTACTTATTTACTTTATTTTGTTTTGGTTTTGCATTATTTGGATTTGATTTGTTTAATTTCTGTTTGTTTAGTTTAGAGGCCCCGAAGCCCTTACCTTTATTGCCCCTTTGCCTCTTGAGTTTAGTCCCTTTTGCAGAACTCTAACACTAACCACTTTCTTCCGTTCTGTATTTTAACCTGACCATTTTTATACCAACTGTTGAATAAACTTGACACATTTGATACATCAGCCTCTGGTTCTGTTAATTCTGAACCCGTACCTTCCTGGGGAACCTTACCTTGTTCAGTCCTATATATCTATATATACAGTATATGGTTAATGTGTTTAAAGGATCCCTCACTCCTATATGTGTGGGTGGCGTAGTCATTGCTTTACATAGCCCTGCTACATATACTTAGATGATTTTGATTCATATTAGGATAAATTTGTGCGACTGTAAAGATGAAATGGAAGTGGAGGGAGGCTTCACATCCGCTTTAAATTTTCTATATTTTTTTCTGTATATTTTATATACAGAGCTTCCGAGTCCCAGACTGTATGACCGGAAACATTTGAAAATTGTAGGAGTTACGTAACAGTCTGGCCACGCGAGACTAAATGCCAAGTATCTCCCATTACCATTTCTAGTCAGACTCCTTTGTAATATGTGCTACTATCACTCACACACACACACACACACACACACACACACACACACACACACGTACGTGTATATCGAGTGTCATGCCCGGAGTCGGTCAGACAGCATAGGGTATGTTTATGTAGCACTAGGGAACAGAGTTGTAAACAAGTGCAAACGCGGACTGACCAAATGGTAGTTGTCAGGCAATATTCAACATTTGAATCCTTGGTGGAAGACACCTGCAGATCTCAAGATGGGTCACCCAGACTGCTTTTATTTAGCAGCCGAGGTTGCTAAATAAAAGTTTTTTATTTCCAAATAACACAGTTTTGTGTTATTTACATGGAAATGTAAAGATAATGTACAAGTTCAAAACAATTGGTTTGTGCACATCCGGTTTGTTGCTGGTGCTGGACACAAAATTACAGTTTAAAAGAATAAAAGTCAACAGCCCCAACAGCATTGCTCGTCAGTGTTTATTTTGCTGTAGATACTGTACAAGACTTGTCATGACAGAGGCGTTGACTATCTCTGAATGTGTGTGGATGGCTTATTTAGGGTAGGCTACGGTGACAAATGTGTGACAATCATATCCGACACATGCTTATAAGGCGACAAAACCAACGCAGTGAAGCGTCAACACGCTTCAACCAGATGCTCGCTTAGAATGGAAGTGAATGCACACATCATTTTGAGACACGTGTGACCATGTCCTGTGTGAATCGATTAGCTTGATGCACTGTACAACAGCAACAGGTGTGTAGTCACCTTGCTCTGAGTCTAATTAGTTTGACACAGGCAAGGTGTGACTGCTTAAATCAGCACACCCTACACCACAATACTGCATCAAACACGAGGCATAATACAGTACATGTTGTTCTTCCTCACACAGCATTCATAAGTGTGTGTTTTATGTGTGGAGGGGGGCATTTGATTCATGGAGCCGGAGGCACAAAGTGACTCTGACAGAGGTGTCTTAAATGTTTTGGAGGAAAGAACATTGGGAGTATAGGCACGGTGTGGTGCTGTGTTTCTATGGAAACAACATAATAACATGCACACAGCACCCGGATAAAGAAATTGGCTTCACCCTGTGTTGCATTTGTGTTTGGTTCACATGGTCTCTTGTAGATTTAAAAATGAGCTGTAAGAATTGCCATTTGGCTTTGACTTGGCAAACTGCTAGTTGATCTTCCAGAGATTTGATTCTATGAGTCTCATTTTAATAGACTTGTAGCTTAGGTAGCTTTTCATTTTTTTAATTTAGTTTTATTTTATTATTTGTGTTTTTATTCTTAAACCCTTTCTCTAATTTAAACGTTTAGACCTACACTGAGTTGCATGTGTTTCCTGTTGTTTGATTTTATCTTGCTTTTAGTCTTTTTCTCTCTTTGTAACTCCATGTTTTGAAACACTATAAAATATAAATACGATTTACGTGATTGTGCAGTTCCTTATTTGGGGTAGTGAGTCCACAGCTCAAGTCAGGGGCACCACCGGTACTAAATATTTCATGTGTCCAATCTTGAAAACATCCAGCAAGGCCAGTCAAGAAGACTACACTGCTATGAATAATGACAGAGTACAGATGTGATAACAAGTGTCATATTTACTGCCCAATATTTTATTCAAATGTTCTGGCCTCAAACAATGACCATGCATGGATGGAATAGAACCCGGGTATCAGATCCAAAATAGATGAATGAATCAAAAACCTTGTAATCCAGGAGAACGTTGTGTGTCTTTGCTATTGTTGACCATGTATGTGCCATATTTTGGGGGAATGTTGACACTCTTGACAGTGCTAGACTCTCAAAATAACCCAGATGTTGAGATAAGACATTACAAACAAAAGACATAGTCAATGTTTTTGTGTCAGTGAATTGTCATTTTGTCCTCCAATTAAACACTGATGCTCACTCCCTGAGTGACAAATGCACTGCAAAAACTTGTATTAATTTGTCTCTGTGAGGGTGTCAGGGTGACCTCAGGTGGGTCCATTTTGACACTCCCAGAGTTGTAATTTTCTGCTCAGCTTGATGATACCATGTAATCATCCTTTACATCGTTTCATGATCCCTGGAGGAAGAACCCCAACTATGCTCCCTGGGGGAAGAACCCTTACTATTAGAGTGACCCCATGACCTTTCCTCAGGCCAACATGTCAACCTTGCACACAAGATATTGTATAACTATAACCTAAGAGACAGATTGCAGGATGAACCCTACTGATGTAGCTGATGTCCTGCCTTTCCTCTAGCACAGGGATGTCCAAACCTTTTTCAAAGGGGTCACATTTGAAAATATAAAAATACCTTGCAATGTTCAGATTTCAGTCATTATAGAGGTAATCTCTCAAGAACAGATTCTGCTCTCCGCTTGAATCTGTCGGGGGGGGGGTTCGTCATATCGCGTACGGACTGGCCTACAAGTGGGCGTGCCTTCAGATCAGGAAGCAGGCCGCGCTTTACCCAATCAAATGTAGTGGGTGGGATTTACGTGTGTACCGATCCTTCCCCACTAGAAACAAACCGAAACTCATTTAACAATAGCGTCCTCGGAGCAGACAAAACCACGGAAAGATATTCACATTTTAACTTGCTCTTTCATCATAGAAACAAGTGGGCTTATAACCAAAACGATCCATGTTGTCTGGGAGAAGTGGTGTTAGTTTTCCGTGTAGAAATATTGTTAGTGGGCCTAGACCGTGGCGTCGCGGTCTAGGCACCCTGGTTGCAAATCCTTAATAGCAGTGTGCCGCGGGTTCGCGTCCCGTTCCCGTCGGCCTTTCCTGCATGTCTTCCCCCCATTTCTCTCCCCATTCTTCCTGTCAGACTACTTTCCCTGTCCCTCTCCAATAAAAACAATAAAAAAATACAAAAAACAAATCTTTAAAAAAAAAAAGAAAAAAAAAAAAAGAAATATTGTTAGTGGGAATGAAAACATAGTCGCACGCACCACCGGAAGTGAAAGGCTGAATACTGGACCCTTTTACCAACCCTGCAGGAGTCTCTAGCCGGGCGCTATTCCAGAATGTTGCGTGCAGTACTTAACATCAGCAAGAGTATACACATGTTACCAACAAGAACCTGTATGATGGAATACCAAGGGTGAGCGAGAAAATAGCAGCCAGGAGAATGAGACTAGCAGGACACTGCCACAGACATCAAGAGCTGCCAGCCAGCAAATTGGTGCTGTGGGAACCAACACGCGGGCACCGGTCACGAGGACGTCCCACATTAACATACATGGATGTACTCAGATGTATGGAGAACTGGGATGACTGGAAGCGACGATGGAAGGCTCGTCTGAGGAAAACCTAGAGAGAGAAAGAGGGTGGCGTTTCTTCCTTGGATTAGTCGCTAGTGTGTGCAACGCTTCACGGCAATCGCGTTCATGATTTGAGGCATTTTGTTCAAAACGGACACACACACAATATTTGTATTTTTTTCATACTGTAATACTGCCATACTGCCATCATACTGTAATTACTTACTGTAGATGCTGTAAAGTGTAAATAACCCCACACGCTGATTTTTTCATTTTTTTCCTGTAGGTGACAACCTAAAAAGTGGAGGGTGTCCTCATGAGGGAGGAGGTTTTAGAGGGGCTGAACAAGCAGCAACATTTGTATCTGAGAGTCTGCAGAGAAAGGGTGGAAAAATGCAAAGAAATGGTGGGTCCATTCAAAATAATGGACATAAAGGGGAATGTGGTGAATCTTGCTGCTGCTGACAACAAAAACAGTGGCCAAAGACCCTACTGTATATAGAGACGGAGGAGAGGATTCCACCGAGTAAAGCTAAGGCCAGTTGGAAACTCTTCTTTGACTTGCCCCCCAATTTACACACACTTTTACATTTACATTACATTTTAGGACAATTAGAAGCATTTTTTCTCAAAACTATTTAAATAGTATACAGAAAAGCCTCAGATTTTAAAATGTGTTTAAAGGTAGCAGCTCTGTTTTTATGTGCAGTGGGTCTAGAGGTGGGTTCACCTCAGTGGGTTATGAAACTGTGACAGGTCAATAGAAGCTGACAAATCTGGCGGTCTATTTACAGTAAGCTGCTCATTCCATTGTTGTTCTCCTTGCTGTCACACACCATCGCCGCTGTTGGAATGAATTTCTTTGTTCCCATCACCCCAGCTCCAGTGGTGAAAAATAGGGGGGTGGTAAAAAATAAGTTACCCCTTGAGCCCCATTCCCCAAATAACGTGTGTTTTCTTTTGCCTATAATGACATGGCCAAAATACAGATGCCAAGGAGAAGTGGAATCACATACATATCCATCTACAGTTTATGCAACATTTACTGTAGCATTTCTGTCAACTGAGTAGCCTATTTGTTAAAGGTTGAAAGACAGCTTTTTGATGAAACACCCATGCATTCTGAACACCTACGCGCACACACACACACACACACACACACACACACACACACACACACACACACACACACACACACACACACACACACACACACACACACACACACACACACACACACACACACACACACACACACACACTCTTAACCATTCTTTATCCCCACTCATCCAAATAACTACACTAATCACTACACTACACTAATCACATTCATGGACATGGATGTGTGTATATATTCATACACACACATACTTCTCTCCAACTCTGATTCTTTCCGTCTCGTTTCATGTCAGGAATCCCAACCTCTGCATAGTTGCATAACAAAAATCTATTCAATAAATGTTTATGACAGATCCCATGCACACACACAGCATACGCACATGCATGACATGAATCCCAGCATACTACCATCTGTTTATATTTTTATTCTGTTTAAATAATATATAATAATATAAATATTTGAATGTGTTTTTTTTTTATTTTTTACTTGTAAATAAAGTTTACGAGGAACGTCCAGCAAAATATCAAGTACGGTAGTCTAATCTGAAATGTCATTACATGATCGGCCATACCTATTGATTGATTGATTGATTGAATACTTTATTTAGAAAGACATGGTCAAAGTACATTGAAGTACAATTCACAATACAAGGTCCTCTAAACTGGATCGCTCATAAAAGCACTTGGCTTATTTAAAATGAGATTCCTGTGCACTCAAATCATGATGACATTAAGAAGACATGCAAATATACTCTACTATGCAGAACGTCATACAATCAGCTTACAGGTTACTGGTATGAAAAACAAGGGATATGTACAATAGACAGTTTTTGGAGGAGGGGGGGGGGGGTAGGTTAAGACTTTGACAGGGGCCAATTTGGAATTGCAGCCTCCTGAAGGTGATTCTTTAGGGCAGTTTTGAAAGTGAGTAGGGTTTACTCCTTTGGGTAGGGCATTCCACATTTTTGTTGAATAGCACGAGAAAGAGTTCATTCCCTTGTTTGTGCCAAATCTGGGTTGAACATGATCAGTGGAGCTGCCTCTGGTGTTATGATTGTGGACTTCATTTACGTTTTGGAAGTATTTTGACAAATACATGGGGGATCCCAATGTTGTGTCGAATCTTGTAGACCAGGCCCATAGCAAGTCGCCGTACTCTGTCTCAAACCCTGAGCCATCCAACCCTAGCAAAGTGAGCAGGGGTTAGATGGGCTGTATGATTGAGGCCAAGAAGTAGCCTTACCAGTTTGTTTTGGGATGTCTGGAGCCTTGTTTTTAAGGCCTTAGTGGTGTTGTGATACCATGAGAAGCATGCATTGTCGAAATGACAATGGATGAGGGCCACTGCGAGAATCTTCAGGGTATTCTTACTGACTAGAAAGTTGATCCTGTACAGAAAACGATTTTTCAACCTGCAGCCTGTCCCTGTCCGAGACCAGCAGAGCCGAGTCATCTGCGAACAGGAACAGGTTGCAGTCGCAAGTTGATGACATATCGTTCACATATATCAGGAACAGTAAATGTCCTAGTATACTTCCGTGCGGAACGCCACAACTCACTGGGAAGGGGGGGGACAGGGTTCCGTTTACTTCGACCACCTGTTCCCTCCCCTCCAGATAGGATCTCATCCAGCTAGCCGACGTATCATCAAAACCTATTGCTTTTAGCTTATCATGCAGAATTGGGTGATTAACGGTGTCAAAAGTCTTCTGGAGGTCCAGCATGACCATGCCACAATGTTTGCCCTTATTTTACTCACTTTCCGATTTGCTGTATCGAGAGTGTCATTCACCTTGAGGCTGATGTTTGCAAACCTGGTTTTCAATTTTTTGCTGCAGCCTAGTTGGTTGTTGAGTAACTTACATACAACCTACATACATGGTTAGTGAAGGACGCAGAGAGCATTTTAGAACCAAAGGGGGCGCATGCACACGCGCGTGCAACGCCCGTGCATGCGCTACGTGCGTGTGCACGAGGCTTGTGATTGGGATTTGTGTTTTTTTTACCGGGTTTGTTACTTTTTTGGGTGCTTTTGTTACATTAATACGGTTAATTCAGTACAAAAAATGTACTCCATGAAGTGTAGATGTAGGAGGTTTCTTCTTTTTCTTTTTTCTTCATCCCAAAAGTGGGGGGGATATCCCTCCCCCAATGGAACTGAGTATGTCCAAACCCCCCCCCCCCCCCTCTCTGCGTCCCTACTTGGTTGTTAACATCATGCTCCACATTCCTGTATATGGCAACTTATGTCTTTTTGATAATGACCAAGGCACACAGTTTACCTCAGCAAATAAATTATCATGGGACAATGCGATCATTCAAAAATATTTTATTTATATACAGTGACAGACAGCATAGGCAAATCAATCAACTATACTAGAAAAAAGCGACCTTCGGGCGTGTGAATAATTTATGTGTGTTTAGCAGTGTTGTGTTATTGGGGCATGAGTAAGTTTAGTGAACAATGAAGGTGTTTTTTGGAGTAGTAGTGGATATGATGTGAGTAGAGAATTAGGTGCAATAGTAAGGTAGTTGTGGCGATGGAAAGGACATAGCATTTGTTGTCACGTATGGTTTATTGGCAAGTAGTAAATAAAGCGCTATGCAAGACACACACACACACACACACACACACACACACACACACACACACACACACACACACACACACACACACACACACACAGCACTGGTGTCCAGTAATGTAAAACATTCTTTCTCTGTTATGCTGTCCTCAGGCCAGGGTAATCATTTGTTTAGTTATAAAGTAAGACAATACGCTGATTAAATCCTGTACCCTCCGTCGTTTCCATGCAGTCACTTTCCATATGCGTTGCAAACGTCGAAGCGAGTGTTAGTTTTGTACAGCGTCGCTGGTGCACGTTAGACATAACTTGTACCATTAAGGGCACCGATACTGTGGGTGCCTCGGGGCTAAAGCACCCAGGGGAAATGACGAGCACCCATCTCAAACTCATCACACGCCGACATCTTCACTTCATGGAGTACATTTTTTGTACCAAATTAACAGAATTAACCGCATTAAAGTAACAACCCCCCCCCCCCAAAAAAAAAGCAACAAACCCGGAAAATAATTAGAAAATATTATAATATAAAAATATTCTAAAATGTTAGAAGGATGAACCCTATTCTGTGGTGAACATTACATGCTCACAATGTATTGCAATGCGATGCATTATGAGTTTGTAGATTAGCAAATCTTGGCAAAGATATTTAGTGTAGAGTGAAAACAGGAGGAGGCCTAGTATGGACCCCTGGGCTACTCCAATCAACCCAGTACAGGGTTAAAAACAAAACTCACTTTCAAGACTGCTGATGAGCTAAACCTATGTTAGTGAGTGAGTGGTATGGAGGTCAAAGTAATGAACTGTGAAATGACTGTGTATGGACCATTTCCCCAGAGTAGGTTAGTTCCAGTTAGGTGCAATGGCCCAGACATCCTATCTCCAGTACAGTCTCTGTACAGCATCATGGACCAAAGATTGTAAAAAAAAAAAAAAAATGAATGGACGCTTTGGCTTACTATCAGTGTTGCTCAGTGGTGCAGAATGATGAAAACATAGCCCCTTACTTATGACACACAGACTACTGTGAGCTTAATTATAAAACAGACATACACAAGATATATAATAAGAAAAGTATATTATTTGTGTTCAAAAACTAAGAATCCTAGTGCACAGAACTGATGTACTGTAACTATAAAACCATTATTAGTTCCCAAATATAACATGAATGAACTACATTGCAGCAGTTTAACACAGCATGGCAAAGCAATCTTTCCCATTAGGAGTGAACTTGGAGGTTTCTGTAACTGATGAACCAACCAGGTGGTATGGGCTCTGCATTTGGATATTAAATCTGCCCACTGTTTTGAATGCTCCTAAAGTATTAATGTTTCAACCGAAACGGTCTTCATCAGGTACAGTATTTGAATGGAAACATGTGAAGGGGCGGAACTGTATAGGCTTATAGACCAGAAAATGTGTACGTACGTATAATTATTAGAATGAATAGACTCATGAAACAACTGTATACAGAAAAAATGGTATTCAAAGGAAACCATGCATAATCAAGTAACAAAGCAACTATCAATAAGCTCAACCCATGAGAACATATAGGCTACTGTAGGTCAGAATGAATATTAGTACAAACTAGATGTGAAACCAATATTCAATCAACAGGTGTATGTAGTGTGGATAATGGATCAATCCTGGTTTATATACAGTATACCCCTTCTCATGTACCTGATTTCGGTTCAAACATACACACTAACATTCACTTTGGGAGCATCCAACAGTGCATAGATATCCTCTCTTGTTTTTATCCAGCACCTTGTAATTTTTATTTGGACTGTGTGCATTATTTCAGACTGCTTCTGCATTTGGAAGCTACATATAAGCCTGCCTGGGTTGTGCTACTGTATGAGTAACATTTTAACATAGGCCTACAGATAGCACCTATACAGGAAATGGGTAATTTATTCAAAAAGGGTTGAGCTTTAAAATAATATATCAAATATATATGTCTGTTGAACGATACGATGTTGTTAATTGTTTATGTTGTTAGGTTTTAGATTGGTATTACTGTATTTTAGAAAAGCTTCCTGTGGAGTGGACAGGTGTTGAAAATTAGCACTCGTGCTATATACACTGTAAACAATGCATCTGGTTTTGTCCAATGTAATTGTGATGTCCATATCAAATAAATAAAACAACATAACATAACATAATCTCAAATGTTCAACTCAATTGTGATGAATGTCATAATTAATCACATATTACAATTACAGGGATAAGAATAGAAAACAAGGAATGTAGTACAAAAGGGGAAGTGGCAGTGAGCATGGCATTGCAACACTTAAAGCTGCCTCCTCACCACATTGTGTTTATGTGTAATATGGTTTGCAAGGAATTCTATCACTCCCTCTGTGACTGACTGTTATGACACAGTGGAAGACTGCAAATTATCAAACTGTTTAGAGTGGCAAGGTATTTGAAATGTGTCCTTTTGCATATGGCTACTATGCTCATACCGTACACACAGGGCCCTATCTTGCGCCTGGAGCATTTTGGAGGTTCAGTTCAGTGCCACGCATACAATCCAAAGTAACCTTGGTGTCACTCTTTATCAATGCCAACCTGTCTCCCCAGACTTCATGAATCATGTCAGCTGAACATTACTGTTCAGTGAGGAATGAGAGAACATAGCCATAGAGATAGTACTTACAACTTTTAGAGGGCAAAGACATAGTTATAAAAGACAAATAATAGAAAGGAAGGCAGAAAGATCAAACTGAAGGAATGAAGGAAATAAGCTAAGGAGCAAGAAGAAAGAAAGAAAGAAAGAAAGAAAGAAAGAAAGAACAAACAAACAGAAGGACATAAAAAATAACCATCAAGTGGAGGGTGAGATGCTAATGGAGCTAAAGCCTCAGAGACTGTCCCACTGGTTGAACAGCTGCTTTCTGATGGCATATGATAGGCTGTTTACTGAGGCAAACGAGGGCGAAGGGCGAGCAATGGGGAGCACTTCGGCCAGCCATCACAGCGCTGTTGAGGCTTTTAAGGGTCTGAATGAGTGTGGTTATAGTCAGGGTAACTTCATTAGTGTCCCTGGACAGCAGTGAAAGCAGGTGCGGGGGAGAGGCGGGGGAGGTAAGGGACTGTAAAAAGGAGGGAAAATTATATTTGCTATCCAACAAACAGAGACGGAGCTGCTGCCACCTGCCTTGGATGAGCAGTGTGCTGTGTAATTATTAGAGTGTGTGCGTGCGTGCGTGTTGTGTTGTGCATGTTGTGCATTTAGCTGTTTTCTGTGTTTGCTCACATCTATAGTACAGTAGTGATCTTGCATAACGAAAATCCATCCTAATTTATGCTACATCGTACGCCGGTGTCACGTGCTGAAAAGAGCAGATATAAGCTCCAAGCGGTTGCGGGTCTATATAGGTTATTTTCAGCCCGCAACACCATTATGCAATGAAAAGGTTTAATGGTGCATAAAATTGCTGCTTCCTGAACAATGAAGGAAGAATCAATGTAGATGGAGAAATCGCTTTGTTGCCTTGCCACCATCAAGGCAACAAAAGTCACATGCATTTACATGTACAATGGAGTGAAACGATAATCAATGCTCTGATAAGCAACTGCCTTGCTTGCATTGCTAAACAAAAGGAGGTTTAAGACATGACTGCATGCATTGATATCCAAATTCAAATGTTTCTAAATTCTGTGAATATGAGGTATGCTTTAGCTATGTCCGAATGATTTACACACATCTGAACTCTACTCAACCAGCAAACATGGTAAGTGGTCGATTAAATAGAGTGCCAAAACGTGTAAGTGCCACAAAGTAACTAAGATAGCAGGTAGACATCAAACACAGTATCTGTCTATCTAAATAACAAACTTGGCATCTGTGGACAAGGAAATTGCACAAAGCCACCTAATGTCAGCTCAGTGGCCTTGTGGTTAGAGTGGCCACCCTGAGACTGGGAGGTTGGGTTGTTGGGTTTCGATCCCCGGCTGGGTCATACCAAAGAATCCAAAAAATGGGACCTAATACTTCTCTGTTTGGCACTCAGCATCAAGGGTTGGATTATGGCTAAGTCCTAGAGTCATGTCCAGGGGGTGTACTTGTACATCAAACTGCCTCTGCAAGGCTTATTTTATACTATGTAAACAAGTAAACAACATACACCTGGATGAACCAGCATCTATTTAAATAGGCAACAAGTCCTCATACAAATAATTAAGGCGTTGTCTGAGTCTTGTTGCCAAGACTTACGTTTTAGACAGCAGAGGGAGATGGAGAATGCCTTGCAGGCAAGGAGGGAGTTACAGTAAGCTAGACTCGAGATGACTGAAACTTGAATAATAAACTGTACAGATTCAAATCTTTCTAGAGTTTTCTAAAGATAGGAAGAGTGATACTGGATTGCAGTTCTTCTTCTTGTAGGAGAGCTGAACAGTCTGATGGATGACACAAGTTTCAGGAGGAGATAGAGGAGAAATGGAATGCATGAGATGTTGGGGTTAAGCATTTGATGAGCTATTTGATGAGGAATGATTAGTTGAAGCTGGGAGGAGATTCCGAACTTCTTACAAAAGCTGCTTCTGACAAAAACTTCAGCAGAGACTGGGATGAGGGGGTAACCAGTAGTAGGTTTGTGCAAGAGAAAGTATAGACTTAGCTATGGTAGAGAAGGCAAGAAGAAGGGTGGAGTGAATGAAAATGGGAAGGTGTCTGACCTGTCAGTTTTGTGCCAGTTTCTTTCAGCTGCTCTGAGATGTGTTCGCTCAGCTCTGTGTTTCAGATAATCAAGGAGGGAAGAGGATAGAAGATGAGAGAGGAGGGGTTTAGGGAGTGGTGACAGAATGAATTTGGATTAGGTGGGAGCGTGATGAAAGAGATGGAACGTTATAAAGAGGTCGTCAGAGACACAAAGAGGAGTGACAGAGAGGTTAGAGAGAGTCCAAGCTCTAGAGAACACCACGTTCTGAACATACTAGCTCTGTGAGTAGGAGGAGAAGGAGATAAATATACTTTGAGAGTTATAACCAAAGAGAAGTAACATAAAGACACATGTCTGCAGGTAGGTTGAAGTCACCAAACTACAATGACAAGTTTAGTATAGCTTTTCAAAATCTGAAGGCCTTTCAGTCTCTGCATTTTGTCCCATGCAAGCTGTTGAAGGCTATAAGCAAAATTACATGTAGACCATTTTCAGAATTGGTAAATGCAGAAAAAATCATTGAATATAAACATAATATACTATACATCTTATTCACAGATGGATGCCCTTCTTCACATAAAGGCTAAGACGATAAATAAATAAAAATACAACTCAGTTTAATTATGTCATTTTCTATTGATATCACAGTGTTAACTGAAAAGCGCTACTGTCCTGCTCCTTACACCCAACAGGACTAACATGGCTAGAACCAACCAACACAGTCATCCTTACAGCTCCATGATTTCACTACTGGGGGAAAATAAATACATTTAAAGTTATTTATAGTGGAATAATTGGGGGGGCATACTGTATATTGTATTCACTGAAGGAAGCACTAGAGGAAAGGCCATGCGGCCATCAAATTCAATATCGTTCATCTAACAATCTGCCTAATAAATTGAGATTTGTGCAAATTAACATTTTGGCCTGAGGTTATAGCACCAGAGGCTACATCATGATCCACTGCCCATGCTCAGCAAGTAAAGTATTTTTGCCCTACATTTTTTGCACTCTAGAGTTAAATTAACAACATTTTACTGTACAGTGTCTAAACAACATTTTGTGCAGTGCAGCTGATCAAGAGCAGTGAGAATCAGTGTTTGAGGTTGCTGGGATTCAGTGTTTGTATTTGCGGCTGCTGAATATGTGCCAGACGTGTTATAGTGTGTTCAGGCTGTTAATGTGTCATAATCTATAATAAAGAAAGACGTTATCCAGCCTCAGCTTGCCTCAGAAACAGAAACAGCCATGTGGCCAAATCTATGAGCGCATCTATTACCATAAGAAGGGTGACTTGACTGATGATGATTGTCTGAAAAGATGTTTTGCTTTATCCCTCCCAACCCAAGGTGTTTTTGGCCTACTTTTAACCACTTTCAACTGGCATCCCTATTTTGGGCATGTCATTACAGGCACAATTTTCTTTTCTGAAAGGAGCTAAAATAGCTTACTTTGTTACAAGTTGTTATTATTATCATTATTATTATTATTGCTGTTATTATTTAGTTTTATTGCATGTAGTCTTGTTGCCAAGGCTTCAAAGTCCGATGAAGTAATATAGGCTTAAAGAGTATTCAGACCTTGACATTTATTCATTTATTTATTTATTTATGTATTTATTTATCATTTTATTTATTTATATTATTGGTTAATTTGTCATTATTGAACATCAGTATAAAAATATAAAATGTAGTTGAGCAAGAATGCTAATTTAAATAGTATGTCTAGTATTTAAATAGTATGTCCCTGAGCTGGTAACAAAACCAAAAACATTACAAGTGACACTATCAGTATACAAATACAAATACACAAGTAGAGAAAATAAATACATTGTAGCCTACATGTCAGGTTAAAAGTGACAATTCTGGTTTCCCATAAGACATTGTTTCAGTCTCAGATATACGGAGCCCCTGAAGGGACATTACTAGGTAGATTGTTTCAAGTGTAGATACATTTTTTTAAAGGGTCACTTTATTTTTAAAAGCTGGCGGTTTATGTTTTGTGGTATGGGGAAAAAAATCATATGTTGGCAGAAAAAAAGGAGGAGGCTATAAAAACAAAATATTTAGGGGTTGATTTTTTTTTAAAGGGAAAGGATTGTTTTGGGGGGGGTTAACATTTTTTTTTATAGTTGCTTAATTATTAAAGGGTGTATAGAATAATATTTTTAGAGAATGACATTTTTGTAAAGAGGGATGATTTTTTTTTTAGGAGAAAAAGTTTTTTTTTTTCAAAGTGAGTTTTTTTTTTCAAAGTGAAGAAAGTTTTTTTTTCAAAGTGAAGAAAGTTTTTTTTCAAAGTGAGTGTTTTTTTTTCAAAGTCGTGCGCACGACTTTGAAAAGGAGGAAAAATGTTTTTTTTTCAAAGAAAAATATTTTTTTTTCAAAGAAAAATATTTTTTTTTCAAAGAAAAATATTTTTTTTTCCAAAGATTTTTTTTTTTTTTTTTAAAGAATTTTTTTTTTCTCAAAGATTATTGTTTTTTTTTTTCAAAGTGAGTGTTTTTTTTTCAAGTATTGTTTCATCTTCAAAGTTTTTTTTTCAACGGCCGGGGGTCCACAGGGGTCCCCGTGGCGGGGGTGGCAGCCGGGGTTCCACCGAGGTCCCAGTGGACTGGCCAGGGGTCCACGGGGCTCCCCGTGTCGGCCGGTGCTCAGCTGCCCGACCCGTCCGAAGGGCCACCCTTCCTGGGTACCAGATGGGACGAGTGCCCTCCCTACCCTGGAGGTGCGCCTCGGAGCTCCGGGCGGCCCGTGGACCGTCTCTACCCGGCAAGCGTGGGGTCCCCTCTTCCCCCTCTGCTGAGTTGCTCCGGGGCTCGGCCAGGGACAACGGGGGACCCACCTGGAGCTCGGAGGCACACCTCCAGAGCTGGGAGGGGGGCACTCGTCCCATCTGGTACCCAGGAAGAGTGGCCCTTCGGACGGGTCATTATTATTTCCCCCTTTTCTCTTCTGGACGATTTTCTAATGAGTTAAAAGTTTAGTCTGAAGTAATTGCGCCGCTTTTTAGTTTCAATAAACTGTAGAATATTAAGTAGGTCTATACACCAACGTAATAACACAATGTAGAATGGAGTAGCCTATATAATGCCCTCATCTTTCTAATTCATTAACATGCCTCATGCTTCTGCTATTGCAGCTATTGGAGAACTAAAACTAGATAGGCTTAGAGAGAGAGCTTCGCCTATTTATAGAATCACTTCTACAAATTAAAAAAAGAATAAAAACATACATGCATGCATGTATACAGTATAACCATATAGACCTATTTAACTACTGCTGGAGCCCATATTATGTGAATGAGATTACAGGATTGAAAAACTACTTTGATCAAAAATAAGTTACTTCTATACTTACTTCCAACTTCTACAAGTGAAAGAGAGGTGATTCACTCTAACAATCATCATCGTCTTGGGTCATCTTTCTAATTAACATGCTAATCATCGTCTCATCATCTTGGGTCATGTTCTGCTATTGCAGCTAAGTACCTCAAATGGCATGTGAATGCAGAGGTGAGTCGTCTTGGGTCATCTTTCTAATTCATTGACATGCTAAGGTACAGCTATTGTCATTGAAGTTATTGAAATAATAAATCAAATAGATAGGTCACTTTAACTCCTCATCACAACCATGTAGCCTACAAAATCAGGGTCTTTATTTGCCACTCTTTGCAGAAATGTATACATCAGCAATAACTGTGTCATCACATCATCACTGTGTCATCATGTTGGGTGTGTTGTTCAAGCCCTCTTAGATGGCTGGCTGTAGACATGGTCAGGTCAGGTTGTAACCTTGGCAGGGCGTCCAGCAGCAATCCGATGTTTTCCACCAAAGCTCTGTGTGTGTGTGTGTGTGTGTGCGCGCACGCACGCACACACACACACACACACACACACACACATATATATATTTATACACATATACATACACACTGATATAAATGACAGCTTAAATTAAAAGTGCATACAAGAATTACAAATAGACATTTGTGCTTTGACATTTGCCATGTTCATGACTGCTGTTTCCTACATTATCAATTGCTTATGTCACGTTGAACTCTGTTGAATAGTATTACCCCGCAAAACATATAGATCTTAGTTCATTACATAAGTCATTACATGCTAAATGTTGCATTTATCTCATGCTATGCTGACATACATTCCCACATTCATGTTGCTAACAGAAAGCCTTTGGCCAAAAAATAGACCAATTAAAAAACCTTTTTCTTTTGCACTTGAAGTATACTTAGCTTACATGACAAAGACTCAAACCATTGGAGGGGGGTAACTCTTGGAAGCTAGTGTACTTTACTATCATCAGGATGACTTGAACCATTGAACAGGGGTGTGGGGGGTAACCCATTTTTGAAATCTTGGAAGCCTGGGATGTCAAAGATGAAAGTCTGAATGAACTCCCAAACCTGGGAACATGGTTTCAGGGAAATTGAGATCGAAGACATAAAATGCTTTAAAACAGAATCAGAATCAATCTTTATTGTCACATCACATTACAAGTAAGTGGGTGAAATTCTTGGTTGTGCAGGCTCATCATTGCAGTTAAAAGATAGTCATCTCATAGGGAGAGAGGAGAAGCATACAGTGCATAAATGACTAAACTACATATATAATATCTATAATAAAGTGAGTGAGTGCATACAAGTGTTTACAAGAAATGTCCCTTTTAGAGCACATTCACAGTTCTGTGCAGTGTCACCAGACTTTAATTTCTGTTCAGCAGCCGGATTAATGCGGGGTAGAAACTGTTCAATAATCTGGTGGTACTGCTCGCCAGGCTCCTGTACCGTTTGCCTGGCCGTGGGTGCGGCAGTGGCTCGAACAGATTATGGCTTGGATGGTAAAAGTCCTTTATGATGTTTTCGGCCTTAGCCACACAGCGCTTCTCGTGTATTCCCTGGAGGGGGGGAAGCTCCCCTCCCACGATGCGCTGCGCCGTTCGCACCACTCTCTGCAGTGTTTTCCTTTCCGCTGCGGTGCAGTTCCCAAACCAGGCTGTGGTGCCGCTCGTCAGAACGCTCTCTGTGGTTGCTGCGGTCAGCTACTGCACCAGGTTTGCCACAGGCTGAAGAAGAAAAGAAAAGAGGAAAGAACAAGATTATTACAAGTTGATACAACAGGTTAAATTGAACTCCAAAGCTCCAGTGCTGTAGTCAAGTCACTATATCTGGAGTCTAGGTTGAGTTAATTCCCCAGTAGTGCTCAAGTCCAAATAGTGTCCAAAGTTACTGAACATGAGTGTGAATGCACATGTAGGTGGAACACACATGCCTGCCCTTACACAGCATTAAAATAATGTCACTGTAATTAGCTATCAATATCTTATGCCAACTTATGTATTAGGCTATATTACAAAAAATGTGTCTGCATGATCCAACTGTTTGTTGGGCTTCTTCCTCACGGAAGACCAAGGCTGGAGACCAAGGCTGGGGCGCTAACCCATACTGCTCCCGGAGTATGTGAGCTCTATGTGAATACCAGCTGAGAGCAAATCTACTGTATGTTGACGCGAAGTTCACCCGTCTTCTCCTTCCTGGCCGGCCATGTGAGTGATCTTCGCAGAGAATTCAGGGTTCATCTCCCAGTACACTCAGGATTTAACATCGAGAAATCATGAGAAATCTACAGACAGTTAAAGACAAAAAAAATGTGTAAGGCACAAACAATAATCGATTTAGTCTGTACTAAACTTATTCTGTGAGATGTAACCTCACCATGCCTTGAGTGTCCACTAGATGCGGCAACTCTTCGATTATGGCTTGGATTGAATTTGTCCCATCTGCAGTCTGCAGTGGTGGCCACATGTTTTGGCAAGGCTTGTCTGCAGTTATTTGATTCTGTGAAGAGCAGAAAAAGATTAACTCAAGCTAATGGTGATAGATGAACATCCAAGTTTACAAGAACGGTTTGTTGCAAAAAGCATAGTCACATCCACTCCTAAATGTACAGTAGTCACATGAGTTGGATTGAGATAGAAGGGCAACTTGTACCTTATTTCAATCCAAGACACCTTGCTTTACCTTTTTCATGTGACTCCTCCCTGGCCTGGGTTGAAACATGCATCATAAAGTAGAGAAAGATATCAGAAAAGAACACACACAAACACACATGCACACATTAGGAAATAACCAGCAGCAACACTGAAATTAAGAGTTGCCAATAATGGTTCACATTACAGTAGGATTCACAATGGAATGTTTTGTAACAATGTATTAACTTTACTTACTGTCCCATGACAGTCCCTCAGGCATGGAAATGTATCCACTATCGATGACACCAGCTTTGCCTTCGTAGCTGAAGTTGGAATTTAAAACAATAGACATTTTATTAACATTTATTTTTGGATAGTAGGGCCAAACATATTTTATTGCTTTACCTTAGCTTGACATTCCTCTCCTTTAGCTGTGCTAAATTATTCTAAATAGCCTGTATTGTACATACAACTGATATTGTTTAAGTAGGCCATCTTTTACATGGCTAAAATTCTACATTTTGATGCTGGCCCCTCTCACATCAGTAAATTGCTTTGCTTAGTGTCTGTGCTACTCTCTGTTTCTCTAAAATGCAAGTGTGCTGACCGCCATCATCTGTAGCTAATACACTGACTATATATAAGTACCTCATACAACCCCAATTCAAATGATCTGAACTATCCTGTTTAAACCTAGTTCACACCCGAGATTACCTGGATGAGATTGTTCAGAATGCTGTTGTGGTTCGCATTAGTGAAAATGTACCACTAACCACACACTAGTCAACAAATGGGCTTAATCTGTGTGTGAGAATACTCACTTCTCTACGAAGCTCTCCATCAGATGAGACGAGTATACGGACCATTGATCTTCTTTCAGTCATGGAGATGTAATGGCTTTCCTGGAAACTGGCATCCAAGCATTTCCCATCACCGGTTTTGTTGAGGATTTCACATATTCTATTTAAAAAAAAGAGGAATGACTAAAGGAATTGAAAAGAAAAAAACATGAATCTCCAACTAGACTAATCAGACAAAGTTGTTTGTAACCCTACCCTACCTATAGTCAAGGTGAAGCTAGTCTTGTAAAGCTGCTTTAACAGAAAAATTGAACTTACAGTGCAAATGTTGCTGCTTCCTCCCCTGAAACGCTTTGCTGTTCTGTAGGCAATTGTGGAGTGCCTTCTGGGGCTTGAATCCTGAAAAGTATGAAAAGGGAATTATTGCTTTATCAGAACTATACAATGGATACATTTGTTAAAATCAAATACAAAACAATTACACTCTATTTATTAATTTATTTTAAATAAGTGTATAAATAAGTGTTTACAACACATCCCTAATACTACAGTATGTGAGAATTTGGCCTTCAACCTAGCTAAGTTGAGTGCAACTTTTTAATCCTGTCGTCCTCTAACTTTTCCCATTCCTCCACTTAAGTCGCACAGCATTCCACCTCACCAAACACATGTATGAAAAAATTGCTATTTTGTCCAACATGTAAAAAAAGAAAAACATGATGTGAACATACACGGTACATTATAATAATAATGTAAAGTATACATGATGTGAACATGCACGGTATATCATAATAATAATAATAATAATAATAATAATAATAATAATAATAATGTAAAGTATACATGATGTGAACAAGCACGGTATATCATAATAATAATAATAATAATAATAATAATAATAATAATAATAATGTAAAGTATACATGATGTGAACAAGCAACGGTATATCATAATAATAATAATAATAATAATAATAATGTAAAGTATACATGATGTGAACATGCACGGTTCATCATTATACAAATTATGTTAAGTATCATAGCAGTATAGTACAGTAGAGTATAGCAACAACACCTCAATAAGCTACAGTAGGTATGCTACATCACACAACGTTGTCGGCCCCAAAAATAGCAGATCTACAAGCTCACAGCGCGTCGCGGACGAAACATGTTGTGAGCTTGTAGATCTACTATTTTCGGTGTCAACGTTATTCATGTGATAGAACATGATAGAACATGATAGAACATGCCAGCCAATATGATGACATTCTCTCCCTAGAATTAAATCACTTTGAAACGCTGCACTCCATGTACCAGTGGTTCTCAAACTTTTTCATGTCAAGGACCCCCAAAATGACACTTATTACCCCACGGACCCCCATTTGAAAAGATAAGCCAGGGACCCCAATAAGAGAAGGTTTTTACGGCTCTCTAGCAGTGATTCTCAACCATTTTAATTTCAAGGACCCCGTTTAACATGCATTAGGCTACGGACCCCCATTTAATGGCATCTATACCTCTGGGACCCCAATTCATATTGTAAAATCAATGTTAATTTAACTCTTGAGAGTGTACAAATGGAACCAAATGGACCCCATTTGGTTCCATTTGTACACTCTCAAGAGTTAAATTAACATTAATTTTAATTTTTTCCATCATTTAGCTGGGGTAAATGGAACCCCCTCAAGTACCTGGAACCCCCTCAAGTACCCCTGGGGGTCCCCGGACCCCACTTTGAGAATCAATGCCATATACAACATAAATATGATCGGCGACGTACATTAACGTAGTGGATTTGCCGTTGAGTGCCAGTGCTAGCTGGGTGCTTCCCATGGAGCTAACGGTGCTAATGTTAGCGTTAGCTAACATAATGGCTAACATTAGTAAGCAAGCTCTACACACCATACCTCTATGGTACACACGCATTCATTCATTCATTAATTCTCCCAGATAGCGGTAGATTAATGAGAGCACCTTATCACTTACAATCATTTCCTTGTAAACAAATGAACGTTAGCTGACCAGCTATTTCCTCCGTGGTGGAAACTGGAAACTGGAAGTGGAAAGTATGGTGACCAAATTTGGTCAAAGAGGAAGTGACGTACTGATTTTCAAACTCGTGCGCACGAGTTCAAAGTCGTGCGCACGAGTTTGAAAAGGAGAGGTTTTATTTTCAAGATAGGTAATTTTTTTTTTTGTAAAAGTTTTTTTTTTTTTGTAAATTTTTTTTTTTTTGTAATTTTTTTTTTTTTGTAATTTTTTTTTTTTTTGTAAAAACATTTTTTTTGTAAATTTTTTTTTCTTTTTGTAAAAGTTTTTTTTTTTGTAAAAACATTTTTTTTTTTAAGTCATGCATGAAAAAAAAAAAAAAAACTAGAAAAAAAACATTATATTCCCTAAATAAAAAAAAATCATCCCCCTTTAAAAAAATGTCATACTCTAAAAATATTATTTTATACATCCTTAAATAATAAAGCAACTATAAAAAAAAAGTCACCCCCCCAAAAAAAAATTCTTTCCCCTTTTAAAATAAATGTCATCCCCTAAAAAAAAATATTTTAGAGCCTTGTTCTTTTTCTGCCAACATATTTTTTTTTTCACCATACCACAAAACATAAACCGCCAGCTTTTAAAAATAAAGTGACCCTTCCAAAAAAATGTACCTACCCTTAATACAATCTACCTAGTGATGTCCCTTCAGGGGCTCCGTACAGATAGGCCTTAAAAGTTGGATATTTAGGGCACTCTTTTATTGTAAGCGTAGGCCACTGAAACATTTACTTCACTGACAGCACATTTTGCCAAATGTGGTGCATCTAAATGGTCTCACAGTCCCCTCTAGTGGTTTCCCTGATGCCAACACCACTGTCAGCCCTCTGTTTAATTGATTCAATTAAAGGTGGTGGGGCAAGACCATGCAAAGCAAAGCATGTAACAAAGCTCAATAAATAATATTTTCCCAGAATTCTGCAATGATGAAATTATTGTTATTATTGTTGTTTATAATTATTATTATCATCCACATCATCATCATCATCATCATTATTACTAGACCAGATGCAAGTTGGAAATGCATGCCCCACACGGTTATGCAATATCCATTGTACTACCCATTGTAAGAGTACCCTGTACCCACCTGTCTGTCCCTTCTATGCCCATATATGGATATTTCTGTATTTGTCTGCCTGCATCCCTTTTATGCCCATATATGGAGTTCTGTGAGTCCCATTGATATTTGCTATGTGGCACAAATGTTACGCGAAGTTCAGCAAATCAGTTAAGCCATCGGGGCAGGGACTTATACCAAGGGGCAAGGCTTGGATATTTACGATGAGGCCAACACGGAAGCTTATGAATGGCCAGAGTGGCGCTGTTTTACCCTGCGCCGACCTGAAGTGTCAGAAAGAATTTATTTTAGCGCAAGTGAATGTGTTTTTGACAAACTTTAGACTAGATTTTCTTACCGTAATAAAAATTGTCATAAATTCTATATGCTTCTAGTTGCTAGTTTAAAGTCTCCTTTCAATCATCATGATATGCGTTTTGCTAAATTATGGTCCCATTTATTCTAAAATTGACGATAAAGTAGGCTATGCTCCAGGAGGGGCGGGATGATTTGATTGACAACCTACACAACCAATAGCATTCATTCCCCGCCCCCGCTCTTGATTGACAAGCTACCCAACCAATAGCATTTTTGGGGGTGTTTTCCGGTTCGCTGGTCACGTGTCTGGTCTCAACCAATAGCGTTTGAGTTCCGGACGTGGCCAACTGTATATATTAACGATGGAGGAATGCATGTTCCTGAACTATCGGCTTCATTTTCGTTCTGTAGAAAGCAGGGGAGTGGCTTTGTCCATTCTTTTTTACAGTCTATGACTTATACTGGCCTTTCTGGTCTGGCCAAGTGGCACAAACGTGACATGACAATCCATGAAGCCAGCGATTTGGGTTGGCCAATCAGGGACGCCGACAGTGGTGGACAGTAACGGAGTAAATGTACTTGAGCACTGTCCTTGAGTACAGATTCTGAGCATCTGTACTTTACTTGAGTATTAGATTTTTAGCGGCGCTAGCCGCTCTATACATCCTGCTCTATACCTGACTTTGTCCGTGTTCACCGTCAACGTTCTGATTGGTCAGACCCGTCAGCAAAGTGATTGGTCAAGCTTCAAGTGACACATGGCTATAAACACATTATAAACACATATCGATGACAAAATGTATCAAAGGCGCCGCTACCTTCACACAGGGTGTGATTTTTTTAAATATTTATTACTCTTACTTGAGTACATTTCCAAGACAAATATTTTAAGCCCATTCCACATCCACACACCAATGATTCGCCATGCAACTCCTTGCAACATGCAACTACTTGCAACTACTTGCAACCATTATTGCCAAATTGCCAATGGCAGTTGCAAGGAGTTGCATTGGTGTGGATGACCTTAAAACTGTTTTGTAGCAATGAGTTGCGACTATAGTTGCATTGGTGCGGTTTGGCCTTTAGGTTGGCTGTTTTTTTTCCTTCCCTAAAATGCAATTGGCCTAACTTCTGCTCTCACACTAGCCGTGTTTCTGGCTTCCCCCTCCACTCGCCTCTTTGTTACATCTTGTATGGGTGTATGGAGTAAAAGTATTTAGTTCTGGTTCCTCAGTCATTTCTATGTTTTTCTAGGTGTTTCTGCAGGCTTTGTATAATGTAGTGGTTCTGCAAGCAAGCACATCAGTGCATGCAATGCAGGTGGTTTCAGAGAGTTACAGTACTTCTCTGAAGCAAGAGTTACAAGGTCCTATAAATTCATTGTGAAAACATTACTGAAATTCATAAAAATTAAGAAATGTACTTCTACTTTTAGTATTTTTCAAAGCATGTACTTTTGAATACTTAAGTATATTTAAAAGCAATTACTTTTTTACTCTTAATTGAGTAGCCCCAGCGGGCTGACAGATACAGATAGGCCTATTCATGGTTTTGCTGTTCTCAGAAACCATTGGTCCGTATGAACTGTCGTTCAATGGGTCACACTCACACCTCAATAAAATTTCAATTCAATTAAATTGTATTAAATTGTCTCAAGACACTTAACATAGAGAGACCCGACATTGTCCCACCTTGAGCAAGCAATTTCGCCACAGTGGCAAAATTGTGGGTAATATGAGACACACACACACCAAGTTTGGTCAGATCCTTTCCGAGTTACGCCCTGGACAGTGTGACACACAAATTTTAAAAAATTGTAAGATTGCAAGACAACTCTGGTATCGTGGATTTGGATCATTACCAGGGTAATGATCCACGATCATTACCAGGGTACTGATGATGATGATAATGAGGTAATAGCATGACTCAGAGGATGGTGGGATTTATATGTTAAATTCAGTATTGATATGATTATTTATTGTTCCTGTGTCTATATTATAGACAGAGGTTATACTATTCTATTAATGGTCAGGTAGCATAAGTGATATATTTTGGTTAGAACACATTGTTTTTTTGCAATAAGAAAAAAGTCAAAGCTCTATATATACTGATAATAATCATTGCTAGAGCATGGGTCTTCAACGGGGGTCCGGGAACGAGACCCCTTGGGGGTCCTACTAGGGGCCGCCAAATCTTTGTGTGGTAGGAACGTTTTTTTAAAACAAAAAAATCTGAATTCAAGGCTCCGTGGGGTGAGTAATTGATCGGGAAAAAAAGTCATTTTGGGGGTGACTAGGCTACTTTATGTTATCAAATAATTGTAGTGGAGTAAAAGTACCACAATTGCCTCTGAGATGTAGTGGAGTAGAAGTAAAAGTACAGAAAATTTGGAAATACTCCATTAGGGCGCGCTCCCACCGCACTTTTATTTTACCTCTGGGGCAGAATCTGCCAATGCTTTGTCAATGCAAATGCGTGGATTCACGCAAGAGCAGATTTTTCCGCTTGTGGCGCAGACCTTGCGTTTATCCGCTCTACACGAAGAAGCATTTAACTGCTGGAGGCAGTCCTGATTTTCCCCCTCTGTCCAATCGGGTGAGTCGAAGGCGGACCGTCCCAAGACTCAGGAAGCAACATGGTGCTCTCAGTGGACCAACTGGTTGTAGCTGTTGCATCTCACCCAGTACTTTATGATTTGTGCACTTGGGGTTTGTACATCTACATACACATTCAGATTTAAAATATAAAGTGCTTACCCCATGGCCACGGATTTTACAATCATGTACGGGCCCTCAGAAGTACCCGTATCTTCCGTATTGTTCAATAAAAAGCATTTTAATCCGATTGGTGGCCATTTTCCCATAGAGTTATAATGTACCAACAATGCAATACACCTCTCAACCGCTAGGGTCGCGCAGTTGAAAGCATACGGAGAAAATGACCACTGATTGGATTAAAATGCTTTTTATTGATATTTATTTAATACGGAAGATACGGATACTTATGAGGGCCCGTATATGATTGTAACATCCGTGGCCATGGGGTAATTACTTTATATTTGAAATCTGAATGTGTATGTAGATGTACGAACCCCAAGTGTGAAAGTGCAAAGACATTTTTTGTCTAGTGGTTTAGTGTCTAGTGGCGGTGCGGGCTACGGGGACGGTCTTGAATGTGAGTGACAGGTGCGTCACAGCGTTTTTTTAGAATCCGCTGGCTGCAAAAAACTGTGGCCGCGCACAACCTGCGTTTAACAGCGGCCAGCCAACTTTTGGTGAGAGCGCGCCCTTAAAGTAAAAAATACCTCAAATTTGTACTTAAATACAGTATAGGCCTACTTGAGTGAGTAAATGTAGCCTAGTTACTTTCCACCACTGTTCAAACTCATTTGCTGTCACTTAAGCTGTTGCCTTATGTGTAAAGAACTTTGTTATTTAAAAGTAATAAAGTTTATTAAATGTAGGCTAGTATCAGATTCTACATAATGAGTAGGCCTACTTTCTACTTTTGGTTCTTTAAGTACATTTTCATACCAATATTTTTGTACTTTTACTCAAGTACGTTTTTAATTCCGGACTTTTATTTGTAACAGAGTATTTCTACATTGCGGTAGTGATAATTTTACTTAAGTAAAAAAAATGTGAACTACTTCCACCACTGCTCTCAACCAACTCTCGACCACTTCGTCAATAGACCGGAGGCACCACCTTGTGGCGCTAATTGGCATTGTAGCAATATGCACATCTGGTAACACCAGGATCAGTTAAGGAAGTCAACGAGTCTACACTACAGCTGCACAGCCTAACCTAAGGCTACGTTGTCACAACTTATCACCAAAACGTTTGAGAAGATTGTTTTATCGAGTAAAAACGACGCAACACCCTCGTTTACCAAGATCGTGCAGTATAGTGAAGAATGGCAGGTAAGTTTTTTTTTTAGATTCAAGGCAGAACAACTGGCTAGGTTGGGACACGTTTTCTAACTTTTACAAACATACGGTAAAGGTTGACGACTTAAAGTTATATATTAGTCATGATAGAAACCAATACGCCTGCTGTTTTATGTGAAATGTGTGAATACTGACATTCTACCTTGATGCACACAACAAAGATTTTAAACAAAATTGTTGAATTACTCTCAACTTTTTTTACTTTCACTTTCGTGTATAACCTCGCCCTTGTTTTTTCCGCACAATTATTTGAATAATTGTAAGAAGAAGAAGGGGGGAATGAGGCTACAAGTTTCCCTCAACAAAATGTTTCCAAAATGTAATCCGTTTTAGATTCTATTAATCAGAGTTGCATTTTGCATTTCTTTTGGTGCACTGCTTCAAAAAGTATAGCAAAAAAGATTCTTGGAGGGATAAGCTGGGCAGTGGGCTAGTGCATAGGCACTATCTTTTTTTCTTTAAATTTAGAATCCACTTCTATTCACTCATGCATGAGGTGCGCATTACATTCAGTGAGCAGCATTTACAGGGATGCATTTTAGTACTTAGCCTACAACAGTGGTTCTCAAACTTTTTCATGTCAAGGACCCCCAAATTTACACTTATTAGCCCGCGGACCCCCATTTGAAAAGATATGCCAAGGACCCCCATAAGAGAAGATTTTTACGGCTCTATATAGCAGTGATTTTCAAGCATTTTAATTTCGTGGACCCCCAGTTTGACATGCATTAGGCATTTATATCTCTTGGACCCCAATTTATATCGTAAAATCAATGTTAATTTAACTCTGAGAGTGTACAAATGGAACCAAATGGACCGTTAGGGTCCATTTGGTTCCATTTGTACACAGAGTTGTACACAGAGTTACAGACCCATAAGGGTCCATTTGGTTCCTAACTACCATTTAGCTGGGGACCCCCTGGAACTCCCTCAAGGACCCCTGGGGGTCCCTGGACCCCACTTTGAGAACCAACGGCCTACAACACAACAGACAGACAGACCGCATTCATTTGTGCAAATGTCTCAGCTCAAAATATTTTTGGGGAGAAAATAATATATGCTTTATGTGATGTACTTAGTTAATAATACTTCACTAAACAGCTGCTCTAAGTAGGGATGGGACGGTGTGAAAAGGACGTGTCACGATTACTGTGGCAAAAATGTATTGCGATTAATGATATTAATATTGTCATGATAATCTAAATATGCTTAAAACTTAAAATGCCACTTTTGTTCAGCACTTGACCCCCAGCATGCATCCCTATTCTGGGGGGGAACGTTTTTCACGATAAATGAAATATACGATTATTACTTATACTATTTATTTATTATTATTGTTATTATTATTATTACTATTATTATGTATTTACTTACTAAACTAATTATACCATTATTACTCCGCAATACGATTATTGTGAGTTTTTTTAATCGATAAACGATAACGATTATCGTCCCATCCATTGCCCATACTATTGTGTTATAGCAAAAGGAGTAATAAAAAACGTGTACGTGTCCATAGGTAATTATTACCTCACCAGCTAATGCTAAACATCCCAGTTTAGCATTTTAGTGTGAGTTCCTCACATACCTCACATACCACTCAATTCTTGAGTGACCTACCAAACATCAATGCTTCTTTGCATACATTGAGTATCACTGAACAACAAAACCCATGAAAGTCAAAACTTTATTCAATAAGTCAACTGTAACCTGTCTGACATTAGGAAAAAGACACATTACTGTGTTGTATGTGACATTGTGTTCAATAAAAATGTTTTCATTTTATCCATCAGTGCGGTGCCAGTCACTTCTGTCTGTCAGGTTTTACTGTGTAGAATTCAGACTTATGGTTTTCCTCTATGAGACTTTTAAGTTCTCATTCACCTACCGGTAATCAACCACAATGATCATTCTAGCTATTACAAAGATAGAAATGTATTTACATGAGCTCATGGAAGAAGAATTAAACCCTCAGGAGGACTGTGGTATAGTAGTTCTATGTGGAAATCAGGGATCAGAGCACAGCTATATTTTACAAAGTTAAGAGGGGAGCTTGTGTCATAGGCCTATAGCTAAACTGTACTCAAAACAAATACCAGCATGAAGGTCTCAACACACCGGGTGTGTTATGGGTCTTTGAGTGCGGGTAGCTCAGTCATTGTAACACTCGCACTTGCATTTGGCCATGCTGAGTTTTGGCCAACTCAGCCTATGAGTAGCTAGCCTGGTAAACCCTCCCTCCGGAAATCTCATTTCCATTTGATTTCAATCAAATGGAAATGAGATTTCCGGAGGGAGGGTTTACCAGGCTAATGAGTAGCATGGCTTCATGCGCTATACTGTATGTGTGGCTGTACACATAAAAACTTTTCATATAGTTGATATCTCATACTGTACATACAGGTTGATGCTTTATTTGTGGTGAAACAAAATTACATTGCTTTATTCTCTCTCTCTCTCTCTCTCTCTCTCTCTCTCTCTCTCTCTCTCTCTCTCTCTCTCTCTCTCGCTCTCTCTCTCGCTCTCTCTCTCCTAGATAAGCTTGCCAAGATTCGGCGTACATTTGTAGATAAAGTGTCCTCAAGTGTACTCAAGCAGCTCCTGGATGACCTCTTGGATGATAAGATCTTGAACGATGGAGAGAAAGAAGCAGTACTTGAGGAGAACCCTACCAAAACTGACAAGGCACGTTTTCTAGTAGACATTGTTAAGAAGAAAGGAAACAAGGCTTCTAACGCACTGATCGCTCATCTTGAGGAGAGAGACCCTGAACTGTTCTCAGAACTGGGTCTGTCCTCAGAGCAACCAGCCCAGACAGGTCAGTTCAGGTCTTTCAGTAAACAGCCACTGCACTGTCCTGATTTCATTTTACCAAGAGAAGATGTATGCTTTTCAGTTAAATGCAAGCATTGTATCTTTGTTATCAAGTCTCTAGTCTACTGTAAAGTACGCTACACAAGTAGCCACTGAAGCTATACTTTGTGTTTTCCAGCTGTGGCACCAGCACCAGCATTGGCTCAGGAGGAGTCAAAGGGTTGTGAAATGTCCCTCACACTCACATCCTGTACCGATGCATTCGTGAAGGCTCAACTAAAGAACCCAAAAGTAAGTCATTCAACGAATACAATTTTAAAAGGTGTACTAGACATCTCATGTGTTCTGAAATAACGGAAAGAAATGCATAATGCAAGAGATGCAAGCTATTTATTCTATGCCTACTACTGGGTTGTACTCATAAAATAGGCCCTATGCAGGATCTTCAAATTATCTCATTTATAATTTCATAGTTGCATGTGCACTCTATAAATGTTTGTGAAAGGACATTGTCACAATATTTATTATGGTTTCACAAATGTGAATCAAAGAGGGATACTTTGAAGTTTTATGTCTCAAACTGTAGCTACCTCATTGTTTTAAACTCTTGTACTATAATTCTACCTGTTCAGAAAATTATGTTTTTTTTTTGTTTTAATAGGTTTCTTCACAGATGTACCCTGTGCTTGAGAAGTCCTCTAGGAATCGCCTGGCCTTAGTAATCACTAATGTGGAGTTTAAGTCACCTGGGATGAAAAGGAATGGCGCTGAGAAAGATGAGGAGAACGCGCTGATGTTGCTCAAAGCATTGGGATACGATGTGGAACAACATAGAAATCTCAATGGGAAGGTACTGTAGGCTTAACATGGGAAGGGATTTTCTCCAGTTTCTTAACTGAGTGGTGTTAGTGAGTGACTAATTTAATGTGTTGTAGTGAGTGATTGACTTACTGTGATATAGAGAGTGACTGACTTATTATTTTGTTACAGGCGATTGACTCAGCTATCGAGAAGTTTTCACAAGATCCACGTCTCTCCAAAACAGACAGTGTTTTTGTCATCATCATGTCTCATGGGAAGATGGGATTCATCTTAGGCGTCGACTGGACAGCGAAAAATCCCGACGTGTTCGACATTGAAAAGATCTACACCTACCTGAACACAGAGAACTGTCCGGCTCTGCGGGATAAACCCAAGGTTATCATCATCCAGGCCTGCAGAGGAGGTGATAATCTGGTTGCCATAGGAATGCCCATGTAGTTGCACTTTATCAGCTTAGCATGAAAGTGGGCATTATTACAGATGTGAAGAAATATGTTGTTAAAATATCTTAAGAGACACAGGGGGACTTGTTCAAAATGTTCTCCTAAATTGTCCTGGCCAATGATGTGATTGTTTCAGAGGAGGAAGGGAAGACGATTGTACACGATGGTGTTGGTGCAGATGCTTGCCAGCCACCCTTCAACCCTCGGAATGACACAGAAGGCATAGAGGATGATGCTTGTCGGGTGCACAAAGAAAAGGACTTCATCTCCCTCCTTTCCTGCACCCCACGTGAGTGTGTATTAACATATTTACTTGTTTATAAGGGAGATCAATTCTATTTTTGTCTTTATGATTAATAGAACTTGATAGATAAGATTCTAGATAAGATACTTAAATGATAATACATTTATGTGATGTGCATTCTTTTATTTTATCCTGCAGATACGCTTTCATTTAGAAGTACAGAAAATGGATCCTTTCTTATCCAGTACATTGTTGAGATATTCAACACGTTTGCCCATGAGGATCACATTGAGGAACTGTTCAGGAAGGCAAGCGTTTCAAATGACTACAGTTTTACCACTTTGCATTGTGATCCAAAAGCCAGCTAACCAGCAAGGTTAGCTGGATGATCAAATTATCATACATGCATGTAACATCTGCTCTATTACCTACAGTCAAATTATTGTATTGTCTTTCATATAATGTTTTAATCACAGGTCATGAACCGCTTTGAGGAATTTGAAAAAAGAAGACAGATGCCCACCAAAGACAGATGCACGTTGACAAAACACCTCTACCTCTTTCCAGGCTACTGAAACACCACTGACCACAAAAACAGAAAGCTTTGAAATGGAATTTCCATATTATGATCATTTTGTTTTATAAATTGCTTACAAGCTAAATGCATTTTATATTTTGGAGGCTACATATATAGGCTATATATTTTATAAACAACACATTTGTTTCTAGTGAGGATAAAAGTATTTGACTATACAAGACTATAAAAGAACTCAAATATATTCTGTACTATCCTGATATCCCTTGGTGAGCTGTATTCTTTTGTTGATGCTTTATTGTGAAATTTACCTAAATCAACCTTTTATTTTCTGTTTTTAGTTGAAATCCTTTTTTTTAAATGTTTCACTGTTTTTTTTAGATGATTCACTGCTGTATAGAAGTCACAACTTTTGATATCGACGATGTTAACTAGCAGCTGTGCATGTGAAAGTATTGAAGCTTGGGCAACTACATGAAATAGACAGAGAAAACACATTTTATGGACATTTTATTGTCCATTTGAGTGAAACAATTATGGTTTTAAATGTGGAATGCCCTTCCAACAGCCATTAAAGATATTGACTCCCTATGCACACTTAAAACTAACCTAAAATCATGGCTGACCTCAAATTACAACTGGTCTGTAGATTCCTTCCTACCCCCACTAATTTGCCCCCTCCCCTTTTTTCTCTGAATATATATTTTTCTGCTACTGTTATGTAATGAAATGTATGTATTGTTTGTCTTACCAATGAATTTAATACAATGGACCACAATGGAAACAAGCTTTTTGTGTTATCCTTATAGCATAGCTTTTGACTGTACATACTGTTAACAATCTTTTCTTAAATATAGTATTCAATCAAAGCACATTTAATTAAGGTTTTTGAATGTGCCATTTATGTGGATTTATGCTTCATGTGAGCTTATAAAGTATGGTAGACTAAGGGAATTAACAGTATTTTGTTTGTTTGTTTTTGTGTTTGTATAGCTCTTACATTGATTTTGGGTTCTTTAAGTGTGTGAGTGGGGAGGGGACCGCTACCAAACCTATTCCAAATATTAATATTAAATGGAATGGAATTTCAAGAAATGTATGCAATTTGGGCATTAGAAGATTTAATTAACCAGTGACTTGTAAGTGTGAGATCAGATTAAATGGCATACAACCTAACAAATGACAGCTAAATGGTCATGTAAATAGAGTGCATACTATTTAATAACATTTTAGCATTTGTGGTCAAGGAAAACACAAACGGGAAGTATAAATTATGAAAAACAGGAAAATTGTATATGATTATGGAATATAAGTATTAAATAAGTAGGCAGGTGTCATATTTACATTCAAACGTTTAAGGCAGAATTAGGAATCATGAAATTTACTTGAGTAAAAGTACAAAAGTATTGGTATCAAAATATACTTAAAGTACACAAATAAAAGTACTCATTATGCAGAATGTCCCATCTTTGGAATTGTGAGTTTTGTAATAATTATCTAAAAAATCTACAAAGTAACTAGTAACTAAAGTTTTCAAATAATTGTCGTGGAGTAAAAGTATAATATTTGCCTCTGAGATGTAGTGGAGAAGTAAAAGTACTGAAAATTGGAAGTGCTCCAGTAAAGTAAAAACAACTCAAAATTGTACTTAAGTACAGTACTTGAGTAAATATACTCAGTTACTTTACACCACTGTGGGTAGGCTACTTAGAATGACATTTGTATTGACTGACATCTAGAGGGGATGCAAAGTACTACAGTTTAGGGTCTTCGGGATTAATGCTACGTCAGCAGTGCACGACGTGGAAGAGTGACGATTTGCTTCTTCGTATGACGGTGTCGCGCACCACAAAAAAAGGCAGATCCACAAGGTCACAACAAGTCGCGATACTACGAGGTGTGAGCTTGTATATCTGAGACGGAGCTTTACCTTGGGCTAGCGATGAGAGCTACGTGAAAGTAGTGTTGCCATGTCCGTATATTATAAGCGATTTTTGGGGGCTTGTTTCTAAGGTGCAGTTGCATTTGGGCTTGTATTTTCCCCAAAAATATTATTATTATTTGAACCAGTGGTTCTCAAATATTTTCATGTCAAGGACCCCCACATTAATGTATTTGTCTCCTTCACCCCCATCTGAAAATGTTTTGTGCCAGGGACTCCAAATTTGTGTTGTTGGAACGTTTCAAAAATATTTCCCTTTTTCAAAAAAAATGGTAGATCTACAAGCTCACAACGCATCACATTGTGAGCTTGTAGATCGGATATTTTCAAATAGCCAATGTATGACATAGGGTAGAGCGCTCACTGCTGCTCAGTGGCTATGTGGCTTCTTTTGGGCTTGTTTTCATAGACCTGGTTGCTTATTTCTCTCACACAATCTGGCAACACTGGTAGTGAGTTGAGGATGCAGAGATTTTCTCACCGAAGAAATCAGGAATGGAAGCAGATATAATAATATGCGCACAGCGACAACCATGAATCTAACACAGAACATTTAAGTTCACGTCTTTATCAATCGGTCGCATTTAAGAAATGATTTATGCATAGACAAGATCGTGTTTAATTTTGGCTTCT
The DNA here is from genome assembly GCF_963454915.1 of Gymnoscopelus microlampas. Lineage (NCBI taxonomy): Eukaryota > Metazoa > Chordata > Actinopteri > Myctophiformes > Myctophidae > Gymnoscopelus > Gymnoscopelus microlampas. Next base: position 45,579,915 of record NC_139945.1, on the reverse strand, counting down.
ACTACAGCCTGTAGCTAACTGTCAAGCAGTAGCAGCCACATCATCAGCATCGGCAACCATCAGATAATCGCTAGCATCAAAACAAGCGGTCAGGCGTGTTGTTGACTGAGGGTTCTATAAAGTCCTCGCATGCGTCACCCATGCGACAATAAAACCTGGAGCCAGCTGTTAATCTTGCCGTCTTGTAGAAATTGTCATTATTATGGCAGACAATATCATCATGAGTAAGGCTGCTACAATGGAGATCCCCATTAATAGCAATGGAGATACAGGGACCTTGCAAGAAGATGACAGCTTGGAGCAGGTGAGTGGCGTTTCTCTTATTCCATCAGATCACCTTAATGCCTAGCTCTGGTCCAGAGCGTTAGTGAGTTATCTTTAACGCTCTGCCAGGCGCGCTGCTCTGCTCATAGACCGAAAAGTCCACTGCAGTGCGAGGTCTCCGTCTTTTAGTAAAAAAATAAACAAAACCATTTCCCTACTCACCGAAACAAAGGCAGTTTTGGGTTGTTGGAAGTGTATTCTCCAGGGTGGGAAGCCTCTCAGCACCTCACCGTCTCTGTAAAATACAACTTTTTGGGCAGAAAATAAAATATGTCCGCCTGACAGAAATTATTTTATTTACTCCACTGCGCCCTCTACAGACCTGGTCAATATAAATGACCATTGACCAGGTCTGTAGAGGGCGCAGTGGAGTAAATAACATGGTCTTTGAGAATAGCAGCGCGCCTGGCAGAGCGTTAGATAGAACTCGCTGACGCTCTGGACCAGAGCTGAGAGCTGACCAATGCATCACATACACATTCAATGAGTATTGACAACTGACAATATGATGAAGGCATCTTGTATCGACATGTTCCTCTAGTAACATGTATGTCAGTCTGACCTTGATTGGATTTGAGTCAAGCTAACGTTATACATACTGTACAATACTGTAGGCCCAGGCCCACACCACCACCAATTTCTGTGGATCATCAGTTGTGTAAAGTAACTGAGTACATACATTTACTCAAGTACTGTACTTAAGTACAATTTTGAGGTAATTTTACTTTACTGGAGTATTTCCAATTTTCAGTACTTTTACTTCTACTCCACTACTTCTCAGAGGCAAATATTATACTTTTGACTCCACTACAATTATTTGACAACTTTAGTTACTTCATATATTTAGATTATTATTACAAAACATGCATTAACCACTTCAGCCCTATATAGATTTAGGCCATTTGAAAATAGCCGATCTACAAGCTCACAATGCCTTGCCATGCGAAGCATTGTGAGCTTGTAGATCTGCTATTTTCAAAATATTTTTATACATTGTATCCATTTTAAAACTTGTGAAATGGGACATTCTGCATAATGAGTACTTAGTACTTACTACTTTTGATAGTACATTTTGAACTGTTTTGTATTGGACTTTTATTAGTAACAGAGTATTTCTACATTGCAATGCATCATTAATTCTGAAAGCATGGAATCATTTTGTCTCCTGCCCTGTTTAATAATAAGTGGACTGTTTTATTAGATGACCTTCACATGTTGTGTCTTGTTCTCACACAGGCTGCACAGATTCAGTGGAGCTTAGATGAAAAGGTAGGAAAAGTGGGTTGCAACATTCGAATGTGATATTTAAATGTGGTTTGGACCTGTAGTTAACGTTACATACTATACATGATTTATAAGTCCTTATAATGAAATGTATTAAGGCTACCCCTTAAATTGTAATGCCTTGGATATTTATTTTAAGGAGGTTAAATTAAACTTGTTTTAATAGACAGAGTGTGTGTGTGTGTGTGTGTGTGTGTGTGTGTGTGTGTGTGTGCGCGCGCGTGTGTGCGTGTGTGCGTGTGTGTGTGTGTGTGTGTGATACTGTACTATATGTATGTATGTAGTATGCTTGGGTTCATGTTTTATGGTGGGTTATTGTATTGTTATTGTTTATCAATAGATCAGATATAACAATAATAATAATAATACTTATTATTATTATTATTATTAGTTTTGCCTTTTGATGATCTCCAAGCACTGAGTATATCTAGATATATCAAAACAAGGCCAGTATAGAAAAAGAGGTAACTCCATGGTTACCCTACCAATATTATACAATATGCATCTAGCCTGAACTACTGTTCAGTATTGTTCATTCCATCATATTTCTTTGGATACATAATATCTGAAGTAAATTATAAGGAGGAATGAGAAGCTGCTGGTTGTTACTGCAAATGTGTTTTAATCCACTAGGACTTGCAGCAGGTGATGGTGTCTGGGCCCAACATGAATGAAACCAGCATCGTCTCAGGAGGTTACGGAGGGCCAGCAGGGGGCATCATTCCTACCAGCACCATCAAAGGTACTGTCGCCTCTTCCCAAACCTGGTAAACTCCTATTTCAAACCTTCCATCATCCAGAACAACTCCATGATGTTTGTTACTATTGTGTGTGTGTGTGTGTGTGTGTGTGTGTGTGTGTGTGTGTGTGTGTGTGTGTGTGTGTGTGTGTGTGTGTGTGTGTGTGTGTGTGTGTGTGTGTGTGTGTGTGTGTGTGTGTGTGTGTGTGTGTGTGTGTGTGTGGGGTGTGGGGGGGGGGGGGGGGGGGGACTAATACTATTCAGTCATATTATACTATTTTTTACAATCCACCATATCCCATAGGGCCAGCAATTCACTTCAACCCAGAGTATTTGGACAGAAGGCGAACCCCTGCCTCAGGACCAGGTGGCCGTGACAAGCCTCTATCTAAGTTATTAAATCTAACCTAACTGGGCTGGTTCTATTGCATCTTTTCTATTTCATTGTTTTCGTCGGCGTATTGCTTGACCAAGGGAATCGTCAGCGGTCTTTGCCTGTTCTGTCTTTAACTCTCATACATTAAGTCTCTCCAGTGGCCACAAGCAACTTGGAATTCCACTGATTTCAAAATAATGGATGCGTTGTCCTGATATTGCAAGAATGTTATGTTAAGTGTTGTCTGTGAATGTTTTTAATGTTAATGGCCTCTTTTGTACTGGAACATGCACATAAAGTGACCATTATAATAATTATACCACTGTGTTATTCGTAACCTAACCCATGACATCCATTTTTCATTAACAGTTTTATTTATTCACATATTTATTTCATTCTGCATGAGAAACCTGCATGGTGCATCATCTCAAAGCCTTTTTTAGCACCAACCTGTTTTACATCCACAGTATATTCACCACTCTTCATATCTGTCTATATATTCTGGTTTCAACAAACATAACACCCTCTTTTAATTTCATTTGTACTCTGCTTTGTAACAGTGTAATTCACCCCAAAACTCTCTCATATAGAACATTTCTTTTTACCCTCACTGTCTATCATTCCCATGTTTATTTCAGACATCCGCATGAAATCCAGGGGCCAGTCTGTGGCCAACCAAAATGCCAAACAAACAGACCAGCATCCAGGAGGTATCATTGGGCTCAGCATCATGTCCTCATTATCCTCTCTCATTATCATCATCATATCATATAATCATAATAACAGTTGTTTGAACATAAGTTGTGGTCTTGAAAACTGTAGTAGGAGAAAATCCACTTTGTAACAATTTTGTCTTTGATTGAATGTTGTTCTAGGGTCCATGCACCATAGCACTAGCAGTTCCTCCTTGGCATCTGAGGAGGTTTCTCGAGGTGTGGCAGTGGAGAAGTTGGACAGCGTAAAGAAATGGGGCATCAACACTTACAAGGTAAGGGTTCGACGGTGACGTCATGGCGTTCACTGTCAGTTTTGGTGTAGCTCCGATCGAGTATACAACCAAATGGACTTCTCGGAATTGAATTAACGTTATAGTAATTTTCAGACTTTCTATTTAAGGGAAATTCAAGCTTTATACTCTATAGTGAAAGTTAGAAGAACTAAATTAAACATTGGATCTCAATCTACATCACTTAGTAATAAGGAAGTCAGAATAAATAGTGAACATATTAGATTAGATTAGATATTATACACATAGCTCTTCACAGGTTCAAAATGACGGACCCAAACCCTAATGGAACCTGAAATTGGTTCCGAGATCCGAGTGTAGCCGACATAATTTATTTTTATAAGAAAAATGCACCCGGACCGTCGGACGGCATTAATTATTTAATGAACCCGACAAACCTAAAACACTGTAATACCACTGTATAGGCGAGATGTCAGTTGTAGCAGACTACTATAAGAGACATTCACCTCGATGAATAAAGTAGCCTAATCCGTGATCACACATACCACGGTGCACTTTGATTCCACGGAGGTATAGTTTGTGCATGCGCTCTCGGCTCTCACTTTAACTGAAGGGGGAACAACTTTGTTCCCACATAAATTGGCTGCGGTAATCTGATCCCTGGTCATTCAGTCTATCATAGCAGCACTTGATTCTTCTTTCACACCCACAGCCAGTTTACCTAGTTGATGAGTTGAGAGAGAAACTGCACGTAGCCAGTAATAGAATGGTCATTGCGGCGAGAGGCAAGCATGCAGCCAATACACAATGACGCAGCGCAATACAGTGGGAACGGTGGGGTGCTAGACCACTAGACCAGTTCATGAATCAATAGCCTCCTTCCATGCTTTATCTGTTACTGCTCAATGGACAGCAGTAACATCGTCAATAAACATTTTGGAACTCTGATGCAAGACACACAGTACACAGCAGCTATGCCATGCTATAATACGTGGTTTAAATAAAGAACTGATAATGAGAAATGATTACCGGTATTAAGTTGATATGTCAAGGTTTCACGGATGTGTCTTATGAATGAGGAGACATTGCTGGAGGAAGGTGTGATTCTTTGCATGTCCAAAATGCCAGTTTCCCCATCTCCTGAAATAACTATATCACATTATTAATGCTGCTTGCAGGTCGCACACTTTCACTTTTCCTCAGCAGAAAATTGTTAGCGTCTCCCAATCCCTCATTTAAATAGCAATGCGCCTAGCACAAGCGCACCTTTCGGCCATTTTCTGTTTTTTATTTTATTTTTTTATAATGTATCAGAGTGCAATACACCTCCCAACCGATAGGGTCGCGTAGTTGAAAGCATTGGAGAACATTTTATTGAACAATACGGAAAATACGGGTACTTAGACCGGTTACTTTAACTGGTGACATCCGTGGCTTGGGGGTCAGCACTTTATATTTGAAATCTGAACGTTTATGTAGATGTAGCAGTTGTAAATGTAAAACATTTCGCAAACCAGGAACAAGTGGTTCCATGACGCTTGTGACAGATGAGCGTCATGTGAACCATGGCTAAGATTGTCTATATAGGGCCCTGTATTGTATTATTGTGTAATTGTTTATGCTATGTTGATGAATTGAATACATAGGACCACAATGGAAACAAGTCCCCAGGACTTCTTTGTGTTATAATTTTAGCCTTAATGTCTTTCGGTACCTCGTGCTGTTAACATTTCACAATCAAATGTAATTGACGCCTATCTAACTGCCAGAGCCTTTTCAATTCCATGACCTTTCCAGGCTGTGGTCATTGTTATCCAAGTTTTATATATGACAAGGGCACTGCACACTTAAGCAGACATCTTCTAGCCTATGTATTTTTTGAAGCTATTATCATCAGGTTTCATAACAGTGGGTTTATTGTAATTTTATTGTTCATAATATATCCATCCTATTCCAGTGTACCAAGCAGATGTTCTCAGAGCGCTTTGGCCGAGGCTCACGAACAGTGGACTTGGAACTGGAGGCTCAGATTGAAGTGTTGAGAGATACCAAGGACAAGTATGAGAACATACTAAGACTGACTTCTGCACTCACCAACCATTTTCACAACATGGTGCAGACACAACAGGCTTTGGGAGATACCTTTGCAGATCTCAGCCAGAAATCCCCAGAGCTGCAGGTAATTGTCTTTCTTTAGGTTCACTTTTGATATGAACTGCAGATAATATCTGCTAACTATATTATAGTCAGCAGTCATAGCAGGTAACCCCACTGTCTTTGTTGGCAGGATGAATTTGGATACAATGCAGAAACACAAAAGCTGTTATGTAAGAATGGGGAGGCTCTGCTGGGTGCCATCAACTTCTTTGTGTCCAGTGTGAACACACTGGTTAACAAAACTATGGAGGACACTCTGATCACTATCAAGCATTATGAGAATGCAAGGTAAAATAGCATGACATTTTGATCAGTTATTTTGATCGCTGATACATGGACACGTCACATTCGTCACAAGTATAGGTTTTGATGCTAGGAAATTATAGGGAATACATGATTGACAGCTTTCATCTCTATCTCTATGCAGACTTGAATTTGATGCCTACCGTTCGGATCTGGAGGAGTTGAGCCTGGGTCCAAGGGATGCTGCTACCATGGTGCGCATTGACATGGCCCAACATGATTACCAGATCCACAGAGACAAATATGAAAGACTCCGTAGTGATGTCTCCATCAAACTCAAATTTCTGGAGGAGAATAAGGTTTGTAGTAAAGAGATATTGTCTAAAATAGCAAAAAGATAACACAATAAATGCATCTTAATGATTATCTTTTAATGCAGCAATGCTTCATATAATATATTGTAGCCAAGAGAGAAAGGGTATATAACAGACAGACCACTGACTTATAATTAGAAAATATATTCTTTATATCACAATGTAGAATATAGAAATAAGCAATGGAATGAATCCATTCAAAGAAACATGTTATGTGAGGGAACACCCCCCAATTCATTTAGATTGATAAGAGTAAAGATAATCAGAGAGCAGCTAGAAAATAACTTGTTAGTATGCTGCGTTAGGTTCTTGGCTTCTTGCACACTGTTAACATTTAACATTTGTATGTTCTCTTCCATTTCATTTTGCCCTCTAGGTGAAAGTGATGCACAAACAACTGCTTCTCTTCCATAATGCTATATCAGCTTACTTTGCTGGCAACCAGCAGCAATTGGAACAAACTCTTATACAGTTCAATGTCAAGTTAAAACCACCAGGTTCAGACAAGCCATCCTGGCTGGAGGAACAATAAGGGTACTCATGGTTCAGCTGTTTGAGACATAACGGTTCAGTGAGGAACTGGCCATTGCACAGTAGCAGTAGATGGATGATTAGGTGGCATTCAACCAGAACTATACTGTAGGATCAGAAAAGGCAAGTGATAAGGGGAAACACTAGAGCTCAATTGGTTGTGTTTTTCAATGTCACACATTTTTCATATGATGGTTCAGCTACAGTGTAACCTGTATTTAGGATTTATTTTCACACAAAATCATGTTATTAATTTTAGGTACTGTAGCACAATTATTTACATGTACTGTATATCACCTCTTATTTATGTAAAATATTCTATTGTGGAGAAATCCCTGGGCAACTTTGCACATGCATTTATTATTTCTTTTTAATGTTGTGGTTTAAAACATTATCTTTAACATGTCAGGGCATTGCACCTGGATGGTCAGTTTACTGTTTACAAGCTTAGAGGGGTAATTCTCTCTAACTTAAAGATACAATCCAGAATTCATTTGACTATCTAATCTTCAAACATGTTGTAAGAGGTTTGAATTGTAGATAGAAAATATTATTTTTTAAACTTTCTAACCCATTACAACTGTAGGCCTGTTGTATACCAGTGTTTACAGACATAATAATTACATTGCCTTTTAAAGCCTCATGAAACCCCCAAACTCATGTTTAGCTGCCACATAATGTCAGACCTCAAATAAAAAAAGTCAGCATATAAATTAAGCATATCTTGTTTAATTTAGGTTTAATTGAGGTTTTTCTACAGCAGAGGTCCTAAACTGAAAAGGTATGACATTTTCACATCTGCTAAGTTATAGTACATTAATTAATGGTGGATAGGGAAACTGAATGGTACGTACACATTTCAGTATCTGTTTGAGGACAGACTGTACAACTACATATTTTTTTTAATTTTGTGTTATTTATTTGTCTATCCCTTTGTACTGTAACATAGTTTGTTACATGTCTCATAGTTCCTTTCATAGTTACTGTTGTTTGCCATGTGTTCTGCATTTCTGACCAAGATTACAGTACAGTTATATCCTTCTTAATTAAAATGTCCATGCAGCATACAACAGCAGGCTTCCACCGATGATGTATGTATGTATATGATGTATAATAAATATATACTATGTACTTTTCTCTACAGTATGTAATGTGAACTTAACCATTCATTATATACATGATATTACAGCTGATCATGTCTTTCAGGAGTTGTTATTTCTCAATCATCAAATTACTGCTGCTTTACCCATTTTAAATAACTGGTACAAGATTTTATAAAGCCCTATACTGTACATTATACAATACATTCAATAGTAATCAAGTTGAAGTAAAGACTTTTCCCCCCTTTTTCACAAAAAGTTTGTATTGGAGATATAACTGATCCAGCTGCGTGTAGAACCATACTTTGTTGTTTCATCTTTAGCCCTATTTGGAGGGAATGTTTTGGGCAATGTGTGACAAGAATTGAGGGTAAGAATCAATGTGCACAGGATTAGCAATCACAGACATGGGTACATTGGATGTACAACTCTGCTACACATGAAATTGGTCTTGAAACAATACAACTCTGTTGTATGTACAGTAAGGTGCATCCCTGTGGGATGGTGATGCCCCCACCCCCTTCAAGTGTTTTGTTTATTTGATGCTGAGGTAGGGACTTGGAATGGAAGTAGGGCTGCTGCACAATATTGTTTCAGCATCAACATCGGAATGCAATAGTGAGATTGCAATGTGGCAAGTTGGGTCAGGCGCTGCATTGTACTAAAACAACTTCCTGTCCTCCTTGGAAGAAAGCAAAAACTAAAGCTTTGCATTTTTCATGGCTTATCTGGAAGAAAACAGTATATAAGTGGTCTTGCACACACATTCTGTCTTCAGAAGTGTCATGTTGAGTCATCCAGTATTGAACTGCCTTTATTTCCGCTTCTAAAATCACCCTAATCTTTGCAAGAGTGATACATTCTTTAAATACATTCTTTACATTTAGATACGTGCAGATTTGCGTATATCTGTGACATTATGTAACTTCCTTCTATGCCTTATTTGGACTGATAAACCCCAGACCCCCGCTCACCCACCCACCCACCCAAAAAACAACCAAACAAAACAAGTTAGAGTAGGGCTGTTAATTCTGACTAAAGTAGTTTTACCAGACAAGGCAAATGGCCATAGATTAAAGAATGACAGGATTTGTATTTGCCTAGCCTTACACAGCTTTTCAAAGTTACCAACAGTTATTTTATACAGGACTACATTCATAGATGTGCCTACTTTATCCTTCTCTCCCCAGTAAAGTGAATCCTCTCCAAATAGGGCTATTCTCAGGTCAAATAATCATCTCCATATCAGATGAAAAAAGCAAGACAGAGATTTTTTTTTTTTTATTGTCTATCCCTTTCCTTGGGTAATTATTTCACTTGTCTGTCCCACTACAATTTTGTGGTGTTGGTCTACTGAGAAGAAATTGTTACTTTCCTGAAATGTTTTGTGAAAGAACGAAGCTGATTGCATTATCATTATTATCAGTCATCCTTTTTCCGACAGTGAAATGATCTGTTTGAGTGACTGATCTACTACCTGTAAAACAAGGTTGTCCCCAGATAAATGTGATTGATTGTGTCACTCCAATATCCTCATGCTTAGTCTGACAGGTTTTTTTCTCTTGCAAGAAATTACTCTGGTTCACATAACATTTGTTATGTCATTGTCATTACATTATATAGAATAGCCTACTTTGTTGTTTCTCACCAATGACCACGATTGAGGATCCCAAGAAGAAAATTGAGAACAATTAAGGTTATACAAGAAAGGCAATGAGTAAAAGAACAACTGGCTGTTTCCCTTTTTTAAATCACCTAGCCTGTAGATCAGTGGTTCTCTAAAGTGGGATCCATGCTGGTACCCTCGGCCCTCGGGGCTACAGGTCTGTAACTATGAGAATGATGGGGGTCCTTGAAATTAAAATGTTTGAGAACCACTGGCTTAGAGTAGATTTACTGTATTAATATTCTATTACTGAAACATAATAGTCCGCCGCCTACAGCAGATCTAGCCCTGAAACGTGACTGTCATCTATTATATGACAATCATGACTAAACTTCAACCTGGTGTTTGCACGTTTTTTTTTTTGGTCCATACATCTACATCAACGTTCAGATTTAAAATATGAAGTGCTTACCCCATGACCACGGATGTTACAATTATGTACGGGCCCTCAGAAGAACCCGTATCTTCCGTATTGTTCAATAAAAAGCATTTTAATGCGATTGGTGGCCATTTTCTCATAGAGTTATAATGTATCAGAGTGCAATACACCTCCCAACCAATAGGGTGGGATTGAGTGATCCATCATCCATGGCTAGAGCAGACCATACTTCCAAGAGAAACTATCCCAGAAAAACAAAAGGCTAAAAAAAAAAATCAATTACGTCAAAGTAAACACATTGACGTGGCCAGTGAAATTAGGAAATGAGATGACAAGGTGCAACTTGTCTGGACCAGAGCCTTCTAGATGGCACTGGTCTGGACCACTGAGCTGTATAAGAACGAGTCTGGACGCGTATGGAGTGTAGTGTAGTGGTACCCATTCTACCCAACCCTGCAGAGAAGGTGGACCATCAGTGACTCCACTGGGCGTGTCGTGTACACACTGTCTACACAGGTGAACATTTCAACACACTTCTCTTCTTCCGTGGCTGAAAGTGTCATCTAGCTCGTGTTAAAGTTCCACACGAGGACAGAAGGACCGTGGACGTGAATTCAATTTACAGAAATTAGGCCTAGACTCTAGAGACGTTGAGCCACTATAATTAGCCGAGGCAAAAGGTAAGATTATTTTGTTCTTCTGATCCGAGTCCGAAATGACAATAGCGCAGCAATATGATGCTACATGTTGCCAATAGGCTACCCAAGATAATTTGTATCCACTTAGAAAAATGTTGCCTTGGCTTAAAGACAAGCATTTTACATATGAACGACAATGAACAATATACAATTCAAAGTGCTGTACATTGAGACAGATGGTGATGATATTTTTGGTTAAAAATAATAATAGTTTATTTTTATTTTTTATAAAAGCTTCAATGTTATATTGTCCCAGTTCCAAGTTTGTCATCTCTTTCCTCCCCAATGTCGAATTTCACTTGTTTATCCTGTAGTGTAGCCTATCCTGTAGCCTATAACCCTAACCCTATTGAGATTGGTATTCCGACCTGAAAAATGTATTTTATTTTTTTCTAAAAAGAGCTGTAGAGAGAGGGAAACAAAACAATATCACTTACATCACCTTTAAGACTAAAAAATAAAATGAAACTGAAAAAAACTAAAAAAAAGTATAGTGCAAAACACATTATAAAAGAAACTCAGTAAAAGGCAGAGGCAAACAGAAAGGTCTTTATGTTTAATTTAAAATAATTTAGAGCAGACCTGCAGTTTTCTGGGAGTTTGTTTGATAAACTAAATGTTTAGTTCTGGCTGTATGAGCCTTTATTCATCACAACTCTTTATTTGACCGACAATACTTTACTATTTTACATGTCTCAATCCCTCACAGCTGTGTGCCTGAGGCCATGATAACTTCTCATACGAAGTGACAGCTTCACAAGAAGATGCATTCAGGTGTTCCCCCACCACCTCCCCCTCCACCTCCCCCTCCACCACCACCACCACCACCACCGGCCACTGGCAAAGCATGCCTGTCCAGGTCAGAACGCCGCGGCTCAAAGATGAGGAACTTCAACTGGGACACCATTCCTAAACAGAGTGTAATGGGAAAGCACAACATCTGGACAGCCCCGAAGACTCTACAGGAATATCAGCTGGACACTGACCACATGACGGAACTGTTCAGCCACAGCCAGCCGGGACAGGGACAGCATCACAATAAGGCCCAAAACCGCCAGAGCCTGCGGGGCCTGCCGACATCAAGCTCAGGAGGACTTGAAGTGGTGAGTTTGCTATGATAAGAATATTCTACCAAAGCAATAACACCTTCTTATTTATTCTGGAGAAACTGTTTGACTCACTCACTATTGAGTACAGTAATGTAGTCTGTTGGACCTTATTTCTTAACGTATGCTGTTTCACGCTAAGCATTCCTAGTAGCAGTTTCCCAAGACTAAAACATCAAGCAGCAAGCAATCACAGCAAGCTCACCTATGTAGGAATCTAGCCATGGATAGCCTCCTTTGGCTTACTCATTAAACCACTGTCACCCTAAAGCCTATTGATTACAATTCCTGGTAGTGTGTTTAAAGTGAAAATCTTTGGGCTAAAATGTCTACATACTATATATCTTTTAAAGCAGTAATGATGTGGAAGTAATGGGTTAATAGGTTCACTCCTAGATCTGTAGTTCCTCTTAGATGCTTCCCCAGGAACAAGGTATTTTAGAATCACACAATAAAGGGTGGAGTCTTATTATTCTTCATGTCTGTTTGCCAAGGGAAAGCATTCGTCATACTGTAGTATTATTCTGTATTCTGTATGCAAGCTATACAATAAGCTGACTTCCATTCTGTCTAAAGGCAATGTTTTTTTCTGAGAGGCTAAAGTCATTACATACTGTATGTAATGTATTTGTAGCTTTCAGTAGTGAAACCTCTCTGTCATTATACTGTAGGTCAATAGTGATACTGAAAGTCGGATGGAATCTGTTTGACTTTAGTGGGATAGAATCTGTTTGACCTATGTACTCCTTTTAAAGTACTATGTAGGCTATCTCAATAAACATCATTGCACTAGAAAATCCTGAGTGCCAATTTAACCGAGAGTGTCAAAATGTGTTAAATTACAGTGTGCTCTAACAGTAATAGTTCCTCTTTGGCCCAATTACTGCAATAAAATCAATTGCAAAGTATCCAATAATATTGTATAATATAATATCCAGAATATTTGTCTGCTTAAAAGTATGAGGTACTTATAGGTAATTTACAAGACGATGATCAAGCCAATAGAATCTTTATCTCATCAGCTGCTACTGACAAGTTGATTTTCTGCCTTTGTGTCTTTAAGGTTACCATTCTCAGTTCAAAGAGGAGCATGAATGTTGGAATTTTCCTAAAACAGTTCAAGAGGTGAGTCAGTGTGGCAGAACTATCAATGTATGTTTGTATGTATGGTTTTGCACTTCAAGTTTATAACACTGAATCAGGCGCACAGCTTCATTCACAGTATTTGTCGTACAGTTAAAGATCTCTCATTGGCATGTCTTAACAGGCCAAATCCACATAACTACACTGTAACTAGACTGCAAGAACAGGTCATCCCTCCCTAAGCTGGGACACAGATCAACTATTGAGAAATGAAAACATGACTTCTGTTACTGTTATTTGGCAATGGCAACATATCTGACATATTATTACAGTATTTTATATTTATATACATTTATATTTATATATTTCTAATGTCTGGTATGCTGTCCTCATACATATTAATATTATACACAACTACACACAAGAAATCTGAACATACTGTATTAATAATGACACGTTCAATTGTAGGAGGTTGTGTGTATTCTCATAATAGTGTTATAGTAGTATTGTTTGTGCCTCTAAGTGGTGGAAAAAATGTGTTGCTAATTACACTCTCAGGTCTCAGCAGGTAGTGGCTTGTTGTTGCAGTCTAAATCGCTAACAGGAAGTCAGAGTTTTACATTAGGAAGTGCACACTGCAGGTAAAAGGTCCCCCAGCTAAAATAAAGCCAGGGTTATACAGGAAAATAGCCACTACTGTAAGTGGTAATAAGTGAATTTGCTGGTATCTAATAAATTGATCTATATCTGTCTCTCCGTCTCCCTGCACAGGTCTGTGAGTGATATGATTGAAGACATTAATTTAGGAAACATGCTTAAATTTGGTACAGGGAAACTGAGGGAACTGTGCAAGCTGTTGCCAGAAGAAGGAGAGGTACTAGTGTTCGATGTTTTCATACTACTGTATGTCTGCTTTGAAAACTGATACAACAGAATGTCAATATAATACTGTCTTTATTTTTTTGGGATACAGGTGAAACAGCTAGTCAAGTTTAATGGCAACGAGTCAGCTCTTCCTGAAGCAGATCTATTTATGCTGAAGCTGGTCAAGATTCCCAGGTGAACTAATGAAACACCGTTTTTTGTGCTTTACATAAGTGTTGCACGTCTGTTGTTTCATTAACAGTGGGAAAACTTTGTCTCTTTGTCTGTTAGCTATGAAGAGCGTCTCAACAGCTTGGTGCTCAAAGAGGAATTCTTCCCCCTCATGGAAGAAATGCATAAATCCATTAGCATTTTGACCACTGCTGGCAAAGGTATTGCTTATTCTATATTTGTAATACATAATCACCGCGCTAATAATCCACTTGGACTGTCGATTATTCACAATGTTTATGTCTTCATAGAGCTGCTGGAGTGTGATGAACTCCACTCTGTTATTCGACTGGTACTGAAGACAGGAAATTACATGAATGCGGTGAGTATTTGATGTCATTTTGAGATTATACTTTTAAGTCTCAGTGTTTATTTTTTTTATCACTTTGTACCTCTTTTGTTTTTCTATTTGTTTGATTATAGGGTGGCTATGCAGGAAGTGCTGTTGGCTTCAGAATGACATCCCTCTTGAAATTAGTCGACACCAAAGCAAACAAACCAGGCATGAACCTCATGCATTATGTTGTGATGGCAAGTACAGTACAGTACTAGGACCCCCTCTAAAATGAGATGCTTCATCTCAAGGGGCTATCCTCTCAATAAATTCTGACCAAAATTCTACACCTAATGTTCCTAATCTAATTGTGGTAGTCTTTGTTTTTGTACCGATGATGATGTCTGTATATAATGTGCCTTTTCAAATATTTACATATTTACAATAACAGCAAGCTCAGAAGGCTGATGTGACCCTCCTCAAGTTTACAGAGCAACTGAAACACATTGGTCCTGCAGCAAGGTAAAACAAAAAAAAAGAAGTTATTATTAAAAACACCCATTTTAACTTATTTTTTGCCTATATAATATTATTTTACTTGTTCTGTTACACCCTTAGAATAAGCAAAGATGACATTGAAGCCGAGTTTGAGAGAGAGGTGAAGAAAATACAGCAGGCCAAAACCACCACAGAAGAGCAGGAAGACCTCAAGCCACAGATGGAGGATTTTCTAAAGGTTAGGCCCTATTTTGACCAGTCTCAGCCGAATCTGCCACATTCAGCACCTGTGTAGATGATGATTGTACTGTAGGCCTTTGTCCTAATAGTTTGGCACTGATCCCATTTAGGAGGCTGAGGCCTGTCTGGAGGAGAGACAGATCTCTCTTCAGAGGCTGAACTCAGTGAGTGACTCGGTGGCAGAATACTTCTGCGAGGACCCCAGCATGTTCAAACTAGAGGAGTGTTGCACCATTTTTAAATCCTTCTGTGACAAGTTTCTGCGGGCCATCCAGGTTAGCCTGTTCATGTTTGTGTTTTCATGAGTGGCGGACAATCCTGTTGAAATAATCACAACTTAACCCTCCAATTATTTCCATGCAGGAAAACAAGAATCGAGAGGGAGCCGAGATGAAGAGGAGACACAGGGAGAGATTGCAGCTTTCTGCCAAGCGGAGGTCCACTGCCACCTGCTCCACAATGGACAAGGACATGGAGGGTATAGCACTGGAGTCCATGCTAATAAACATCCTTACCAGCCGCAGGTCCCGCAGAAGAGTAGGAAACCCCTCCTCTGCTCATGGGAGCCCCACCAACAGCAGCCCCACCAATGGCAGCCTGACAGAGATTGTCTCCCTTGGAAACCTCCACACTGGAGATCACCATAGGAGTCGCTCGGAGGGGGCCAAAAATCTGTGGAACTCAGCTGGGGCCCTGACCGAGAACTCTGTACAAGATGCTGAGATCCACAACAATGAAAGTGAGGTAAAAGACTGTGTTCCAGGTGCTGAGAAGTTGAAAACACACAGAAAAGAAAACTGCAATGTTTACACAACCAAGAGGACCGGCAGCACTTCATCCTCGGGAAGACCTTTCTCTGCGACTATTGAGGACGCCAAAGAAGAAGAACCAGAGGACAATAATAAGGAAGAGGTCCAAAAGTTGCGTGAGGCATCTAAGAAAGTTTTGCATTATCAGAACAGCCGAAGCAGTATCTCCTCTGGGGATCACAGTTTGGATAATCAGAAATCTCACAGTGCACTTAGCACTTCACCTCACCAACCCACCATTGACCTCGGAGAGGCAAGTAGCGAGGACTCGACTGGAGACAATCTTCAGCTCTCCTCTAAGACTACCATCAGCCGGCGCCATACTCTCTGTGTCCTTCCTAAAGACCCTGTGAGTGAGGAAGAGGAAGATAACCTGTGGGATCCACCTCCATGCAGACGTCAAAACCCAACTTTAAAAGATATAGGGAAGATGAAATCAGAGGATGTCGGTTTGCATTCCTCAATAAAACACAAGTTAGGTTTGACTGACCACTCTCACGGCTCTGAAACATCTACCATCCAGAGCCAGAAATCCATTCCTGGACAGGAAGACAAGACACATTCTTCTTTAACAGATGTGCTTGATGAAGACCAAGAGGGAATAACAACAGAACCTCCATCTGACAATCAGACTCAAAGCCAGACACTACCCCCTAAGTCCCCATGGTTTAAGGCTGATTCAAATGGATTCTTAAACTTTTTCAGACGCCTTGGGGAAAAGAGCAAACAACCCTACAGCAAGGAAACTGTACAGAAGACCAGTGGTACTTTTGTATAGGCTGCTTAATAGAAAGCAAATCAAGATAGTGAATGCCATTTATGTCATATATGAGGGGATGCACATATAACAGTATTATTGTTAATTTATATACTAATTTTTACATTTTTGAATTATTGATCAAGTTAACATGGCTGACAGTGAGACAGTTTGGCAGATGTAAATGAAAAAACAAGCAGTGTCCGTGTTATACCACTAGATGGCAGAGAAACTATCGCTCAGAAAATAAATCACCATTGGTATTCAATGAGTTATTCCTCTATTGTCCATTGTATAGGTTTATTCATGGAAAGCTTAGTAGTTTTTTTGTTTGTTTGTTAGTTTTTACTGAAAGGCTGTTTTCATGTCCCAAGGCATTATACCAGTTAATTTGATAATTGGATTAATATCACTTTACCTGCTCAGCAGAGTATTCCAAATCCTTGGACTGATGTTATTTTTGACACTTTGATAAATAGTTCTGTCTCTAAATCTAAAAATGTTATTTTTGCACCATTACATTTAAAAGAGGTGTATTTATGGTAAATAATATTTGTCTGTCCTTGGGTTGGATTTTACTCTCGAAGAGATGTCATTTAAGTGCTGTAAATGTAGATTATCACTTTTCATTGATGCCCAAAATGATCATATATGTATCTGTACGCGGTAGCCTATCTCCGAGGCATCCCAGAGACAGGCGTTTATCTCATTCCAATAGCCTTATTACAGCATGGATCTGCAAGAGGCCAACTATCTATGAGAGGGTCTGTGTGTGAGCTATATTACTTATAAATATTACTGTTACTGACAGGTCTTGACCTTTTTGATACAGCTATTCAGTGCTGCTATGCTGTTTTCTGCTCTGTGTTTTGGTTCCTTTGCACCGACATACAGTATATACTCCAGTGTCTCCTCAGCCATGAATTCTACTACCACACCACCGGCAGAGCAACTGTGTTTGGCCGTTTGACATGTTCCTTCCATATTGAGATGGCTCACTGTGACATGTGTTGCACTGATTGGTCAGCTACTGCCATAGCGTCCATGAAAATAAAGGCTGGGTATGTGATAAAAAAGTATGAAGCAGTACTAGTACTTGCAATTTGCAATTGTGATGAAATAACAGTCTGAACAAGCCATTTGGAATTTCCCCTCATTGTGATCTCAGACAAGGGACTATTCATTTTCAAAAGGTAGACTGCATTTGTAGTTTAGCCGGTTACCAGGTACAGTTTGAGATGTGACTGTAAAAAGACCACTTCACCCATCTTCATTTAATTGGTCTATTGCTCATAAGACCACCACGATTTCTGTCGACTTACTCTGTGTCTCAGAGGATGACTGTGGACAGTTCAGAAACCTGCCTACCAGTGACATCATCATCAGAAGGCAGGTTTGGTCATTTAAATCGGTCACAATGCATCGCATTGTGAGCTTGTAGATCGGCTTACTATTAGGTGAAAAGGAGTTATTCATAATGTACTTTTGTATTTTGTATATTATTTTGAGTGTGCTGTTGTTGGCTGTCAGCCAAAAACTAGATGGTATAATAAACGGCATGGCTTCCCTGTGCAATCTGTATGTTTAGCGAGGTGTTAAAATAAGTGTTGGCCTAAATCTTAAAATGTAAATTGATAACAGTTCTTTAGGCAACAGTAGGTTGAAACCGACATTCATCTGCTTGCCATGCAGTATAATCACTATCTTTTAAGATCACAATGCAGACAGGCTAAACTCTGGTTCTTATGTGTGGGGATGATCAGCCTGTGTGCATAAATTACTGTAGCTCAATGCCCATGCTGCCTGTTGGAGCTATTCAGTGTTTGTATTATTTCACATTTATGTCTTTATTTGATTTTGATTTGTTTTGTAGAATTAGTTTCATTACAACAGTATTACTTCAGTTAATTTTGTGTTGCAGATAAATGCTTTTATTTTGAAGGTATTGGGCAATTAGGGTGCACAGGTGAATTTATTTAAGTCATCAGACAGACACAGAATTCAGATTGGCACCGTGAAGGTGCACATGTTTTTACCAGACTCAGGGTCAGACCAGAAGCAGAACAACATAATGCTGATTTTCCTGTAAAAGCTAAAATGGAATAAAACACTGCAAAACCTGTTGATTCTGCCTGGACATTGGACTCTTTAAACCCTGACCTGAGTAAGATTCACTATGGTGGTGCCTCAGTGGCTTTTTGAATTGTTTATTGTTTTGAGGACAAATCGCCACTACACTGCCCATGCCCAACAGGTGTGTCATCACATCATCACACCCAGCTCGGAGTCTAATTAGTTTGACACAAGCCAGGTGTGACTGGTTAAATCTGCCATCACCCACCATGCCTACTTTTGTGGCAACTATGATTGGTGTAGAAGAGTCAGCTGAGCTGCGTAGTTCACTGTGATTGCTGTACTTTCCTTGGGGGGCGTGTATGCATACATGGAGGATAGATATTAGGTACACATTCACAGAAAAAAGCTCTATGGCGGGCCCTTTCGGGGCTACGCTGTAAAAAAAAAACCGTTGCATTGTCTTTCTAAAGAGGCAGTCATCCATTGATAGTGACTGAAATTCATGCTAAATTAATACTTTTTTCCTTTTTTTTTCATGCTAAATTAATACTAAACGACCCCTAAACAGCCTGTTACATTAGTAGAGCACAGGAGGAGCACTGGTAAGTAAATCAAACACATTTTGGTGAAAACTAGCCCCATTATGAACCTCCATAGCGGAGTGAGAGGTTCTTAAATGGGGCTAGGTGAAAACGAACAACCATTTGTGAAAATATAAAGGTCACAGATGTGTTTCTACAAACATAGAAGGAACCCCCTGAAGTTAATCACAATGCTAATTGTGTATAACCATTATTTCTTTGTTTTCCCTCCTGGCTCCCTCTGCAGCTGTCCTACAAATACATCACAAAAATACAGATGGCTGTATGGTTTCAGGACAGGACCGTATTTGGTTCAACTATTGTGTTTGCCTTAACTGGGTCAGTGTTACAAAGGCAGCCTGTATGTCAGCAAAACTGAAGCATTGCAAGCTTGCATGGCAAAATGAAGGCTGGCAATCACAAGTGAAGTCGTGCAGAGCGTATAATGGTAGACACACCTGGAGGTTCATTGTAATGAAAAGGACACAGCCCCCTGCTAGTGGCACAGCCAGACAGCTACCCCCTGCCTCAACAAATCAGGCCCAGTCACCAGTGTAGGATCAACATGAACGCATGAAGGTCTATCTATCTACACAGTATTAGGCAGTTGAGATCAGTGCTACCTACCATCACTGTAGCTCTAGAATGGCTGTGATATTGCAAACATTTTGGGTACATATTACAGCCATAGAACACAGCCATGCCCTCCTGGGGAGGGAGTCATCGCGGTGGATTTCTAACTTATAGTGCTTTGTGTTGCAACTTGGGGTCAGATCTTGGGGTCAGATCATCCCGCCAGGCTGGAACGGCCAGGAGACGGAGATTATGTTTTCGCCCGTGTGTCTGAACAGCTAATCTCTGGCACCACTGGATCAATTACCACTAAACTTTGCACGTACACTCCTAGTATGCAGAGGAAGACCTTGTGTGGTGCTAACAGGCCGCTTCACGTTTTTGCTGATAACCATGTGTAGGTCCTACAATAACAATAAATTGCCCCTGGATTCTTTGGATCATGATGCAACTCACCTCAAGGGTGGAGATTTTCCAATATTGTGCGTTTTCTTCAAAACACTTTTTGCTACTACTCAACAGATTTCCAAAACATGTGCAAATGAGTACACATCACGTGATCAAGATGTATCAGTCAGGCCCTTTTTCCACCAAAAGAACTTTGGTCCTAGAACCGGTTCTGTTCTAGATTCTTGGACCCTTGTGCTTTCCACCAGTTTTAAGCAGAACCATTGTAATCAAGGATACGTCATGTACGGAGGGTGTTGATGTTTAAACTTTACAGCCTGATGATAGTGGCCTGGCTCAAGCCCCTCCCTCCATGGTCATTAAAATAAATATGTTATAATGGAGTGAAACGAAATGAAAATTCAGGCTGAGTGTCAGGCTATGATGATAGACCTTTATTTATTTCACGGGGGAAATGCAATCATCAATGGCAGCTACAGTTTCCATTTTTTTTTATATTTAAAAAAAAAAATAGAAACAATGTTTTTTAAGGCTGTCAATCTGTTATGAATGGATTTACGTGTGTGTACAGAATATCTAAAGTGGATATGAAGCTGGTTAGTGTGGACTTTACACCAGTGGAAGTAAGATGAATCCTACATGTTGCGAAACAAAGACATAGTTACATGTAACTATCAAACTAACAAACAAACTTTTTTTCTTCGCTAGCTTTTGCCATTGTTTATATCGCATGTGCATCTTCCAACCTGTAGAATATTGACACGGCCACGGTGGTTCCCAGTTCAGGGCAAGAAAAAACAAGTATTTTTTTGTTCTAATTAAAAATGATGCCTTTCCAGAAGTTCGATTTTCCTAAATGTTTTGTATGCTATTTAACACGCCCAATAGTAACAGAATCCATTGAAAAATATTTTTGATCAATTATTTGGGGTTTCAACCATATACTGACATATTTAATATTGGAATTATTGCAAACCGACCATTAGGGGGCCAACCCAACTCGTTTGCAATATTTTTTGAAGACCTTATGCCCATACCTAACACCATGCCAACAATCAAAAACTAGTTGCCAATTGCACAATTTTTATGATTTTTTACATATTCCCTCCCATCTTAAAGCAATTTAAGCTCCATTTTGACACTATCTTGAAAATTATGTTAGATTTTCATAAATTTTTTATATGCTTTCTAGCATGCCCAATAGTAACAGAATCCATTGACAAATATTTTCTATCAATTATTTTGTATATACCTATACCTATTTAATATTGGAGTTATTGCAAACGGACCACTACGGGGCGAGCCCGACTCGTTTGTGATGGTTTTTGAAAACCTTATGCCTATACCTAACACCATACCAAAAATCAGAAACTTGTCACCATGAGCCAAATCTTCACAAGTTCCCTCCCAGCTATTCCCAAATATGGGGATCTCTGTCTGCCTGTCTGTGTCCCTTTGATGCCCATATTTGGAGATCCCTGATGTAATCAATATGTCACAGTACTGACTTAATAGACTTGCCTCAGGTACTATGATAGAAGGTACTGCACTAACTAAGTGTGGTACTGTGCTAACTTACAGTTACTCTTATAAGGCTACTCTGACAACAGGTACAATGGGCATTGCAAAACCGGAGGGGCATTCCCTCCCAACGGGGATCGTTACATCAGCCTAATGAATGATTAACACATTTAACAGCATCCTGGACTAAAACATGTTATCATACTTGCTTGTACATATGCAGCTACTTTCAGTGATGAGATTTTGCAGCCAAGACTTGTGGTGTAGAGGAGGAAAAAAGCAGGTTGCCAAATCCAGACCCCTGGGGAACCCTGGTCAACAAAGGATAATAGGGTTTAAGTGGTTAACATGACTGTTCACAGTGCAGTTAAATTGACTTTAAAGAACAAAAACTGCAGAGTGCATGTGAGCTAGAGCTACCCTATAACCTCAGTTTTTGAGATAAGAGCTGTAAAAAATTGTAACCCTCCCCCACCACCACAACCCCCAAAAAAGGTACAAATGCTGAGAAGTTGCGGGGACAGCCATAAATATAATGTATTGAATACAATATATATATATATATATATATATATATATATATATATATATATATATATATATATATATATATATACATATATATATACATACATACATACATACATACATACATACACACACACACACACACACACACACACACACACACACACACACACACACACACACACACACACACACACACACACACACACACACACACACACACACACACAGGGCAGAAAATTCCACTTACACCCTAATTTTAAAATACACTACATATATTTTAAGTTTAAATGTTTTTTTTGTTTTACATGTGTTTTTTAATGGTGCAAAGACAGGCTTATATAAAGAGTTACCTACTATATGTCTGACCTTCTTGCTGCTACTGAGAAACCAGACTGTCCCCGCCTTCTTGGTTAACTACGTTGGATGCAGTCTCCATGGCAACCACATGTCTCACAATAAAACCCTGAGACGACAGTCTATGCCCCCTCCCTCCCTCCACTAGCACCATCATACATCATAATGCTGCCACAGTATTGCTCATCTCCACCATCTCTTAATTTATTCCAGTCTCCTCGTGTCTCCCCGTCCAAAGCCTATTTGCACACATACTATTATTATGCAAACTCTCTGTTCGTGCCAAAAAACGCTAATGCAACACCTTGGATGCTGAATCCGGAAAGCAAAGGAATCATTAGGCCACCAAAATCATTGGTTGATCTTCTTTCACCCTGGCGTCCCTATGTTGGGCATGGTGAAATTCTTTATTTTCATACTCCAAAAAGGTAGAAAATGTCCAAGAATGTTCAAACACTTAAAAAAAAAAAAGATCTACAAGCTCGCAACGGATGGATCATGCAACGTGTTGTGCGATTGTAGATACGTTATTTTTATTGTTTTTTTTAGAGGGGTTAAGAGGTTTAATTCCAGAGGGCCTGCATGTTCAATTGTCCCAACCACTAACATCCATACCATCACCTACTGTAACCCCACCCAATTGTATCGCTCTTTGTAAACCAAGTTTACATCTTAGCTGGACTCTCCCACTGTTTACATACCAAAGTCTTTCTCTTCATCCCCCATAACCTCTCATTTCCCTGCCAAGAATTCCATGGTAATAATACATTACATTTTCATAATGTAAGTACATAAACAAAACAAAAAGCAGGACATTGTTGTTTTATTAACCCAACCCCAAGAAGATACAATATGATAATGATTGTAGTAGGTATAATTGTTTGATACAGCCAGTTATTATTGCCTATTTTTCTTTTTCTATTTCCATATGCATTATTGTCTTATTTCTTTACATCTTGATTATTAACCACTTAAACCCCAGCATCGGTATTGTGATGAAAGCTTTCGCTGAAAATAGCAGATCGACAGGCTCGCGACAGGTTGCGTTGCATTGTGAGCTTGTCGATCAGCTATATAACCCCCTCAGGGCTATACTAGTATTGAGCCCTGAGGGACTCCGGTTACCCATATGGGGTTTAAGTAACCCCAAAGGCAACAGAAAGCGTCCATTGTCCTTTTATGGGAAGTGGGTGGTACAGGAGGAGGCCAAGCCCCATTGCACCAGACCGACTATATTGCTCTCTCTGCTCATAAGGTTCCATCCGTTCTGCATATTCCCTGCCCCCCTCCTTCTGCCATTGGTCACATAAACTCCTCCCACTAGCTATCCAAACCAACACTGTGCTAGTCTGTATGCATGCCACTCCCCACATAGCCTCTTTTCCCTTCTCCCTTTCCTCACTGTCTCTTCTTTTTCCCAAACAGACCCTGCCCTTTCATTTCTGTCTCTCAGTGGCGTCTGGATTTTGTTGTTGGCGTGTATAGGACACTGACAATGGGCAGCTTTCTGTACAGCCTGCGATGCTGACACTTCAATGCCTCCTGCTAGGAATTCAAGTGAGTACAATCTGGCCATTCATTATTTATATACGGTATTGTTGCTGCCTCCTTGTTCTATTAAAAAACGGTGCAGATTTCCTTGGATTCCTCAATACAGGGAAGGGGGGATGAATAATTGATTGCTACATCCTGCCCGGCATCTGTCCATCCATAAATCACAGGGTGGCAGTAATTACTACTGTCACCCTACCCTTTCTGTTGGGATATGCAATGTGTTTTGATTGATAAGTGTTTAAAAAAAGGAATACAAAACAAGCATTGTATACCAGTCTTTGTGAGAAATGATTGCACTATACCACCTACTATTCTGTGTCTTTACTGCTTCCTTGAGCAGCCCACTCATTTCTCCATTTTAGCTTCTACAGTAGGCAGCCCTGGCTGCTTTTTATCTGTGGCAGGTGGGCATCTTTGCTGCAGTCTGAGGGCTGGGCTCCTCAACTAAGCATACACATTCTTTTGTTTGGGAGATTAGTAAATCTCGCAGCTGGTGTGATCTGAATTTATAAGGAGGTTGTAAGCTCTGTTTGGAAATTGTGAATCAGCTGGTAGTTTGATTATGTCATTGTATGACTCCTCATGTGGCACTGTACTGCAGCAACAGCCAGTGCAATTTGCATACCTCTGACCTGGATGGTTTCCAGATGGTTCAGTGAATCTTTATTATTGATTGGCCGTTTGTTTATTTTTCAAGCAGATTATCTTTGTGTAAAGCGCCTTTCCCAGATATCTGGATTTAATGGGTGCATCTGGTGGGATGCTTCGACTAGTTTTTTCCTCTGCTTGCAGTCCACACCGGGTCGTGGGCAGGTTACAGACATCCCTGGTTGTTGTGCCTAAGGGGCATAGAGAATGGTTGCATGTCTACTTCAGGTCTTCAAGGTTGTTGTATACAAATCTCATAATGAACAGAGCAAGTATGGCTGATGTTGCAGTCAGATTCACCTCACTTCACTTCTACAGCTGCTGTATACAAATCAGGCAGGCCACTATAACAGTGGAACACATGAAACACTTTTAGATGCAAATATATTCAGACACTGTTGTAGCACTGCAGATATAAGATCCAGGGTAGCATTCCCCTTGCAAACCCTGAACTAATTAACAACTAAGTGTAAACTGCCAAGAGTAGAGCACAAATTGTACCTCAGAAATGATTGGATACGATCTCTGAATACTAATTTGAACAAATGTGGCAGTAATGAAGATGGAGCTGGACCCATGCTACCCTATAGGAAATAGGAATGTGCCTTCTACTGCCTAGTAGGGGTATTTCTTTTCTAAATCACTTCCCTGTATGTCTAGACTAAGACGTGATGGGTCGTTATTTATGGATTATTATTATTACATTAATGGATGTAATAATCAGATACCACCAGTCTCTCACTGACCACATTTAACCATGGAGCCAGCTGTTTAGGAAGTAATGTCACTGTCTGTCCATTATGCTGTAGTAACTGTACTGTAAAACATAATTTATTCAATCGTCTAAGCATTGGATTTGACTGTTGGTACAGTATGATTTGAATAATCAATCTGTGCAGTGGATAATTGGGTTTATGTCCAAGAAATTATTTTTTTGAGATATTTCATCTCAACATGTGCGACGTGTTGCACTCCGTACTTTCGCCTAACTTGACCAGATTTATGTCTAGGTGACTTTTTATTACTACAATAAAAGTTTAATGTCTCTATTTTTATTATCAGAGAAAGGACACTAAGAGAAGTCAATGTTTCAATGCAGCCAAATGATGAAGGCATCTACCCCCCCCTTTAACTCCATTTGGATATATGCATTAAAGCCTATTATTGTCATATGAGTGACTGTGAAAACCATAACTTGGCCTCGTCAAGATATCATGATGCTTGTGAGCACAATGATCATTATTGATTATTTTCTGCTCACTTACTACATGAGTCTTCAGATTAGACTAATCATAGCAATTCATTGTAGATAGTCTTTTGCACCCTCTTTATCACTTTTGTGCTTAGCCCAATTGATTTTAGGTAAGAGCTTTAATGTCTTATAAGCACACTGTAAGCTCAATGATTGCCTAGTCGCAGAGATTGTACAGGTTTAGCATACTTTACTAGCACCTATGTTTCACATTGATCATGTAATGACCATAGAAGTCAGTCTGCACTCTCTGCTTTAGTATCTTGGCCAGCACATGGTGTTATGCTTTTTAATGAAATCCTCAGGCACGTTTTCCAGGAATGTGATATCAGTTTGTTAGCAAGAAAGACACACATTTGGAACCATTTTTAATGGCGGACAGTTATCATCTTAATGTCATTGCATTCTATAAACAAATGCAGACATGATACTAACAACTCCTCTGTGGGTGATTTTGTCACATTATATATAATGTTTTAGTTCTACTGTATATCTCGACAGTAAAGGCTGTAGTCTAGCACACATTCCGTTTCTTGTAGACAGGTGCGTAGGAGGAAATATCCATAGGCAAGAAAAGAGAACTCCTGCCAAGTTTAAGGACAGTGTGCAGGAGTTCTCTCTATTCTTGCCTAGTTCTATATATACACATTTATTTCTGTAATGTAATAAAAGAAAAGGAAAAAAACTTAAACTTACTGAAATACTATAGGAAGCTGAAGCATTACAGTCTCATAATGAAGGCCTACAAAATTCAAATGAGTTCACTTTTTATCAAATTTCAATGATGACACCAATGATCCATTATTCGTCATTCAGTTTTAGCATGGGTCGACCCTAGGCCTATATGGGTAATTATCCTAACTCTGGTGGTATAACTATAACTTGTTGTATAATCTATTGAGTTACACAGCACCACATGATAATGGCTGTGAAGTTTTGAGTGACAGCAGTAAGTTAGTAGTAGTTGCCCATAGGTGGTGGTCTGGGCGTTGGCCTGTGCCCCATGCTGATCAACCTTTATGAAATCTGCAGCGCATGATGTGCATGTCTGCAGGCTGCAAGTCTCTCCAACATGCCGCATTGTATTCTGTCTAGTCTCGCGTGGCCAGACTGTTGCCTCCCACAATTGTTGCCTCCCACACATTTGAACAATTTTCAAATGTTTCCATACAGTATGGGACTCTGAAGCTCTGATCATGATTAAAATATAAACCGGATGTGAAGCCTCCTCCCCACTTCCGTTTAGTCTATCCAGTCGCGCAAATTTATCCTAATATAAATCAAAATCATCTAAGGATATTTAGCTTGCTGCTCAGCAGAAATGGAAATGAAAAAATAAAATGTTTTCATGAACGGAAGCGCCAGTTTCCTCTCTCGGATTTCGGGAGGTGTAGTTCCAGACTCTATATGGCATTCGGAGATTGTGGAATAGTTGTCTGGCTACGCGAGACTATATTCTGTCTCCCTGTGTGATGGGACGTTGTGAGTGACACAGACATCTCTTGACTCCCTGTCTTCTCTTGTCACTGTCAATCGACACTTCTGGCTACTGTACTTGATATAACATGGTCATCATTTATTTTCTCAGATCTTAAAACTGCTCTTTTCCTTGAACGCTGTTTGACATATTTTTACTTACAATAGCTAACTTATAATATACTGTATAAGTTATAATATAACTTGTCTTCTATAGCTGTACCATAACTTGTCTTCTATACTATTATAGCCCTATTTCATACTTGCAGTACACGATGGTGTCACGTGGCATAAATAGCCAACATTTTTGCCCTATTTTAACATGCCAAAAATAGTGATGCCAGGTTGAAATTGGTTAATCATTCCGCAATACGTGGTAAGAGCAAGATTCGCTTTTTTCAAATTTAATTGTCCTGTATTGGTGCCACCTAATCAATCTTCCTGGCCATCAAAGAATGTCCAAGGAATTAAACATTCTTGTAGATTTAGGGAGTAGCTGTTCAAATGTTACATCAAGTATTTGAGTCCGAGAAGGCAACCTAGTGGTATACAGTAATACAGTAGGCTATCTACTTCAAGTATTGACAAATAATAAGGTCATATACTACAGTGTATTGACGTTACTGTAGGCCTACATTTCTTTGACTGATGATTCCTGTGAAAGTCAGGAACATTTACGGGGCCCAGCCCACAAAGATTCTCAAGATTCGGCATACAAACATTTTTATTGTTCATGTTTGATGGAAGGATAGAATAGCCGGAGGGTCAGGTCTGATTCAACCAAGTTGTTGTTTTCAGACTTTTATAACTAGGGCAAATGGGGTCATTTGAGTGATAAGATGAAGTCACAATACACATGAGTCTGTGAGCAGTCATGCATTATCCATGTCTGAAGGATCTTTCACTGCTTAAGAGCATATCAATCCTTCAAATTAAATCACTACAGTTCGGAGGTCACCATCATTTGTTTTTGTATATTTTGAGAGATGTAGATCTAAGTAAACCTTCAAGCCTTGGATAAAGTATGTATTTTAAACCTTACAATCAATATCTTATCAATGGTAGGCCTGTTGTACATGTCAAACGCATTATACATATCCCTCTTTCTCTCTACCTATGTCTCACTTTCTCTCTGTCACCCTGTCTGTCAAGCAGAGACCTACAGCCAATCTGCCTAACAGAGAAATGAACAAAATTACAGTGAGAAAGGAGAGCTTGTTCAAAATTAGTTCTTTACTAATTTCACCTATCCACTGTAGAACAATTGTTGTACATTGATGACATACCCGCACACAATAGATGTGAATAGAAAAATGCAATGCTCTATTTTTAAACACTGTCTTGACAACACATCACCATGGGTTAACACTTCCTACATGAGGTCACTTAAATCCTCATGAATGTTTACCAGTGCACCACACAACTGACTGTTGCAATAGGCAGTCTGGAAGGTTCAGTATTGAGTCACAGTGGTTGGCCAATGGAATGGAATACAGGATTGCAATAAAGCGACTTCACATCTAAGTGCAATTTGTTACAGTTACTCAAAACACAGTTAAGGAATGCGGAAATACTGATCGCAAATACTGACTAAAACAGAAAAATCGGAAAAACAGAGAAATCTAAAACGAAATGAAGAAGACAGAAAAATCACAGAGATTAGACTTCCTGAAAACAAAGTAATGCAAAAGTAGCTGAAATTAATCATATATTATTTTGAGTATCTTATTGTAACATTATATTGACAGACTGACTTCACGAAAAGGCAATAAGGTGTAGGGCTTGTATTTTCTCTGCTTAATGGATCCAATTAATAATTACAAAATGTGGAGTAGAAGCTTAAGCAATATTTCAGATATTTTTGGTGTGTAATTCTAAGTGGCACATTTCCTCCCCCACAACAAACAGTATCACACCCATTAGTAATAACAGAATTATTCATGCTACTGTTCAAAGTACAATCGTACGCCAGAACTAGCCAGCCAAGTCAGTGCTACAGTATGGAGGCTGGGAATAACGGAGCACAATTCTTACGCAACCTTCCTATACAGTGTTACCACAATTGTTTTTATAATGTAGTATAGTGGAGCTACTGTACAGTACAGTATAGCCTGTGAGGGGCAAAACTAATGGTGGGTTTTGGGAAAGAGAAAGGCATATAGCCATATACCCTCATGCAGCAGACTTGATCAAAGCAGATTAAGCTGAGCACAATGTTTTCTCCAAATGTAAGCCTGTTGCTGAGATCCAATTAAACTGTCTCTGTCACACAGACCTGACCTCAGGTGAAAGGTTGTTTGGAATAGGGGTGCAACAGTTAATCGAACTAATCGATGGAATTCGATTATAAAAAGTAATCAACAATTGTTTAATAAGATAAATATTAAGCTTAAGTGGTTGGTCAATCAATATGAAAAAAGAAATGTGCCTCAATTATTCAATGAATCAAAAAAGTAATTAGTAAAATAGAATGATCGCAATAAAAATTATCGATAGTTGCTGAACTGATTGTCCTGCCTCGGTCATGTGATGGTCATTTTGAAGTTTCGGCTCTGAGTTAGACTCAAAGTGATTTGGCATGTGTAAGTGTGCTGATTTTGTCATTACATTCTGGGGGATACCACAGTAATCCAGGTGGTAGATCAGAGAAGGCCATTAAGCCACTTTACCACTTTCAACCTGGCTCTCTTTAAAAAAAAGGAAAAGTAGATCTACAAGCTCACTTTGTGAGTGTGTAAATCTGCTATTTAGTATTTTCAATATTCATTGCAAGACGATGTGTACATAGGGCTTAAGTTGTTAATGCAGGGGCAAGAGTGTGAAAAACACTTTATATTCAAAAAGCTGAACTAGATCTAGCTGGATCTAGACCTGGATTTACAACTACACATATTCTGTATATTCTATGCTGCCATCCTGTTCCTGTGTGAAAGTGGAGTGTGAAGTAAGGAGAACACACTGCTGCAGACTGACTAGAATAATAAACTTGATCTGTAAAAAGAACTGCTGAACAGGCAATTTCCCATAAGGATGCCTTGAAGAGGATATTCACTCACCACATTCCTTTCTCTATTAGAACCTTACCATCACCATTATCACTGTTCATGTTTTCATTTTAATGATCAATCTAGATAAGATTTGTCCTCATCTGTACTCTTTTGGACAAGGGCCAGTCCTTGACTTAACCTCTACTACTAAACTGTGCTGTACGTAAAATGACTGTGTGTGTTTATCCAGATGTCCTATCACACTTTTGCTTGTCTCCCTGGAGTTTTAGGATCTATTTCTGTGTGATATTATATTTCTAACCGTTGCTGTATTATTTTTTGTTTTAGCTAAACGCGTCTACAGTCACTCCGTAGAGCTGCATGCAAGCATGCGTTGCTGCTGCAAGCTGCTGTCTTTTTTTCTGTGCTGTGGTGAGGGGGGAGGAACTGAGCAGAAGGAGGGCTGCTGAGGGAACAGACAGGGGAGGAATGGAAGACTAGGGAGACTGTAGCAGGCCCTAGAACAGAGAGGAGGAGCCTCTGGGATCTGGCAGGCTTGCTGCCTCCTGATGTCACTGCTCAGCTGCTGCCATTCAGAGCCCATGTGAGGGGAAGCAGGCACAGGGAGGGCGAGGAGGGGGCTTTTTGGAGTGGAGACAAGGGGAGGGAGGAAGAGAGGCGCTGGGAAGAGCTGGGACAGTCAGACTGGGTGTGTGTGTGTGGACAGTGAAAGGCATCTGGATAACTCCTTTAGTCACTGGGCCTTGTAATCACTGAGGAACTATAACAACAACGGGTCCTCCTGCGTAACAGAAATTCTAACATCGCTGAGATTTGGGTTGGTGACACACAGGACAATGCGTATGTCGAATAGAAAATGAGAAGGCAATTGAAAGGGCGAGAAAGAACAGTAGAGAGGAAAGGAGGGGAATAGACGATTGTGGTGAGTTGTGGCTGAAAGCAGGGAAGGAATGCCATTGTTAGAGCTAACTGCTCTGTGTTGCAGAAAGACAGCTGCCTCTGAACCCTGCCTGTTCATGTGAGAGAGAGAGGCCAGCTACTAGCTCTCCGTTAACTGTGTATTTAACCCCATCTCCCCATAGGCAGACAGGTGGTGCCTGAGTGAACTCAGCCAGTCTTAGTCAAGGGAAGGAACTAGGAATTTGGGGTGTGGCGTTTTAAGGCTTCCTCTTTTTCTCCTTCCTCTTAACACTGGAGAAAAGACAGGCCTTGTTGTATTTGTCAAAGCACTGTTCAGACAGGAACTGAAAAATGGAGCGTTAAGCTTGAGTTTAGTTCCCTCTGTTGCTACTGGATGCACACAAAAGCTGCTGGCAGTCTGCTCCATCAAAGGACAGATCTAACTATCGCTCCCTGTACAGTAGAAGTACTGTAACCTCAATGGAGGGATTACAAATCCTGGGTTTGGCGCCATGGCTGAACGATGAGGCGAGATTGACCTCTGACACGGTTCTGTGACGGGTAAAGAGGTTAAGAGTGAGTTGACATAGCTTTCTAAGGGACATTTTTATGTGTGTGTTCTAAGGATTAGTCAGATTTAAGTAATGGCCTTTAAACTGTCATTACCAGCAGCAGCTCTGTCTGTGTTTTTAACACATTACGGCGTAGGGGTGGAATGCTTATAGTTACAAGGATGAGCTAGTAGATGTAGTAATGCTTTCTTAACTGAGTGAATCAATTTGTACACAATGTGCACATTGTTTTCTTATCTGGCTGAATGGTAACCCCCACAGATCGAGAAGTAAAGCCAATAGCTTTGTTACAGTGTCGTTTGAGTTTGTAACAAAATACCTCACATTCTAACATTTCATGGAAAATGACGCTTAGAGTTTTTCTGCACAATTCTCTCATTCATTTCTGCACTATTTAAAATCCATGATCTCTAGGTCATGGTATATTCCATCAAGCATCAGTCCTATCCTGTTGACATTATTGTCTGTCAAATACAACTGCACTCCCTAGAATATAGAATAATACTTTTCTTGATTTGGCAGCCAACAGTAGGAAAATCAGAGCCAGCTGTCCCCAGCTAGCATTGAAGTTTTTTAAACTACTATGTTTTTTTGTTTGTGTGTTTGTTTGTTTTTGCATGCGATTTCAGAATGTAGTATGCATGAAAGTATTGAATGAAGTATTCAAGAAAATATCTAGCTTTTTACATTTAGAGGGTTGGCCATATACTATGCTGCTGCATACAGAGGCTTTTTTGTTTTAACACTTTATTTGAAAGTTTCATGAATATAGCATTTTTATATCGATCATATTTTCCATAAATAGTTTTGTTTTATTTATCTCAGTGCTTAAAGACATGTATGTCTTCAAGACACCAGTTTCTGATGTCATTAGTGCTTAGTCCACAGGATAAGAAGTTCCAGAACCAGAGTCATATTGGTCATTTGACCAAGACCACGGACCAGGCGGGATGCCTGGTGGTGGCGTAATTGTACAGCTTCATGGCAGACGGCACGAAAGACTGCCATTGCTCAGTCACCCTACAATTTCCTTCTGGAGGGGATGGGAAGGGTTAGCCATGATGGCTACTAGCTTCCTTATTGTGCTTACCTCCACCGCCACCTCCACACCGTCCTGTTTAGCTCCAACGACAGATCCAGCCTTTTTCACAAGCTTATTCAGCTTGTTACTGTCCCCCCCCCCCCCAAGTGGACGTTGGCCACAACAGCCTGGTAGAACACCTGCAGCATCCTGTTGAACTCGCCTAAGGACCTGAGCCTCCTCAGGAAGAACAGATTGCTCTGGCTCTTCTTGTAACGGGCCTCCGTGTTATCAGTCCAGTTCAGCTTGTTTTAGGTGTACCCCCAGGAAATAGTAGGTTTCCACGTACTCCACTGTCTCCCCATGAATGATGCAGAGGGCTGGAGGTCTCTTATTGCTCTGGCGATTGACCACCGCAATCCCCTTGGTCTTGCTTGCATTGAGGTAAAGGAAGTTGCCATCACTCCACTTCACGAAGCTCACCACCACAGCACTGTGCTCGACTGTGTTGTCATCTGTGCTACGGCTGACAATGACAGTGTCGTCAGAGAACATCTGACTGGCACGTTTCGGAGTTGAAGCGGAAGTCAGATGTGTAGCGGGTGAACAAAAAGGGTTACCGAACGGTGCCCTGATCCAGGCCACCAGGTCCTGGTGCACTTGCATCACAGAGAGCTTCTCAGCTAGCCGTTATGTCTGGATGGTGTTGAAGGCACTGGAAAAAGTATCTATTTTCCTATAAACACTGTTCCTCAGAATTCCACCCATTGGTGATGGTGAAAACTGGTGAAGTTGATGTAAAGCTTTTATTTATTTTTTATCCTCAATGTTGTAGAACAGACCACCATCAGTGGCAGACATTGGCATGGTCACTCTCCTCTGTACAGCAGCATCTGTAGTAGAACTTAACACATTGGGTGCCTGAATTCTTTCATAACAACTTACCGTGGGTGCCAGCATTCTCCCCATTGACTGCGCTGTTTAAAGCTCTAGACTCCACGACGAGCAAATCCACGTTAAAAAAAAGCATCCATTCATGTAGCGCGATGACCCTGGCTATATCCTGGAACGATAACATTTCACTCGCGAGTTACAACGCATCGCGCATGACCGGTTTTCCCCACCGGAAACAGATTCGGAGATATAGGCGTTTTAAAGAAGGAAATAGACAGGAAGCGGATGGGGAGCCATGTTTTTGTTTCCGGCGATCCATCTGGCCTATCCTTCTCAGGATCACAATGGGTACTCCCAGAGCTGCTCTAGCCCCTCCCGTGTGGAAAAAAAAAAAAAAAAAAAAAAAAGACACCAAAACCGTTTTAATACGGTTATGGCACTCCGCGTAACTTTTTGCACCTTTTGCAAAACCACCCCATGTGACCCCAAGTAGTAGAACTAGTGCTAGTGACGCATGTTTTGTGTGGCAAATATACTTTAGGCAGTTATCTCAGCTCTCTGACCACAGCACTCTTCTCTTAGTGGTCTTCAGTTCTATGTACAAAATTAGTAGCAAATCTGTTGATAAAAAAAAGTACAAACAAGGTTATCAGAAAAGTATTTGCATGTAGTAACAGAAAAATATGAAATACAGATGCCGTTTTTCTCAGCAATGTCCAAGGACCATGGTAAAGCAGTATACCCATGCCATGGTTATGGCTATTGGGTGTGTAATCCTCTATGTGTGTGTGCACGTATGACGGATGCACAATGTATCATTGGCACAGAGAGATAATCTGTTCTTAACCCACTGATACCCTTCCATGTAATATACTGTAGCATCTTACGCTATAAGAATGCATGTGGCATCCACTGATCTGTGTTGGACAATGCCAAGGACACTGGCACAGGTCACTTTACAACTTTTAGTTGCACACATATGTTTATAGTAGATGTGTATAACCGAGGAGTAAGAACCTTGCTCACAGCACCTTCAAGTACCTTAAGCGCTAGGACAACAGTTCTTTTCCTTTTTTGTTTATCTTCCTTGTTGTAGATTTTAACTCTTATTTTTGAAGCTGCTACAATGTCATGAGGAACCAGAACGATATATTTTTTATCCTTATGTATGTGTACCCATGACATAACATCAAAGACTTGAAACACTTTGGAACCTTGAAGCTTGATATGGGTTTTGACTATTCGTAAAATAATAATCGTGAAAAGAATAAGAGTCTTTGTGTGTCATTATTTCATATAGCAGGTCCCTACTTAATCTAGGCATCCGTGAGAGGGTGTGTGTGTGTGTGTGTGAATCTGTCAGTCATCCATTCTTATCCTTGAAGAATATGATTAATATCTACATGAATGACTGCTCCTAGATTGGATATTTACTTGGCTGAGAGCCATAATTACATGGATTCATTTTTCTTCCATGCCATTAACATTATTATGATTTTCACTTACAATATATTAATACAAAAGTCCTCCTCTGTCCATAAATACTGAAAAGCATTAAAAGGGTAATCCAATATTCTTTTGTAGGGAAAAAGGAGAGAAAGGATGGATACCGTACTGTAATATATGTAATAGAGATTTCATGTTTTGTATTGTATTTGGTATCATTTAATACCGGATTTCAGTCCGTTTCTGCCACTGATCTTTGCTCTTCTCATCCTCATTTCCTACTGAGCAGCCGTCATTGTGACTCATTTCTTTCCATGTCCATTACGCCAGGGGTCTTCAACAGGGGGTCCTTGGCCTGAAAAACGTTGAAGACCCCTGCATTAGGCTGATGAAGTGATTACACCCTCCTCTGCTGTGATTGTCTCTTCATCATGGCTCTCTTCACCTCGCTCACAAATGTCTTTCCTTTCGCTTTCGTCTAGGTTAAGTGGTACCTGTGCTCCCGTGTCCTTTGAATGTCCCTCATCATGGCTAAGCGTGAGACAGGCAGCACTAGCCCTGTGGTCAGGCAGATAGACAAGCAGTTCCTGGTCTGCAGCATCTGCCTGGATCACTATCACAACCCTAAGGTCCTGCCCTGCCTGCACACTTTCTGCGAGAAGTGAGTTTACCACTTTTCATTCAACCTGGCGTCCCTATTTTGTCATTATAGGTGAAAATCCTACATTAACATTTTCGAAAATAGCAGATCCACAACATGTCACATCCATTGTATGACGAACTTAAGCCCTATGTACTATAGGGCTTAAGTGCTTCATTATGTCTAAATACATACCACTGAATATTTTTAAACATTGCATGTTTTGTTTCAAAACAAAACATGCAATGAAGGCAACATCCGATCATCCCACATTGTAATTACATGTTGAGGGGCCTCAACAGGTCTCTCAACATGGGTCCTGATGGCTGCAACCCATGACGTACACAGCCCTGGCTAGAAAACCCAGCCTGGCAGAGAATGTTCTCCATTGAGCGCCCCTTTCTAGTTCATTATGGAATAAGACAGTATAAAGTGTACTCTATCTGTAATGGAATGACATTTTCTGTTATTTTGAATAAAATACGGAAAATAAATACAATTAGCAGCAATGAGTTCAGTATGTTTACTGGATCACAGCTTGAAATGTGTATTAGGGCACAGACAGCACTCATGCCAGTAACTGTCCCGTCATTATGGCCTACAGTATGTCTGTATGACATAAGGTCCCAACCAGTCTGAACTTTGCCACAGGAAAACAGGATTAGTCATGTTAAAGCGCTGCTGGCAATGAGCAGACATTTCCACAGGCTTGCTCCTCTCACATGACAGAAGCATTTTCATCAGTTTGAGCATTTTTGCAGTCTTTATTGCCACCACAGATCATTTATGTCTGCCATGTTAGTAAAAAATTCAATTTCCCCCACCTTTCCTTCTAACCATAATTAAACCTTTTTGTTTACACTAAGCACAAGTTAACAAATAACAATTTCAACCTGGAACCATTAGGAACTAGAAGTCACTTCCATAGCAACAATTCCCTGACTCATCTCTCTGTCGTTTACCTCTTGCCTTCTTTTAGATGCTTACAAAACTACATCCCTCCTCAGTCTCTGACTCTATCCTGCCCAGTGTGCCGCCAAACGTCTATCTTACCAGAGAAAGGTGTGGCTGCCTTGCAGAACAACTTCTTCATCACAAACCTTATGGAGGTGTTGCAGCGGGACCCAGAGTGCACCAAACCTGAGGCCTGCAATGCTCTTGAGTCAGTCAGTGCAGCTGCAGCCTGCCAGCCTCTCTCTTGCCCCAACCATGAGGGCAAGGTAAGCTTCTTTCAGATATAACAATTTGACCAAGATTATTGTGTATTGTTTGAGGTCTTTCAAAGATAAGCAGAAACAGAACATAGTACACCTAGGCCTGAGTACAGTTACATTGTGTATGCATATTTGTATTATTTAATTTCTTGGAGGATTGAGCTCCAGGAATGCATTAGTCACTTGGCTTACATTATGCTCCACTGCGCCCTCTGCAGGTGATGGAATTCTATTGCGAGTCATGTGAAACAGCCATGTGCCTGGAGTGTACAGAAGGGGAGCACAGAGAACATGTGACCGTTCCACTGAGGGATGTGCTGGAACAGCATAAGTCAGCGTTAAAAACTCAATTGGACACTGTGCGCAACAGGTATGCAGATATCAAGGATGGTGTTTTACTATTCAGGTACAGTAGGTCCCTCTCAGACTTTAACTATTTGTTCTTTACTGATTTCTGACAGGCTACCTCAGTTGATGGCAGCCATCGAGCTTGTGAATGATATCTCAAAGCAACTGACGGACCGCAAGAACGAGGCAGTAACTGAAATAAGTAACACCTTCGATGAGCTGGAGAAGGCCTTACACCTACGTAAAACCGCCCTCATCACTGATGTAGAGAATATCTGCAGTACCAAGCAGAAGGTCAGAATGTTATCCCAGAATATAGCTGTTATATAAACCCTTCCTCTAGAAGGGTTATACGGTGCTGTTCATTTGTTGAAATGTTTCCACTGCGTTGCATTGCAATCACCCTTGACTGGTGACCTTTACCTGGTTGTGTGTTTTTTCAGGTACTTCAGGCACAGCTAGCATCACTGCTGCAGGGCAAGGAGAACATCCAAAGCAGCTGCAATTTCACAGAACAGGCCCTGAGTCACGGCAGCGCCACAGAGGTCCTGCTGGTCCAGAAGCAGATGGGAGAGCGGGTCAGTGCCCTAGCCAGACACACCTTCCCTGAGCAGCCCCACGAGAACGGACACCTAGATTGCCAGGTAGAGACAGAGGGCCTGCGGCGTTCCATCCAAAATCTGGGAGTGCTGATTACAACAGGGGCTGTGGGCCATACCAGTGTGGCCACCGGCGAGGGCCTGAGGCATGCGCTGGTGGGTCAGCACACTACTGTTACGGTAACCACCAAGGACAAGGCTGGGGAGCTGGTGAAGACTGGGAATGCTGCTCTGAGGGCAGAAATCACCTCCGCAGACGTTGCGTGTGCTGAGGCTGAGGTGGTGGACAATAAGAATGGAACCTACGAGGTGGGATATACCCTACGCTCTGAGGGAGAGTTCACCTTCTCTCTACTGCTGTACGACCAGCCTGTGAGGGGGAGCCCGTTCCGCCTGCGTGCTGTCAAGCCATCAGACGTCCTCCAGTCACCAGATGATGTGAAGAGAAGGGTGAAGTCCCCCAGTGGGGGAGGGGGTCACGTTCGACAGAAGGCTGTCCGCAGGCCCTCCAGTATGTACAGCACCACCAAGAAAAAGGAAAACCCCATTGAAGACGAGCTGATCTACAGAGTGGGTGGGTATACGGCTAATTGATGGCTGGCTGGCACTAAATGCCGTGCGTGCATGTGTAACTGGAACACTGTATTCTTATATTACATATGTTGCATTACCAGGAACGAGGGGCAGAGATAAAGGAGAGTTCACCAACCTACAAGGCATCTCTACATCCAGCAATGGCCGCATTGTGGTTGCCGACAGCAACAACCAGTGTATACAGGTGGGATGTTGCCACACCACAGAGCTGGAGGATGTTCATCATATGACAAAGTTTATAGGGCTTAAGTGGTTAAAATGTAGCCTGGTAAACCCTCCCTCCGGAAATCTCATTTTCATTCGATGTCAGGAAGGAGTCTGGCATGAACGCCCATTCTGCAATATTGGGGAGTTTCCAGCGAAATCAGGACCTAACCGCGCCTATCAGCGTCGTCGCTCATCGTTCTGTGATTGACAGCTTACGTTGGCCAATCAGGTGGCGAGTTCGAGTGAGCCCGAATGAAGCCGAGTGCAGCCTGACTGGGGCCGAAAAAAAACGAACGGCAGCCATTGTTGTTCTGCGAGTGCCGTGACTTCTTATTTTGGGTTTTAAAACGGTCTCAAACTTCTTTTTTGAGGCACGGAATTTACTATTAAGATATCGTTTGGATAGAATTTAGTTGTTTAACTTCATATATGTGGTCAATTAATCATGACAGAGCCTATTTAAAAATATAAATTCAGAGAACCGGGAGGGGCGGGCTGTGACACGCATGTATCCGCATAAGGCAACCTATTTTGGGCTGGGCCGTCTCAAAAGTCCCGCTGCGTCATATTAGTGACGGAGGTCGTAAAAATCCACTGCAATTGGCTGAAGGGGAAAAACGATCATTGGCTGAAGGGGTTGTCAGTCAACGGTATTACTCCCGCCCAACTCCAGCCCGCAGCCAATATTGCAGCATGGGCGTTCATGCCAGACTCCTTCCTGACATCGAATGAAAATGAGATTTCCGGAGGGAGGGTTTACCAGGCTAGTTAAAATGTGGAGTAACTGAAGTGTTATTTTCCAGGTCTTCTCCAATGATGGACAGTTCAAGCTGAGGTTTGGTGTCAGAGGTCGTTCACCAGGCCAACTGCAGAGACCCACAGGCGTCACAGTGGACAGTAATGGTGACATCATTGTGGCTGACTATGACAACAGATGGATCAGCATCTTCTCGTCAGATGGAAAGTTCAAGGTGAATGGTCATAAGCAAAGTTGGGAGAAAAAGTGACAGACCATTCCTCACACAATCAAAATATATCACTAACTTTTTGACTGTTCCTTTGGCCCTCACAGAACAAAATAGGGGCTGGCCGTTTAATGGGACCCAAAGGCGTAGCCGTTGACAGGAATGGCCATATCATCACTGTTGATAACAAGGCCTGCTGTGTCTTCATCTTCCAGTCAAATGGGAAGCTAGTGACTAAGTTTGGAGCTCGAGGAACATCAGACAGACAGTTCGCAGGTACAGTACGATGTGCTATTGAGTTCAATAACAAACAATAATTTAAACTGAAGCACTCATTATGCACAGCTTTGCAAGGCAAGGGCTGCCTCATGTATGTGTTGAGTGAACACACCTGGGCCAGATTTACAGATGTTTTCCATGGTTCATATTGCACAGGAGTATGATCATTTGTACACATTCACCGATGACTCAGCACTTTAGCGAGTAGCATGACTATTTAGAGATCCTTTAATTTAATAAAATCACATTATATTGTACATTATACCTGCTTAATATTATAATTTTCTTGAATCCAATTGTTTAAGTGCACTGTTGCATGAAAGAACATAACGAGCCTCCTCGTTAGACCATTGTTTTTGCTCTGTAACTAAGAGGATTTTCAGAATTAGTGTAATCCTGCAATTATATGGCTTCACTTGTTGCATGGAAAGCCCATCATGTACTCTACTTCATCTGACACTTCTCCATTCATTATAAGTCTCATTTCTCACTTGGACCTTTTTTTCTTTTAGAAAAAAGTGGTGGTAACATTACTCTGGAGCAAAAGCTTAGTAAATCTGGCCCTGTTTTCAGTAAGTAATACTTGATTTATTGTCTGTGTTTATGTCATCCTGACAAACAGGTCTCTTGTCTACTCCTTTCACACATGCTCAGTCTGTTCAATGTTAACATACCAACTGGGCTCTGCAATTGAAACTCTAGAAAGGATTGATTTGAAGTGTGGGTGACTCAACGGATACGGTTATGGTTAGTTTAACAATGTGGGAGCCTGGGAGGGGCATTCACCATGCAATAGCAGCGTTATGTCTTTACAAACCAATCCATGCTCTACCACTCTGAAACTGGTGTGTTTTTTACAGTCTAAAGGGCCGTTCACACTGAGCACTATTACTACAACTGTAAAAATATAGTTTTAAAAATTGTCAAATTGTCAAAGTCAAGTGGATGGCAGAGTTCACACCTACTATAAAAAAGAATACAATGGTGAATGATATAGTTATAGTTATAGTGCTCAGTGTGAACGGCCCTTTACTGTGGAAAGTGTGTTTCTTCTAATGAAAGTCCCAAAATAGATTGGGACATCCTCTCATACTGTAAGCTAGCAGGCAGTAGATGACTCATCTTTCCTCTCTCCTACTCGGCCCCCTCTAGGTCCTCACTTTGTGGCCATAAACAACAAAAATGAAATTGTTGTAACAGACTTCCATAACCATTCAGTCAAGGTAGGGTTTGTCATGTGAGTGTGGAGAATATGTGTGTTATTTTTTAATGTCAGTGAACATTTAAATTTCAACAATACAGTATGCCTTGTGAGCAAATACTCTAAATAATACTTTAAAATGGGATTCCTATCAAAAGAGACACAACTGAAGCAGGCCCAACCATCTTTCCTTGTTTATTCCTACATTTTATTGGGATTATGACGAAACTATTTCTAGATCACATACTGTACTTAAATTAATATTTGTTGTAGAAGCTTAGGATTTTGAGAGTGTCATGTCTGTTGCATTGTTTTTCATCATAGTTAGTGTCACTTTTAAATCCCCCTCCTTCCCTTATGTTCTCACCAAACCCTGTATGGTTGTAAATTATGCATCATAGACTTCTCTATGGCAAATTAGGTAAATTCTCACAAAGGTAATAAAGTGAAAGCAAAAGCGAGCACCGTTGTCTATGAGTAAAGTTTACTCTCACTTTGAACTATAACCTAAAATCCACATATGTCACTTTAGACAAATACCGTTTCACAAGGAGTTTAAATTGTTGAATTCGCCCTCAAAATCCACGTAATGGTCAATGGTGCCCCTGGAATCAATGTATACCACAAGCGTGGGGTCCCAGGCACCAAAAAATGTTAACAGGGAGGAAGAATTTATTTTAAAAGCCTTTATTGTAGAGCCAACATGTTTCAACCACATTGTCTTCATTAGGGCATAACAAAAGAGAAAGAAAGGTTTCAGACACATAATACAGTAGTCTAAAGTGACCAATAGGTGGCAGTAATGGTATTGGCCTTTAAATAAGCAAAGAGAAATAGTACAATGTAGAGAAAGATGATCAATGAAGAAAAAGTAATAATCAATATCAATAATTACACTGCTGCTTTATTATCTTAAAAAAACATAATTAAGATAAATAAAGAAATACTTTTTCCTTTGTTTATTTAAATGCCATTTATGTGACTGCCATCTGTTGGTCACTTTAGATTTGCTGCCCTGATGACGACCGATGTTTTTTCATGTCTATTTAATCATATAGCTACTCTACAATAAAGATTATTAAAAATATAGGATTTCCTTCCTGTTTGAGTGCCTGGGAGCTACGCTTCTTGTTCAGATATATCTTCATTCATATAGTTCCAAGAGCG
Organism: Gymnoscopelus microlampas; assembly: GCF_963454915.1. Lineage (NCBI taxonomy): Eukaryota > Metazoa > Chordata > Actinopteri > Myctophiformes > Myctophidae > Gymnoscopelus > Gymnoscopelus microlampas. The sequence goes on along the minus strand of NC_139945.1, from coordinate 45,537,186 downwards.
CTGGACAATATTATATTTTGTATGGGAACGTTTTAGCCACTTGAGCGCCTGGTTCCCTTTCCTGTTGTTGATTTATAGTACTACATTGTAAAACATTAAACTCCTGAAATTCTTAAATAAAATAAACAGTGGAGGGAGCTTTAAAATGTCAAAACAAATCATTTCTCCAAATGTTGATATCATATATGATAAGGTGAAACTAAACTTTGAAACTTCAATCTCTCTACTAGGTGTACAATGCAGATGGAGAATTTCTTTTTAAATTTGGCTCCCATGGAGAGGGGAATGGTCAGTTCAATGCTCCAACTGGGGTTGCTGTAGATGCCAATGGAAATATCATTGTTGCTGATTGGGGCAACAGCCGGATTCAGGTAGGCTTACAGTATCCTCCTATAATTTCACAAACCTCTGTCTGTCTCTCTGTAGTAGTGTAGTGCGTCGTGTCTGTCTCTCTGTAGTAGTGTAGTGCGTCGCGTCTGTCTCTCTGTAGTAGTGTAGTGCGTCGTCCGTTGTGTCATGGAAAGCTGCCCGGTTCTCCTCAGTGACTTGAGCAATTGCTCTGAATTTGCACACAGCCATTGACCATTGTCCATTACCATCTGAACTTAACTGCGAAGCCCGTTTCTCAATTTCATCAAATCTCAGCGTATTATTAGCGTTTATGTGTCACACAATGGGAGATAGCGTTGCCAGGTTTCTTGCGAGAAACAAGCAGCAAGGTCTATGAAAACACGACGGGACGCGCGAGGGGGGGGGGGGAGGGGAACCGCGCGCCAGGACCTGCAATAACCCCACATTTGCAACTATTTTCGCCTGCGCCCTTCACCGGGTATGGTCTAGTATGAAATAATTCATATAATGAACCACTTGAACCCTGCCATCCCTATTCGAGGGGAAGATAGCAGATATACAAGCTCACAGTGTACATTGCGACGGGTTGTGAGCTTGTAGATCTGCTATTTTTGGCAACGGTATTTAGTGTAGCCCATGGGAATACGGTCAACGACGTATAGGGCCCATAAGAAAATGGTGGTTAAGAGTCGTGTGACAGCTTTATCTCAGCTCTTATCTCGAACCACTATTCGAAGGTGCGTTATTTTGAGTGTAGTTTTAGCTGTCATGATTTTCACAGAATGATCTCATATGAAATGCATAGTACTACAGGAAAAAAGTGCATGAAGTATATTATTTTCTATACGTAACATATTGACATAATGTGTTTTAAAAGTATTTATGTACGACCTGGGCCGTAGCGTGACTCTCCAGGAACCCTGGGCTGCAATGCCAGCCTGAAAACGTATCGCGGGTTCGACTCCCGTTCCCAACCAACAACCTTTGCTGCGTGTCACCCCCCATCTCTCTCCCCATTTCCTGTCAGCCTACTTTCACTATCCCTCTCTAAATAAAGGCATAAAAATCCCAAAACAAATATTTAAAAAAAAAGTTTGTATGTACAATATGTAAGTCTTTATAATAAGTTGTTGTACAACTCTATGCAAGTTGGGAGTAGATTATAACCGTATGCAAGTTGGTGTCGATAGTGTGGGCAATCTGGCCATCGTACCAGTTGGCGCAGACACTTGCTCACCTGGCGACTCGCTTGAGCTTGTCTGGCAGGGCTCAAGCCCACTTCTGTTGCCTGCCTTGTTATTGATATAATACAGTCTTTTAGCTGCTAGTGCTACTGTACATTATGTTAATATACATTAACATGTTTGTATCATATAGATGGCTTGAGAAATACATACAGTAATTACTTGACATTATTTGAATTGCTCATTAAGTATCAATCCATTTTCTGATGAGACTGTTGGATTTCTGATGTTTTTGTCTAAACCTGTCCTTTGCTGTATGTTGCGTTTCCATGCAGGTGTTTGACAGCTCAGGGTCCTTTCTCTCATATATCAACACATCAGCGGACCCTCTTTACGGCCCCCAGGGCTTAGCCCTCACCTCTGATGGCCACGTGGCGGTGGCAGACTCTGGGAACCACTGCTTCAAAGTTTATCGTTACCTGCAGTAGAGTGGGCCTGACAACATTGTGAGGACTTGAAGGATGACATAACCAGTGTACCACACAGGGTGCAATCGCCATTTCCAATTCAGCCTTTTGACATGCACATCATCCGATTAACAACGTTCACTGACCTCCCAGACACAATGACGTTGCCCACACTGACGCTCTTCTATGGTGTGTATTGAAGGCTATTTTTCTTTTTTTAAAGGTGATGTAATGCCTCTGTGTCAAGTACAGTAATTCACGTAAAGCGGGGTAAGGATGTCAGAGGAAGTATGAAGAATTGTTGTGTACTGTACGTAATACACTGTTAAAAGATATCAGAGCTGTTCTGGATGACCAGAAGGGTCAGAGATAGATTGAAGTATAATGAGCCATAACTTGTCCAAATGCATGCCATTGTTTGCTCCTAAATGCCTAGGAGAGAACACGGACTCAATTGGTTGTTTTCATCATGATCTAGTTAGTGCTTACAGTGAATTGAATGACGCTAAGCTTATTCAACTATGAAAGTCATACTTTCCTCCTTTATGGAAAACTGGCATCTAACTTTAATGTCACCACCATCTGTGCATTGAATTGCTGTATGTACTGTATATGCATAAATGTATATTGTGTATATTGGATCACTCCGTATTTACATGTGCTATGATTTTGAAACACAGCCTTTTGGTAATTCAAACAGCGGTCAACGATTCCAGCATTTCAAACAAATGTTTATGGCAGCTGTTTAAAAGTGTGCTCTTGAACCGAAAAGCTTAGCACATGCTCGAAATAAAGTTTGTCATATTTATTGCAAATGTAAGCAGCACAATAAATGATTGTAATACCTGTTGTTTTAAAGAAAAATACAAACGAAAAAAGGAATTGCTAATTTATTTTATTTTATACACTAGCTCAGCATTTACAAATTATTTTTCTAATTATTTTATGTGCTTTTTTCCCCTCATTAAAATCCCACACCTTGTCCTTTTCCCTTGAAGGTAACATTCACCCTAAAGCAGAGCTCATTATTTCAAACCTGGACACTTCCATCACATTGTAAGCATGAACAACTCTAACCTAAAGTCAGATAGAGGTCCAAAACTACTCTGTGAAATCCTGAGAGTAAATTTAACTCTGAGTGTGTAAATGTGTACACTCCCTGAGTTACAAATTAATAAATTAACACTGAGGATTTTACATTGTACTCATCAAGGGAGAGGTTTCGAAACTACAGTACTTTGTTTTGAATTAATGATAGACTGGTGGTGTGGTCTCATAGACTGATCTTTTACAGCAAAATACCGTATGACGGTGACTAACATTTCAACCTAGAACATGCATGTATGTCCCTGGAATATCACCCCGGGTACTGATGAATTGTCCTCAAATTCAAATTTCATGTTCATTGTTAAAAGAGCAGCTCCAAAATATTTTTGTTTATGACAATGCAAACTTTGTAAGGGAGACTGAGAAACTCATTGATATCCACAGTTCAACACTTGACTATAATGAATTCTGTTTTACAGATTCCATTTGTTTTTCTTTGCTGCAATTCTGACAATGTATTAGATGTAAAGAAGAATTTGATGACATTTGGGGATAGTCATGTACGTAAGCTTAGAATTGACTTGCCTATGATAATACCACTGTGTTATGATTATGGGACATGCAAAAATACTTTTAACGTTTTCTATTTGCATTATGTCAAGCCATAGCTCCTATAAACTTTCTATGCTAGAAGAGCTATATATTGTTCTTACTCTCCCTGCTGTTCATACAGTATCATGTAATATAAGGACCTTTCCCACAGCAGCAAATGGATGAGATGCATAAAAAAGGCCACCTGCAGTGCTAGTATGATGGGATTTCACATACCATAGCGCGCATCCAAGCATTCACATCACACTCCCTGCCAGTTTAGAAATCATCAGAACTTCTGAATGAGTGTTGCACGATGGGACGGATAAAGAGTGCCAACACTTTTATGCATCTGATCTGTTGTTTGACTTGTTGCCAAACAGGAGCCCAGATATCTTCAAAGAGTCAGGCTCACTTTTGGAAAAGTGATCAAAGCATTGTTGAAAACCTAAAGTATGCCATTTGTGTTACACCAAATACAAACACTTTTGTTTTCTCAATGAATATGCACTGGTAATAAAAGCACATGGTTTACGAAAGTCTTGTATTTTCTTGTGACTATTCACTTGTGTACTTTGTGTTTGGATTGATTTCATAGTCCCTCAAATAGTCTTCAAGTCCCTTTTTGATTTTGTATAAGATGCATGGATGTTTCTTTGGGTAGCAGAGTATAGTTTTCCCAAAACTTCAACATCAACTATTACTTATTCTTAGTATTATTTCAGAACCTAACTAGAAAAAGTGCTCCTCGGAGCACAGGTCTCCGCCAGGTCAGGTACGTTATTGTGGCCTCCTGGTGGCGCTATAATAGGCCAATGTGAAAAGGGTGCCATTTATTCTTAGGTCGTTCACGGCAACTGCATTCATGATTTGAGGCATTTTGTTCCAAAAATGTGTTTTGCTAAATTAGACCTGCTGGTGGCGCTATAACAGGGCAATGTGAAAAAGGGTGGCATTTCTTCCTCGGCCTAGTGGGAATGTGCGTGTGCAATTTTATGGAAATGGAAAGCTGCGTTCATGATTGGAGGCAGTTTGTTCAAAACGGACCAATCCTGCAAACTTTGGAAGCCAACCTTAGCCAATGAGGATGGAATATGGGAAATCGGACAGATCCGTGTTGATCACATGACTATAGAGATACTGTGTACCGATGTGCATGACGTTTGGATAAAATCTGTAGGAGTAATATACAAAAAATGGGTTTTGCACAAATCAGCCTCCAGGTGGCGCTATAACAGGCCCATGTGAAAAATTTGAGGCAGAGGTTCTGAATTGGCATCCAGGGAGTGTGTGTGCAAAGTTTCGCAGCGACCGGGCCAACGGTGCCACTGCCGGAGATTAGCTGGTAACACACGGACACACGGACACACGGACGGACGGACACACGGACGGAGGGTAAAACATACTCTCTCGCCATGCCTTTCGGCCTGGCGGAGACAATAAAACGCACCATCTGACCGTCATTTTAAATAAAGAACCTAGCAGACCAATTGTGTCTCCCTAATTAACATCGGGTGTGAGTGGAGGAACGTGCAGCTGTGGGAATCAAACAGGTGAATGGAATCAATATTTGTTTATATTCATAAAGGTCTTACCTATGTCAGTGGTTGCCAAACTAGGGGTCGGGGTCCCCAAATGATCTTAGGAGAGGTCCCCAGATGCAGACGCGTCGCTAGGTCTCTACTAGGTCGGGGGCTTAGCCCCGCAGGCAACGGGCACATGCACGCGCGCGCAGCGCGCGTGCATGTGCCCCTCCTCCCGCGCGCGCGCGAAGCGCGCGCGCGCGATTTTTTTCGCGGATTTCGCGGATTAGGGTGCTTTTTTCCCCGTTTTTTGTTACTTTATTTCGGTTTTAGGGTTAGGGGTAGGGTTAGGTTAGGGTGATAGATATATAATTCAAATAAAAAAAAAAAACTTTTAATTTTTTAATTTTTAATTTTTTTTTATTGGTGGCTTTGGACAAAACATTGGTGGCTATAGCCACCGAAGCCCACCCCTAACGACGCCACTGCCCAGATGATTAGCTTCAACAACTTTGTCTCAAAAGGTTATAGACAGATTTTTAGACAAAAAAACACTGATTTAATCCTGTTGGAGTGTGGTGTGTGTGTGTGTGTGTGTGTGTGTGTGTGTGTGTGTGTGTGTGTGTGTGACAACCCGATCATTTACAATGACGGTGCCATGTCATTATTTAGACAGCCCATTATTCTGATGTCCCGTAACCCCCAGGTTACACTGCATGCTACACAGGTTACATGTTACATTGCATGCTACACAGGTTACACTGCATGCACATTTGAATGGCCAGACGGACAAAAACAAACGTTTAAATGCAGTCCATTTATCATACAATAATAATAATAAAAATAATATGAATGTATTATTGTTTGTGGAAAACATACATTTGTTTCTAGTCTGCAGTTTTAGTGTTGTCACAAATATATACGTTTTTCAATCCATCTGAATATTTGCTGATACTGTACCAACCATGCCTCCTTCTACGTATCTTCTTGTTTCTGCATAGTGGACACGTGCACGTGCACGCGCACACGCACACGCACACGCACACGCACACGCACACACACACACACACACACACACACACACACACACACACACACACACACAAGAGAACCACTTTTACTGCTATTTAGCACTATTTAGTATATCTAGTGTGAGATAGGATCTACTGTCCACAAATTTCAACATAAATTTGATGATGAAATTGACCACTTCTCTCTTATTTTATCTTTTTGTAATCAGTTTCCTCCCATAACGTAAAAAAAAGGCAAGTAGTGTCAAAATATGAGATAGTTTCATAAGCCATGTGCAGTACAATACTGGTTTGTAAAACAGACCGTAGGGGTCTTGCCCTATAGATTGTCATGCTGGGGCCCTTTAATTTGTATTTATTGTATTGTATTTATTTGATTGACAGATGAGCTTTCACTACTTATCATTATTATTATTTCTTTAATCACAAATATGAGGGCCGCTGTAAGTAAAGAGGAATTTTGGACCACGGCAATATTTTGATAGCTTTTTTTTTTATTTGTTTTTTTTAGATCTGACGTTCATAGTGACAACACCATGCAACGTGAATGTCTTGAATGCGTCCCACCGGAAGTCTCGCTAGCGAGACTTCCAGTGGAGGCTGACTTTTGTTTCCAGACATGAAGTTGGCGATCAGATTTACCACTTCTGTAACTTAGTCATACTTCTCTTTTTTATCTTCTGTCTTCAGTTTTCTCCCATAAAGTGAAAACATATGTTTCATAAGCCTGTGCAGTATCATACTGTATGGTTTGCAAAACAGACCTAAAATTTACAATTTACAATTTAGGCAATTAGCAGTTGCTCTAAATCCAGAGTGATTTACAATAAGCAAAGGTAAACACGTACATCAAATGCATAGAGACAGTGTAGTGCCTCAATAATATTAAACTATTAAAATAATAGTCAACCAAGACCTAGCATCAGTCTAAACATTATAATATCAAACAATTAATGATCTGTACCGTGAAAATATACAAACTATAGGAAATTACATTTTAACCTTTGCATAAGACTGCATGGTCGTCAAGGCTAGTGCTAGAGGCTAAAGTGGAGTCTGAGGTGTCTTCAGATTATGACCGAAAATTGGGAGTGAGTCTGTAGTTCTAACTGCAAAGGGGAGTTTGTTCCAGTTTGGAAGTCTAGGATGTATGGAGTGTTGTCCCGGATGTTTTATAGGCAAGGTTCTGACAGTTTCTGTGTCCCCTACACACAGACATGCGCATACATTTGCACCAAATTATGTTGCTATGTTTACAGTTTACATGTGTTCCAAATGTCATGCCTGTATCCACCGCGTAATGATTTCACATAATTCCCCCACCATCAGTTATCTTTATTTTTTTTGTATTTGGAATCACACGCCGGTTTGTTTACAAAAGCCACGTGTCTGGCGCCTTGCCAATAAATGTTTCGCAGGCGCTAACGCAAAGTTGACAAAAAGGTTGAAACTTTTTATTTATTCTACACATTTTTAGGCTAACCCTTGTCATAAGGCCAAGGGATAGCCAACAAAATTAAATAAAATCGGACGTGGCCTATCCTATATTAAAATTGCCTAATGCGTACAGTGAATGGTGGGTCGACATCACAAACGTAATATCCGGACTGGCGAGGCGCACCATTGCACCCCCTTTCAGAGGACCCCAACAGGTGACCTCACCAACACATTATGGAAGGGACTGCAATGGAAACAAGCTGTAAGCTTTTTTTGCGTCATCCTTTTGATTATGGTGGGGGTCAGATGTATGTTACATGTGACATATGTTTTATTTCTTGATCAATAAAGATATCAATCAATCAAAGGGCTATATGTGATCCTGAATTGGGTTGAGGGAACATAAAGCTAAGGGAACATAGGGTCTAATTTGGGATGGGGGAACATACAGTAGGGCTGAGGGAACATAGGGTCTAATTTGGGATGGGGGAACATAGGGCTGCATGAGGGAACATAAGCATGAACCCCATGCGGGATCATAAGCATGACCCCCATGCTGGAAGATCAGCTAGTTTCACAATATTTATCTGTGGAATCGAATAAAACTAAAAATGCTTGTCAGGGTGGGGGGTCCCCATTTCAAATATGATTGTTTTGGGGGGGGGCCCCAGTTCAAATATGATTATTTTGGGGGGGCCCCAGTTCAAATATAAAGTTTGGGAACCCTTGATCTTTGTCATCACACAGTATGTTTCCGTTTACAGGAAGTAATTCAAAATAGAATTTGATGTTATAAAAATACACACAAAAACAAGTTTTGCGTTGCTTCCACCCACCGATGGAATAAAGTGTACACCAGTGACATTGCACTGACTAAAACATCACTCTACAGTACAGGATGTTCTTTTATAATGAGCTTCCTAATGTGCTTTGTATTGTCTTAATGCTCTAATGCAGGGGGTCCGGGATCCCTAGGCGGTCCTCAGAGATACTGCAGACTGGCCGCCAAATCTTTGTGTGATAAGGACATTTTTAAATTTTTACATTAAATGAATCCTCACATCCCTATTCTGGGGGAACATTAGCCGAAAATAGCTGATCTAGTGAGCTTGTTGGCTATGTTCTGCAAAGAGGTTTGGTGTACAGGGAAAAAAGAGCAGACCAAGTACCGAGCCAAAGGTCAAGTTTACAAAGTATTGAGGGTTTAAGTCGTTAAATGTCAGAAAACACACATTTAAAATGAATGCAAACAGTAGTGGGGGTCCCTGCTTCATCTCTCTCTCAGCTAAGGGGTCCTTGGCCTGAAAAACGTTAAAGACCCTGCTCTAATGTGTAATGCTCTCAAACTTTTTCATGTCAAGGACCCCAAAGTAATATGTATTTCGGCCGCAGGCCCCCATCGGAGAATAGTTTGTGCCAAGGACTTGATTTGTGTTGTTAATATGTTTCAAAAATATTCAAAATTTTGAAACTTCATTCAAGATTGTTTGAAAATAGCAGATATACGGTTATATATACGGTCAGATACCCGATGCATATAAGGTTAAAGTGTTTAAAACGATTTTGATGCTTAGCTGGGGACCCCCTGAAGGACCCCTGGGGGTCCCCAGAACCCACAATGCTCCAAGGGGTGTTGGAAAAAATCAATGCATGCTCATTCATTCTATGTGGCTGTTTACAGCGTCATGCAAGATCCATACGTCATACTCTGACGTGGCAATCAGCTGTCCAATTGGGCGGGTATTTAAACTCACTTTCATCAGACGTTCCATCCGCTTGTCTTCTGGTTTGTTGTCATGTGGCGTTTGCTCCCACCACCACCCCAGCACCACCAGTAGGCTCTGCTATTGGTCTCCCCATGGGGGGTTGTTATTATACATCTATCTCCCTGCTCTTAAAGGTTAATGATGGTTGTCTTAATTGTGCTGAGCAGGGAGAAAAATGTAGCAGAGCCTGAACGCCAAGATAAAATATTACATTCACACTTGTATTCTCATTCTATAATATTGTTTCAATATATTCGGTCTATAATATTGGTTCCATCTATTCGCTAGTTATGTAAAAATCGCAATTCTTATTATCAACAATTCAAAATCAATTCACAATTTCCAAAAATCGATTTTTAAATGTATAATTTTTTTGATGGTAAAGGTTACAGGAGCTCTTACTCAATGGTGTGTGTGATATGAAATGTAAGTCATATATATTCAAGGGCTTTAAGGGAAAAAATTAAACTCCAGTCACTTTCAGTTCAGCACAGCTGAGGTGTGTGTGTGTCACTATTCAGATGACACTCACAGAAATGACTGGAGCACAAAACAGGAGTGTGAACCTCGCTATACAACCTGACACCTTCTTCATCTCTTCTGCTATGTTTACTGTCTTCTCCATCAGGGAGGGGGGCCTTAAAAGATGATCGGCCCGGTTAATCCGTCCCTGCTTCCACATCTCACCACGGTTGGATTTCTAAAGTATATTTTATTCTATTTTATTTTATTTTATTGTCTCCGCCAGGCCGAAGGCATGGTGGAGAGTATGTTTTACCCTCCGTCCGTCCGTGTGTGAACACCTAACATTGGTCAAGCTTCACGTGACATCACAATATGTAATATAAGTAGGTAAGACAGAACTAAACAGGAACAGTACTTTCTTTTACCACCTCGATCACCTTTTACCACCTCCTAGCGGAGACCTGTGCTCCGAGGAGCACATTTTCTAGTTTTATTGTCTCCGCCAGTATGGTGGAGAGTATGTTTTCGTCTCCGTCCGTCCGTGTGTGTGTCCGTCTCAGCCAAGCTAACATTGGTCAAGCTTCATGTGACACATGACAATATGTTGTCACCAATGCTTTGATTGGCTAGCGAGACGCATGATGAAATAAAAACCTATAAATAGCACCACGCACTTCAAAAAATCTTTTATATTTTTGAAGTGAGCTTCCATCACTGTGATGACCACTGTTGTTTCTAAATATGAATGGGTTGTGTTTTTTTGTCTCCGCCAGGAGTTTTACCCTCCGTGTGTGTGTCCGTCTCAGCCAAGCTAACATTGGTCAAGTTACACGTGACAATATGTAATATAAATAGGTAAGACAGGATTAATCAGGAACAGTACTGGCGACCTGTGCTCCGAGGAGCACATTTTCTAGTTTTGTTTTGTTTTGTTTTGTTTTGTTTTGTTTTGTTTTGTTTTGTTTTGTTTTGTTTTGTTTTATTTTATTTTATTTTATTTTATTTAGCCTATTTCTCTTTTTTATTCATTGTTGGCCTAGCCTGGGGAGGAGTAGTGTTAATTTAATTACCATCATGTGCAGTCCCTTTTGACCGTGTAACTATGGAGCGATGTAGATTGATGGCGAGCATTTGGGAGCCTAGTATGCTCGGATGGAGGCCATCTGCAGCATAAAACGATGGACGGTCCCAAAATAGGTAAAAGTTGTGGATATAGTAGATGTTGTGTGAGAAGCAGGCAAATTGGAGCCAGTGGTGCAGGGCCAGCAGGCGGCTAAGACGGACATCTCCTCGACCGCGACACAGCTTGGGCAGTGGACCAGAGATGTAAATAGACTTTCCGCTGCTGCTGAGGAGGTCAAGGAGATGCGTGAAATAGATTCTGGATTGTTCCAAGTAGCGGTCGTTTGTACCCATGTGAAGGATTATCGTTTTGACGGAGGAGGGGAGAGAAGCCAGAACTTCGGGGATTCTCTCCATGAGTTTAACCGTGGTTGCACCAGGAAAACAGCGTGTAATTGTGTTAGCAGATTTGATGTCCTTGATGATTGAGTCACCGATAAGTAATACAGTAGGGGGTGGGAGGAGTGGTGGAATGGGCGTACGGGGTTGCGATTTTGGTGTGGAGCTGCTGCCCACTAGAGGTGGAGCAAGTTCATCCTCAGGACCAGGTTCAAGTTTAGCCTGAGGTGGTGATGGGGGTGGAGCAGGTCCATCCTCCTGGGCTTGTTGAGGTTGAGCAGGTCCATCCTCCTGGGCTTGTTGAGGTGGAGCAGGTCCATCCTCCTGGGCTTGTTGAGGTGGAGCAGGTCCATCCTCCTGGGCTTGTTGAGGTGGAGCAGCTCCTGCTGCTGGCCTTCCCTCGCTGGATGCAGGTGTGATGATGCTGGTGGCGGTGGACGATGGCTGTTCAGTTGCATGAACTAACGCTACAACCTGCATGCTGGATGATTTAGGTGTGACGATGTTGGTGGTAGTGGATCTCCTTGCTGACACAAAGAGCTCAGGTGATTCTTCGTCACACGTGAACACGTCATCTTTACTGTGACGTTGCTCTTTTCTCCTCCATCCAGCAAAAGTGTCCCTGATGCTTTCCATCACTACTTTGAAGGTTTTCTTCTTTTTAGGAGTTTCCACTGAGGTGCTGAAGGTCCCTGCATCTTCAGCAGCACGAGGTCCATCCTGGGCCTGAGGTGGCGATGGAGGTTCATCCTCCTGGGCTGGTTGAGGGGGAGCAGGTCCATCCTCCTTGGCTTGTTGAGGGGGAGCAGGTTCAAGCTGGGCCTGAGGTGGTGATGGGGGTGGAGTGCTGATGATGTTTGAATCATCTTCTGAAGTGAAGGTCCCTGCAGTTTCACTCTTTAATTGTCCAAAGAAACGCTTCTTCAGGATCTGAGGGGCTGTTTCTCCTCCTGTTCCCTTCTCCTTGCTGGATCCAGAAGAAGCAGCAGTGTCTGTGCTGCTGCTGCTGCTGCTGCTGCTGTTGTTCTCAGCTTTGAAGAAACGCTTCACCCCTCTCAGGAACCGGCGGGGAGCTGTTTCTCCTGTTCTCCCCTCCTTGCCTCCCGTGCTGTTCTCCAACTTGTAGGACTTTGATTTGAACATTCTGTTCACTTGTAGCTCACTTGTAGTTAAGGATAGTAATAAGACCACTCTAACTTACAGCTGACTTCACAATGAGTTCTGGTGGTCTGTCACCTACCTTTTAAAGACCAACTCAATCAACAAAAACCAAGTGGATACCATGGTAACTGTGAGCTCCATCAACGAGACGTCACGTTTTTTTTTTGCATGGTGTGACGTCACACCATGTAAAAAAAACGTGATACGTCACGCCACGTCACCAAAGGCGCCGCGCTGTCACCCAAAACGGCCTTGGGAGCGTGTTTGTGTACAATGGGCGTGGCCTCCGGATAGAGTGCGGTGGGATTCTGAAGCACGCTTCGTGGCTACTACCCTGGGTCTAATGAGTTGGAAATAAACTAATTATCTGCAGCCTATGCTATTTGAACAATGACATGCAAATTTAACATGAGCAAAACATTTTTCGCCTTTTTTTGTGGGGAAAAAAAAACATCATTCAATTGGCTGCAAACTTAGAAGAGCGGATCAGACGATAGCGTCAAAACAAATGCGTGTACATGAATTCATTTATTATTTAAATAAACAAACCAGTGGTGGAAAAAGTAGGTACTCAAATGTTTTACCTAAGTAAAAGTATCGTAGAAGTACTCTGTTAAGTACAAGTACGGAATTTAAAATGTACTTGAGTAAAAGTACAAAAGTATTGGTATCAAAATGTACATAAACTGACGTTTATGTGTTATTGAATTCTGCTGATCATGACCTAAGAAACGGATTAAAATACATAGCCTAGTACATCGTTTTAAACGTTAGTGTTTTCAGTGGTGTGTGTGGAGTAAGTACATTTACTCAAGTACTGTACAATTTTGAGGTATTTCTATAGTGGAGTATTTCCAATTTTCAGTACTTTTACTTTTACTCCACTACGTCTCAGACGCAAATATTGTACTTTTACTCCACTGAAATTACTTGAAAACGTGAGTTATTCGCTACTCTGTAGATTTTGATTATTATTGCAAAAAAATATATATTAACCACTCAGCCCTATATATATATATTTCGGCCATTTGACGCATTGTGAGCTTGTAGATCTGCTAAAGATTAGTATATACTTGTGGGACATTCTGCATAATGAGTAATTTCTACTTTTTTCGTACTTTAAGCCTACATTTGATACCAATACTTTTGTACTTTACTCAAGTAAATTTAGAATTCCGGACTTTGACTTGTAAAAATATTGCAGTATTGATACTTTCACTTAAGTGACAATAATGTGAGTACTTTTTCCACCACTGAGTGTTTGTTTTACATCTGTAGATTTGTCGAAGGAAACAACTTCAACGTCAGATTCTTATAATAAACACACGGTGGCGATATTGTTCAAGAGATATGATGTGGTCGTGGCTCGAAGTTCTATTCATCAGTGTGTGTCTGTGTGTGTGTGTGTGTGTGTGTGTGTGTGTGTGTGTGTGTGTGTGTCTCTCTCTCTCTCTCTCTCTCTCTCTCTCTCTCTCTCTCTCTCTCGCTCTCTCTCTCTCTCTCTCTCATATCATCTTGTTCACAGGTTTCACATGGCTTCATGTCTCCTGCAGCGCAGTTGTTTTTCTTTTTGGAGGATTATGGTGCGATTCTAAGAATCTGACCAAAACGCAGTGACAATGCTGCGTGTGGTGGTGGAGTCTGCCCAGGGCATCCCCAAGAAGAGGCTTGGAGAGCCTGATCCTATTGCTGCAGTTGTGTTTAAAGGTGAGACATCGGTGTGTCTACTCTAGATCAGTGGTTCTCAAACTTTTTCATGTCGAGGAGGACCCCCACAATGATATGTATTTGGCTGTGGTCTGCGGACCCCCCCATCTGAAATATATTTTGAGCCAGGGATTTTTCAAAAATAGCAGATCTACAAGCTCATAGTGGGCACTCGGTGCCGCGCTATGAGCTTGTATATATCTGCTATTTTTGAATGGCCAAAGTATAAAATAATCACGCTATATTAAACTAATTTTTCTGGGGACCCCTTGGTACCCCTCCAAGGACTCCTAGGGCAGTGGTTCTCAAACGTTTTCATGTCAAGGACCCCCAACTTGACACCTATACTTATTGGCCCACGGACCCCCATTTGAAAAGATATGCCAGGGACCCCCAAAAGAGAAGATTTGTACGGCCCTAGCAGTGATTCTCAACCATTTTAATTTCAAGGACCCCCAGTTTGACATGCATTGGCTACGGACCCCATTTAATGGCATTTCTATCTCTGGGACCCCAATTTATATGATAAAATCAATGTTAATTTAACTCTGAGAGTGTAACAGGTCCATTTGGTTCCATTTGGACACTCAGAGTTACAGACCCATAAGGGTCCATTGGTTCCTATATCCTTCATTTAGCTGGGGACCCCCTGGAAATCCCTCACTCTTTGCCATCAAATCTCTTAACTGTGACAAAAATGGAACTCGTGTTTTCATTTGGTACACACACGCCATATTTCAAATGACACACACATATCATTCATTACAGTACACACAACTAAGCATGTGCTGCACACTACCAAGCATTTACAGCACACTGCAGGGCAAAATTGAAAACACAATCATATAAATGGAACACACCATATGAATGACAATGACTCTGGAGAATGAGCCATTTCTCCTTTTGTAAAATGACTCAGTGTAGGCCTACTTTTTTCATAGTCAAACATAAAACAAAACACAAATATGCAGCCACATTTTTTTTTATTTCTCTACATGATTTAGGCATCATGCCTCCGGTTCATGTCTGGCCAGAGGGCCTCATCCACATCATAGGCAATGTTTTCCCTGTCCAAGCAGCGTTGGAAGAAACGCCTCGAGTGGTGCATGAAGCCCTGACAGACCTCAACAGTGACTAGGGCTGCAATCGATTTTCACGATTTTTGTATACAGTTTTTCTCGATTGCTAAAGCACAATTTCTAGATCTCTGAGCACAATGACCAGTTGCCTAAACACATTTAATAAATCAGGCCCCCAGTTGGCTTAACTATAAACACATTTCACCTCAATCTCCGATTTCACAAAACTCTGAACACATTGGCATTCGCCAAAACACATGTTGCAGAACTCTAAACACATTTGCACTTAGTCTAAACACTTTCGCACTTGCTAAAACACACGTTGCACAACAATATGAACACATTCTCATTCACTGAACTCATTTTGCTCACATGATGCAAAATGGTAGACTCAGTCATCAAAAGTTGAACACAACGAAGGCACAGGTGTCATTGCTTAAACACGGTGACTCAAAATTGAAGACACCTGCCACTGATGTGACAACACCTATATAGGCCAGTTTAGAATGCACACGAGGTCCTGTGGCCTGACCCCGCCCGACGACGTGATGCACAGGCCCCCGCACAGGCCCCCGCACAAACCCCATGATTGCAGTCGTGTGACCTTGCACAATATACAGTACCTCTTTACAAGAATACAATAATTTTTGACATGTTTTATTTTGTACTGTATTTCCCCATTAGTTGTCATCAATAAATGGGATTCAATTCCCCCAAAAATAATCTGTGACTTACTATTGATTACTATACAGATGTGATTACTATACAGATGATGGGATATATAGAACATCACACCCTGAACATTGTGTTTTCAATTTTTATTGAAGTGTGTGATTGATACCCAATAGTGTTAACATTTTTGCAAGCTGCGAGGACGATTTTGTTGTCAAAGTTTTGGTTTGGCCATAGGAGCAACAGTTTTGTGGTGAAAGTTTGGGTTTTGGAGTGAGAGTTTGGTTTTGCAAAGAGAATGCGAGTTTTTGTGGAGCTAGCTTGAGAAAGGTGTTTTGTGTTTAGAGTTTAGTGAAAACGGAGGGCAGTTTCCAGAAATGTGTTCTGACATTCGAGAAAAACTGTAATGACATTTTTCGATTTTTTTATTGGAAAAAAACATATTTTACTAATCGAGAATCGTTTGTTTTGAAAAAATCGGAAAAGAATCGGAATCTTGACCCCAAGAATCGGAATCGATAGCAGAATATTCACACCCTAACAGTGACGTCGCCACAAGCCTCCTCCATGGCCTGGAGCAGTGGGGCGCTGTGGGTTCCGTTCATTCTCGGGTTCCTCCAAGCTCAAAAGAACTCCTCAATGGGATTCAGGAAAGGAGAATAAGGTCGAAAGTACAGAACGGAAAAATGTGGGTGGTCCTGGAACCACTCACGCACTGGAGCAGCCCGGTGGTGCAAATTGCTCACCAGACCTGAATGTTTAGAGATTTGACTATTTGTGTGTTGTAGGTTGATGCTTTGAGATTTTACGTGAGAAGTGTGTGCAACAACTGAAGATTGTGTGTAGTGTTTGGACAACAAGGTGTGTTGTAGATTGATGCTTTGTGATTTGATGTGAGAAGTGTGTGCAACAACTGAACATTGTGTGTAGTGTTTGGACAACAAGGTGTGTTGTAGATTGAGCTTTGTGATTTGATGTGAGAAGTGTGTGCAACAACTGAACATTGTGTGTAGTGTTTGGACAACAAGGTGATAATATAATTGACATCAGAGTGTAAAGAAGGAAAGTCAGAGTCTAATGCAGATGAGGGACTGTGAAGTAGTGCCAAATTGGGTGGAACGATTAGTACATGAAGTTAAGGTTGTGAAAATTGTGCCGAATTTTCGCTTTTTGTGTGTTAACAATTGTGAAAAACTGTAACTAATTTTGCCCCCTCCAAGGACCCCTGGGGTCCCCGGACCCCACTTTGTGAAACAATGGTCTAGATGTAAACAGACATCTCTCTAGTACTTCAGTTCTGTATGACAGTGACAGCCTATGCTTTTTATTTCTGTGAAATGATTTGCATTCACACTTGAAAATCTAAAACATGCGCTTTACTTTTTTGTGACATTGTAGTAACATTGCATCATGGCTTTGCAGAGAATCCTCAGCTTTGTTACTCATACACTACAAAGATTGCATCCTTATAAGGCTTTGAATGACCCTCTCTCTTCCTTTCCTCAGCCAGGGACTGAGACTATTTAACAGAGCCGGATCTACCATATGGGCACTTTGGGCACGTGCCCAGGGGCCCCTGAGCATGAAAGGGCCCTTGATTATCCAATCGGAAATAAAGTCATCATGAAATAGCTTTATTGCTAACGTTTTTGCTAAGTTTAGCTCAGAAACGAGGGACAGAGAGAGGAGCAAATAATGCTGCGGCACTTTTGTGTATTTCTTATTTCTCACCTCCAATGTTTTCAGATACATATTTTAACTAGAAAAAGTGCTCCTCGGAGCACAGGTCTCCGCCAGGTCAGGTACGTTATTGTGGCCTCCTGGTGGCGCTATAATAGGCCAATGTGAAAAGGGTGCCATTTATTCTTAGGTCGTTCACGGCAACTGCATTCATGATTTGAGGCATTTTGTTCCAAAAATGTGTTTTGCTAAATTAGACCTGCTGGTGGCGCTATAACAGGGCAATGTGAAAAAGGGTGGCATTTCTTCCTCGGCCTAGTGGGAATGTGCGTGTGCAATTTTATGGAAATGGAAAGCTGCGTTCATGATTGGAGGCAGTTTGTTCAAAACGGACCAATCCTGCAAACTTTGGAAGCCAACCTTAGCCAATGAGGATGGAATATGGGAAATCGGACAGATCCGTGTTGATCACATGACTATAGAGATACTGTGTACCGATGTGCATGACGTTTGGATAAAATCTGTAGGAGTAATATACAAAAAATGGGTTTTGCACAAATCAGCCTCCAGGTGGCGCTATAACAGGCCCATGTGAAAAATTTGAGGCAGAGGTTCTGAATTGGCATCCAGGGAGTGTGTGTGCAAAGTTTCGCAGCGACCGGGCCAACGGTGCCGGAGATTAGCTGGTAACACACGGACACACGGACACACGGACGGACGGACACACGGACGGAGGGTAAAACATACTCTCTCGCCATGCCTTTCGGCCTGGCGGAGACAATAATCGACCTGTTAAAGCTCACTTAGTCTACTTCAATCTTATTGCCATTGAGCTATGACAATATGTACTGTGCAGTCATGTTGTATGCAACATAATGCATCCATACATGATACTGACATGACACTGACCATGATAGGATATTGACATGATATTGACCATGACACTGACCATGACACTGATCATGATACTGACAAACATAGACTGATCGGCCATGCCTTCGGCCTGGCGGAGAAAATGAAAACATACATTCACGTTCGTAACTGTTTATAATTGAATACTTAGCCTGATAGTATTTAGATGTAGTGAAAAAGTTCCAAAAGCTGGATTTGAACCAACAGCCTTGAGTTTATGAAACCGTTGCTTCCCTGTCTTCTATGGTATGGTGCTTCCCTGTCTTCTATGGCATGGTATGGTGCTTCCTATGGTGCTTCCCTGTCTTCTATGGTATGATACTTCCTATGGTGCTTCCTAATCCTATGGTGCTTCCCTGTCATATGGTGCTTCCTATGGCACTTCCCTGTCTTCTATAGACGGGTTTCCTGTTAGTAAACATGAGAGGAATATGACCGCGCAGAGGAGGGGGAAGCCTATGGGTGCGTTTGGAAATTACGCACCGGAGCACACTCGCCTATTAGTTTGTATTGGCCAGTGCGCTCACTGCCACTCAGGGCTGTATTTTCGAACGCGCCTTTCACCCGGGCATGCGCAGATTGCACATTCTGCTCTGTGATGACGTCGCGCGGAAATCCGTCTATGGTGCTTCACTGTCTTCTATGGTGCTCCCCTGTCATGGTACTTCATATTGTGCTTCCCTGTCTTCTATGGCGCTTCACTGTCTTCTATGGCGCGTCACTGTCTTCTATGGTGCTTCCTGTGGTGCTTCCCTGTCTTCTATGGTGCTTCCAACCATTCTACCGAATTGGTTGAAATTGCAGTCTCACAATGAAAACATTATTTTTAAAAACAATTAAGTAGTCAGACCTTACATGTGTACTAATATCATCTTATGATCTATTTAATCACAATACATTAATTGAGATAGAACAAAATGTAATATATAAAAGAATATACTTTATATGTTACTTCATATTAGGAGGTGGCTGTCCCAACCCCTAACTCCTAAATTTCAATTCATGAAAACAATATCTAAATGATTTTTGTCAATTTATTACATTTTGTTTTTAAATACATCCTTTATATTTATCTTAAAGTGAAGTTGAAATATTAAGATTGATTTTTTTTTATTTTCTTTAAATTAAAAAACATTATATAAAAAAAGCTGTCCCATGTTTTCATGTCACTACCGAAACACAACGAGTTTTAGTCCATAGGTGGAGCCTGGTTTTAGCCACACTCCCACACTGTTCACCAAGAAATTACATAGACTTCCTGTTCATCATGGCCACCTGGTGAGTAGCTAGTGTGGTATATTTCATAACTTAAGATACATATTTAAGCCATGTGTTAGAAGTAATAGGATTGCAGGTCTACTTTGGGCTGCAGACAGAAGAGTGGATTCAGACCATTTGTGGGCTCCAGCCTGGCCGGGTGGGGGTACAATTAGCATTTGTGATCAAGGCTGACACCGTTCCTTTCCTGGCTCTTTACAGTTGCAAATGTGGAGAGCCAGAGAAGGTGGGGTCCCACCTTACAGGGCTGACACACCCACCCATGTACTTTTGTTAGATCTCACTACTATAAATATACTGTAAAATGTAGGCTTGAGTGTGTGTCAGAGGCCGGAGGGCCGCGCTTAGGGGAGCTGAGGCTCCCTAGGAAAGCTGTTTGTACTCTGTTTGTTCCATGAAATAAATCCGAAGCAACGAACCTCACTATGGAGTGATGACTCAAATCCATTCTTCAAACATCTATTCACATCTCTGGAACATCAAACTATCTTACAATATGGCGTTGTTGGCAATTAGTATAGTGCATTAAAACCTGTAAATCTGTGGTTTTAAAGATACCACACTAGTTTACTTCAGTCAGAAGTAAATGTCTTCCAAAGTCTGAAAATCTGTGTGTATTTTTAAGGATTGTCACTACCGAACACATCATTTCTGCAATTATAAACTCCTTTTGGGTTTTACTTCAAATGTGATGTTTTTTTATCCATGTACAACTGCTCAAAGCTGGGTTTGCAAGCCATGTCTAGCCTAGCATTGTTGAGTTAAGCTAAAAACTAGCTAAAATTGTCACTACCAAAACAGTCACTACCGAAACATTATGCTCAAGTTTCGGTAGTGACATCATTGTTTCGGTAGTGACAAAATTGGATGTTCATGCTTTTGAGACATTAGTGTGGTTGCCCAACAGGGCAACCAGACTATAGTACTCTATACTCTTTATTTATAGATAAACTTTTTTTCAAACCGCTATTCCTCCCACAGTTTTTATTCCCCAATGTCATGCCATATGTCAAAATCACCGTCTAAATCGTGTGCTTGTATTTTGCTAAGAGATTGGTTGCATAGTTTAATTGATATTGATTTATTAGTGCATTAAATTTCCCCATCCACTTTAATGTTAAAGTGAAAAAACTCAAATTCAAGTATTTTTTCCTCAAACACCGTAAGAGCTAGAGTTACCACATTTGGAGGGAAGGTTTATAATTTTGTCCGAAATTATTTAAAAAATAATCACACCATTCGGCCTCATGGTGGCGCTATAACAGCCCCCTTTACGTTTTGGGCTGTAACTCTTGAACCGTTGGTCCTAAAATCAAAATTTATTTTTCCCTGGATTCCTTGGGTCACGACGCATCTCCCCATATAGGCCACGCCCATTTGCGTCAGGATAGATTTTTTGATATTGATTTATTAGTGCATTAAATTTCCCCATCCACTTTAATGGGAATTGCATAAACTCCCATTCAAGTATTTTTTTCTCAGAAACCGTAAGGGCTACAGTTACAAAACTTGGAGGGGAGGTTAATAGTTTTTTGAAAAATTATTAAGAAAATAATCACACCAGTCGGCCACATGGTGGCGCTATAACAGCCCCCTTTACCTTTTGGCCTATAACTCTTGAACCGTAGGTCGTAAAATCAAAATTTCTTTTTCTCTGGATTCCTTGGGTCACGACGCATCTTCCCATATAGGCCACGCCCATTTGCGTCAGGATAGATTTTCCGCCATTTTGAATTTTCTTCAAAACACACTTTTTGCTCCTTTTCCTACAATTTTTTTCCAAATCTCACACAAATCGGTACACGTGATCTATGGACCCATGCGATAAAGATATCCAAGCGGCATTTTGATAGTCCGTACCGTTCGTCCGTAAATGGCTTCCAAAGTTAGCGGGAGGGGCCGTTTGACAAAAAATGCCAAAAATCACGAACGAAACGTCCGGTCAATCCCAAATTTGAATCACATGTCGAGGGTGGTACACTAAACCAATCCCCAAAAGGATTTCCACTTTGATCCATAGGGGGCGCCACAAATGCTCAAAATGTAACCGTTTGATGCAAAAACATGATTTTTGGGGGATCAATCCTCTCAAAATGAAACGCAGGCGATCTCAGAAGTGACGTGACGATGTAATTGGCGCAGTCTCCGACGGTATTCCTCCCGGCGTATTGCTCGAGTCCCGACCGGCGTCGGCGCAACCACACTTTGCAATTGCCAATTGCGACGCGTCTAGTTAGTGTGGTTGCCCTAACAGGGCCCTAACAGGGCAACCAGACTATTGTTATCCTCCGAGGCCATAACAGTTTATTTTGAACCGCATCTCCTCCCACAATTTATTTTTCCCAATTTAGTGCCATATGTCAAAATGACCGGCTTCACCGGGAATCGTGTGCTTGTATTTTGCTAAGAGATTTGTTTCATAGTTTAATTGATATTGATTTATTAGTGCATTAAATGTCCCCATCCACTTTAATGGGAAAATGAAAAAACTCCCATTCAAGTATTTATTTCTCAGAAACCGTAAGGGCTAGAGTTTCAAGACTTGGAGGGGTGGTTCATGATTTAGTCCAAAATTATTGGGAAAAAAATTACACCAGTCGGCCTCATGGTGGCGCTATAACAGCCCACTTTACGTTTTGGCCTATAACTCTTGAACCGTAGGTCGTAAATTAAAAATATTTTTTCCCTAGATTCCTTGGGTCATGACGCATTTGTGTCAGGATAGATTTTCCGCCATTTTTAATTTTCATCAAAACACACTTTTAGCTACTCCTCCCATATATTTTGTCCAAATTTTCTACGTCAAAAATCGGTACACATGATCTCTGGGCCCATGCGATAAACATATCCAAACGACATTTTGATAGTCCTTACCGTTCGTCCGTAAATGGCTTCCAAAGTTAGTGGGAGGGGCCTGTTTTACCAAAAATGCCAGAAATCACGAACGAAACGTCCGGTGAATCCCAAATTTGAATCACATTTTGAGGATGGTTTACTCAACAAATCCCCAAAAGCATTTCCATTTTGACCCATAGGGGGCGCCACAAATGCACAAAATGGAACCGAGGCAAAAACATGATTTTTGGGGGGATCAGTCCTCTCAAAATGAAATAAAAGCGATATCAGGAGTGACGTGACAATACGATTGGTCTGTTACATTTGTGGGAGGGGCCTATTTATTTAGTGGGAGGGGCCTATTTCCTAAAATCAAAACGGCACGTATCACGAAGGCAGGATCCGATCGGCACCCGATTCGAATGGCACGTCGCACGGCCTCCGACGGTATTCCTCCCGGCGTATCCCTCGAGTCGTGATACGGTCGGCGCAACCACACTTTGCAATTTCCCAGAATTGCGACGCGTCTAGTTATGGATGCTATAAATCAGTAGAGACCCCCACATTAACGTATGCTTTATGGCCACGGACCCCTAGGGACCACCTGGCCCAGGGGCCCCAGGGGTGCAATGGTCAGTGGACGGGGTTGCACGCAGAGCAACCACTTATTTGGCCAGGGGGACGCGCAGGCACACGCATTGATTTAACTACTTTAAATTCACACTTCATCAAAGTTTACAAAGGCTCCCGACTCACGCCAGGTACATTAACATAGGAATTAGCCTATATGCATATCAATTGTCCATTGTGTGACCTGTACTGTAGGTGTTAAGCGACGTGCGCGTCACGTCATTAAAATAGAGAGCAACCACTTCTCAAATGAGCATAGCATCACTGAGGGGCCCCCATCTGAAAAATATTTAGTGCCAGGGACCCCCAGAAGAGAAAAGTTATGTTAAGAAATTCAACATCATTCAAAATGTTCCAAACATTTTCAAGATGTTTCAAACATTTTTAAAAATATCAGATGTACAAGCTCGCTGCGCCGCCTCGAAGTGACGCGCTGTGAGCTTGTAGATCTGATATTTTTGAATGGCCAAAGTATAAAATATGGATAAAGTGGTTAAAATGATTGTGATGCTGTATTTTAAATTGAATCGATTTTTTTTTGTTAAAACATACTGGTTTTAAATAGACAATTTATTCAAATATGTAAATATACACGATTCACATATGCAAAGTACAAAAGTATTCACATTAAAATATACTTAAGTGCTGAAAGTAAAAGTACTCATTTTGCAGAATATCCCATTTCACAAGTTTCCAAATGTGTAAAAATGCTTTGAAAACAGCAGATCTACAAGCTCACAACGCATTGTGAGCTTGTAGATTTCAAATAGCCTAAGTATGCATAGGACTGTAGTGGTTAATGCATGTTTTGTAATCATATTAAACATCTATAAAGTAACTAGTAACTAAAGCTTTCAAGTAATTGTGGTGAAGTAAAAGTACAATATTTGCCTCTGAGATGTAGTGGAGTAGAAGTAAAAGTATTGAAAATACTCAAATAAAGTACAAATACCTCAAAATTGTACGTAAGTACAGGAGTACATGTACTTAGTTACTTTACACCGCTGCTCTGCACAGGTGAAGATGATTTAGTGTTGATGAGTAAAAAGCAGTCTGTGGGGATCTATTCACTCTGCAGGATGAAGATCCGGTCAGAAAACGCAAATGGTTTGTCCATGTGACGTTCGTTTGAACGTGTTCAACGCATAGAGTTAGGTTCAACGCACCGGATCCAGTAGGCGGGGCTTTAAACCGGATGTGTTTAAAAAGTACGCAGTCGCACTGCGTCTGCTTTCAAACATTTTAGCTTGCACCACGTCGCGCCGCTCTGCTGAAGGTAATGTTTGATTTATATCTAAAGTTTAAACACTCACTGTGTGGGCGTTTGTAGATCTAACCCTGCCATATGTTCATGTGTGTTTATAAATCTACTTTAGTCTTGGATCAAGACGGCCCGTCAGGGATTGTATTATTTATGGTGATCGAGTCTGATGTTTGTTGGTAGTTTTAAACGGATCATAAATCCTCATAAATGAACCCAATCCAACATATAAAGTGTTTAAACACAAAGACACGGATGTTACCCGTCCATACGGGTCTGTTGTGTTCCGTAATATTACGTAGAGTTTAATAAAGACGCGTCTTAGTCCCGTGTGCGTCTGAACGCCGTTCTAGTTCCACATTTACATGGACATTTACCTGCTGCAACAGCCACATTACCAAATAGTTTGTGGTTCTGTGTTTAAGGCTCGTGCGTCTATACTTATGTATGCATTGTAAATATAAAGTGATTATCTTAAAGCCACAGATGTTATCCGTACATACGGGGTGTTGGTGTTCAGTTAATGTTCAGTATAGATTAATAAAGAAGCGTTTTAATCCCCTCTGTGGATGAACGTCATTGTATTTCCTGGATTACATGGGGTGTAATACCGGTGTTCACCTGCAACAGCGCCACTTACACCCATTGAATGATATATACAGTGATGTTCAGACAGACCAGATTGAAACATTTATTTATCGTAAAATCAATGTTAATTTAACTCTGAGAGTGTACAAATGGAACCAAATGGACCCGTTAGGGTCCATTTGGTTCCATTTGTACACTCTCAGAGTTACAGACCCACAGTGCCGGCTGCAGACAGTAATAAGCAGGGGGGCATTAATTATTCTAGGGGGGGCACCTGCCTGTCCCTCACGCACGCGCGCGCAGCGCGCGTGCGTGATGGACCCGTGCGCGCCGGCGCGAAGCGCCGGCGCGCGATTTTTTTCGGTTATTGGATGGATATTTTACTTTTTTGGGGTGTTTTGTAACTCTATTTCGGTTAATTCGGTTCATTTACCTTGCCCCTATATGCACCAACAACAAATACAATTACAGCATTAGGCCTATAATGTCTTTAATGTAATGTCGGCATTGCATCTCCACAGGCACAGACTCCACAGCGGGAGAAAAAAAAGGCAGGCTATACTGCGCTGCGCTGCGCTGCGCTGCTTGAAAAAAATTAAAATAATAAAAACATCTGGCCAATCTGAACTGGGGGGGCACAAAGTCTAATCTGGGGGGGCATTGCCCCCCAATGCCCCCCCATAGGGCCGACACTGCAGACCCATAAGGGTCCATTTGGTCCCTGTCCATCATTTAGCTGGGGACCCCCTGGAACCCCCTCAAGTACCCCTGGGGGTCCCCGGACCCCACTTTGAGAACCAATGTTCTAAATCATACGTTTTTTGAAAAAAACCTATGTTGCTATAATCAAACTTTTTCATGTCAAGGACAAGGACCACCCAAAATGATATGTATATTTGTTCCAGGGACCCCCCAGAAGCAAAAATTTGAGTAAAAGAAATTCAGAAATTTTCACAATTTTTCAAAAAATAGCAGATATGCAGGCTCATAGCGCCGCACTCGGTGAGCTTGTAGATCTGCTATTTTTGAATAGCCAAAGTGTAAGATAATGGTTAAAGTGTTTACACTGACGCGTTCCCGGTCTTAAAGGGTTAACACTATAGCATACATGGGCAACTGGCGGCCCGGGGGCCACACGCGGCCCTCACCTTAACTTAATGCGGCCCGCAGGTTAATAGTGATATATGTTATTGATTTCAGCTGTTCCAATTCCAAACATGCAATCATGACCCGCTTTAATTACTCCAGTCTATATTATTAGTTCAATGACTTTATATCCAATGTATTTGTATTTAAGTTCATAAAGTTAACTTAATTATAAGCAAATCCGTTTGAAATTAAATAAAAAAAAAAACTGTCAGGATTCCAATTCCAAAATAGCTGATCTACAAGCTCAAAACGCGTCACGATGCGACGCGCTTTGAGCTTGTAGATCAGCTATTTTTTGCTACTTTTGTGTGACATACTAGAATGACGAATTTAACCCATTAATACCTGGAACTGTGTCATTTTTAGATTTGAGCTAAAAAGCATTATTTTACACTTTGGGCTATTCAAAAATCGTGAAAATGTGTGCAAATCTTTGAATATATATTTTTTGAAAGCGAACATTTTTAACTCAAATCTTTGCTTCTGGGGGGTCCCTGGAACAAGATATTTTGATGGGGGTCCACGGCCAAATACATATAATTTTGGGGGTCCTTGACATGAAAAAGATTGAGCACCACTGATATAGAAACATACGTTTTTCAGAAAACTGTTGGGATTTAGGAGACATGTAGAATCGGCTTCAGGTCTCAATGGGTTAATTTACAAAAAAAGTAAAAATATGGAGATAAGAGGCGTCTGCCCGACAGTAACAATAATATGCAATGTGTCCCTCTGGAGTGAGTGTGGAAATATAGTGGCCCTATACACCATCAAAGTTGTATCACCCCTGCACTATAGCCTACTTAAAAACTGTATTTTCTATTATTATTGTTATTATTATACAATATATTAATTTAATGTTGGTATATATCTGTGTCTTGCAGGTTAATCATGTGACCTTCTGCAGAGTGGACTAAATCTACTTCATACAGTGAGTTAAAAACGCTGAGTCATGGCTCCTAGCTATGACTCAGCGTTTGACTCACTGTATGAATGCTTCAGGGAAGGTTCAAAGGATGGATGGAGTCATCAGGAGATAGCTGGTAATAGAGTGTCTGTAACTCAGGACAAGGGGCTTGAAGATGGAACCTCGATGGCGTCGACGCAACAACGAGGCCCTGAGAGCTGAAACGTATAACGGTGCCAACGAACGTTCTCCGTTTGAGATACAAGGCGTACGGTGCTCGGGACGTGGTGCCATACAACCTACGCGGCTCTATTAATACCAGCTATCTTCAACCACGCGGCGGGAGGCCCCACACGGTACGTACCTGGATCACACCTGGCCAGCAGTGGTGGAAAGTAACTAGGTGCATTTACTTGAGTACTGTACTGTAGTAAGTGCAATTTCAAGGGATTTGTACTTTCCTTGAGTATTTCCAAATTTCAATACTTTCACTTTTACTCCACTACATCTCGGATCCAAATATTGTACTTATTACTGCACTACATTTATTTGAAAACTTTATTTTAGTTACTTTGTAGATTTTTACTATAATTAAGAAAAACAATTATTAACCACTTCAGCCCTATATACATTTTGGCCATTTGAAATTAGCCGATCTACAAGCTCACAATGCGATGCGACGCATTGTGAGCTTGTAGATAGGCTATTTTTAAAAGATTTTAATATATTTTGAAAACTTTTGAAACGGGATATTCTACATAATGAGTACTTTTTATTTTTGGTACTTCAAGTACATTTTGATACCTGTACCTTTGTACTTTTACTCAAGTGAATTTTGAATTCTGGACTTTAACTTGTAACAGAGTATTTCTACATTGCAGTAGTGATACTTTTACTTAAGTAAAAACAAATCAGTATTTTCTTCCACCACTGCTGGCCATTATAAACTAGGGCTGTGTCACCATTACAAAATGGAAGTTGACGATTCATTGTCACATGATTGATTGCGATCAAAGATTTAATTGTGTTTGACGTTGAGCATGGGAACATTATGAATACAAATGTAATTTATTTTTGGCTTTTAGGGCTTCGTAAACAAAAGTTGCACAAGGTAGATATGACACATAATATACATCATTTAATTACAACAAATACATTCATAGTGGGATTAGCAGAGTGGAAATAGCCAATCTACAAGCTCAGAACGTGTCGCATCGCAACACGTTTTGAGCTGGTAGATCTGCTATTTCCACAAAATGTTTGAAAATATATGAACATTATTAACATGATTATGACGATTATGCAAAAAATAATTGCAAATTCAAATAATTGCAATTAGGCTATTGCGTAATAATTGTGACCGGTCTAGTATAAACCCTAGTAACTGATGACTGGTATCAGACATCACTTTGAGAGCCACTGGTCTAGCGGCTGAGAGCTGAACCAAGACGTCTGTGGTTTTATTTTCAAGCCGAATCCCAACCCTCAACATTCTGCCTCCTCCAGTGTTATGGAGAAGTTGGTGACCTGGCAAAAGATGTGTCCATCGTGTCCATCACATGTCAAACATCCAAAGTAAACCACTGCTGTTAGTTCATGAACAGAGTTGCTCTGTTCATAAACAAACGGTTGTTATTTACATTTGGACGTGGTGATGTTTTTGTGAAGTCCACGAGATGGTCGCATGTTTTCTGAAGGTCACCAATTTCACTGTAACACACAACCATGCTGGAGGTAGGAGGCACAAACTGGAGTTTTGGAATCAGCGGCCATATTGGAAATAAATCGGGCCTCTTCCTCATTTCCCTTCACAGGTGTTACCAATGATGCTAATGAAGGCTCTGTTCCAAATGGACCCTTACGGGTGTGTAACTCTTGAGTGTACCATTTGTGGTTCCATTTGTACGCTCAGAGTTATGGGTGTCCTTTGAGAACCACTGTGCTACACTAAATAGAACAGAGCCTTCATTTGTATCATTGGTAACGTGGTAATGTGAAGGAAGTAAGGAAGAGGCCCAATCCTTGGCCAAATGAATATTCATGTGGGGGTTCTTGATATGAAAACATTTGAGAGCCACTGTCTTTAGTTGTTTCTGAAACTTGATGAAATGATAAGCATTGTAGACTTTACTTGAACATGGTGTTTGATACAGGAATAGACGGCACCTCTTTGCTAAATTGGCAAGGTTTCTCCCAAAATGTAAAGCAAATGAAGAATTTGCAAAATGTTCTTAAAGCAGGGGTCTTCAACAGGGGGTCCGGGACCCAGAGTTACTACAGGGGGTCCGCCAAATCTTTTTTTACATTAACCACTTGAACCCTAGCATCCCTTTGCTGAGGAGAACTTAAGCCAAAAATAGCAGATCTACAAGCTCACAACGCCTCGCGCTGCAAGGCGTAGTGAGCTTGTAGATCGGCTATTTTTTAGCAAAGAGTTATAGGTGTAGAGGGAAAAAAGAGCAGCAAAAGTTTATCCCAAACACAATTTTATACAATATAGAGGGGGTCCCTGCTTCATCTCTCTCTCAGCTAGGGGGACCTTGGCCTGAAAACGTTGAAGACCCCTGTCTTAAAGGGATAGTTTAAAACAGTGGTTCTCAAACTTTTTCATGTCAAGGACCCCCTAATTGACACTTATTACCCCGCGGACCCCCATTTGAAAAGATAAGCCAGGGACCCCAATAAGAGAAGGTTTTTACGGCTCTCTAGCAGTGATTCTCAACCATTTTCATTTCAAGGACCCCCCAGTTTGACATGCATTAGGCTACGGACCCCCATCTAGTGGCATTTATACCTCTGGGACCCCAATTCACATTGTAAAACCAATGTCAATTTAACTCTGAGTGTACAAATGGAACCAAATGGACCCGTTAGGGTCCATTTGGTTCCATTTGTACACTCTCTGAGTTACAGACCCATAAGGGTCCATTTGGTTCCTGTCCATCATTTAGCTGGGGACCCCCTGGAACCCCCTCAAGTACCCCTGGGGGTCCCCGGACCCCACTTTGAGAACCAACGGTTTAAAACTCTTTGTCCTATGGATTAGTCACCCCATGGAGACATGAATTCATGAATATTTTTTTGTTTTTGTCTCATTCCTAAACCAATAATTTGATGACCGGCAGCGGTTCCGGTAGGAGACACAAAGAGTCTCCTTTGTGCCTACCGGTCCATAATTCAAGGCTCCGTGGAGTGACTAATCGAAAAAAAGTATGTTTTTGGGTGAACTATCCCTTTTTAAGTAATGTAAAGTATACATGATGTGAACATGTACGGGTGGGTACATCATTATCAGACCTAAAACGTATTGTTTTATGCCCACAGTGGCTGTAGGCCAGTCAAGCATCTTCAAAGCATGTACTTAAAGGAGTAGTTCACCCGAAAAAACACTTATTTTCTATAAATTGCACACCCCATGAAGCCTTGAATTCATGATTTAGTTTTTGTCTCATTACTAAGCCAATCATTTGATGACTGGGTGTATTTCCGGTAGGAGACACAAATAATTTACTTTGTGTCTCCTACCGGATACATTAGCCGGTAGGAGACGGGAATCTAATTATTGGCATAGGAATGGGACGAAAACAAATCCATGAATTAAGGCTTCATGGCGTGTGCAATTGATAGAAAATAAGTCATTTTGTGGGTGAACTACTCCTTTAAGTTACTTAATTACTTACTTTGAGGAATAGAAATGGCCAATTACACATTGAAGTGCCCACTTTTCCCGGGTGCCCACTCTTATAGTTACAAAAATGTTGATTTATTTTCAAACATGTTCAATGTTCATGTACAATACAATTAAATCCTTAATCACAATTATTTGTGACAATTACTCAAGTAAAATGCCATAATGGTGACACAGCCCTGTCAGTGACCAGCTTATGGCTCTACAGACCATCTTGGCTTCCAAAATGTCACCCTGTAAGGCCTGCTCAACTCAACGTTTTTGTTTTCTTTTTTGTGTCTTTACAGAACACGAAGATGACAAGAAGTAGACGTCCGTAAGTGAAGATGGCAGGAAGGTAGGAACCTTTTGATTGCAGCTGCTGCTTGTTAAGGGGGCTACATGCTACATGCTACCATACCATGTATGTGGTAATTTGCGTCGTCTATCGTTTCACGTCATTTGCATCGCGTCATTTGTGGGTAAAGCTTCATCACGTCGGTCCACATCACATAGGACCATGTGCCTTTCTGTGATGTGGATTAATGTGATTTTATTTATTGTTTCACGTCATTTGCGCCCAAAACTTTGATCACATCGGTCCACATCACATATGACCATATGTGGTCGTAACTTCTCCTCTTTTTCTCTATTCTTTGCTTTAATAAAGCAATAACAAGATTATTTGTTTTTATTTACTTTTGTGTCTGAGTTATTTGATCGATTTTTTATTTTTGTCTATCTTTCTTTTCACAAACACATTTCTTTCTTCTTGCCTGTCTATTGCACTAGTTCTTCACTAGTGGTTTGTGTGTACAAATGTATGTGATGTGGAGCTATGTGATTTATGTCTGGTATCATTATGGTAGCATGTAGCCCCATTAACACTGTGTTAACAGTCATCTATGCTGTAGGTCTGTGCAAACTAAAAGAGAAAGCAAATGATGTGCGACGTGTCATTTGCTTCTTTCTTAGTGTTTTTTTTTATTTCATCTGCTGTTTGAGTCGTGGCTGCTGTTCAAGGTAAGTGATAGTAGTGACACGGTCTATCATTGGTTGTCGGGCAGAAACCATATATATATATATATATATATTTGTTTTTGTCGTAAAGACATTTCTTTACTTGGTCATACCGTGTGACAGTGTCACATACTAAAGCAGTACAAACAGCCGATCTACAAGCTCACAACGCAAAGATCATGATAATTATATTGGATCCATTGGAACACAGGTTATTTTGTGTCCATTTTAAAAAGTAACAATTTTGGACATACAAGGTTTCTGCCTGACCTCCATACTTTAACTTCCCCTCTTTTCTCTTCATTATTTGCTTGAATAAAGTTATAACTTTTTTTCCTTCTAGTGTGTCTTTGAGTTTTTTACAAATGGAACCAAATGGACCCGTCACTGGTCCATTTGGTTCTATTCGTAGTACTGACAGTATACGTATACCAGGCTGTTTATGTAATGACAGGGTACAGTATATGTAGGCCTACGCTAAGCTGTATAATATAGTGACAGGGTACAGTAGATGTATAGTAGGTTGTATAATATAGTGACAGGGTATAGTATATGTATACTAGGTTGTATAATATAGTGACAGGGTACAGTATATGTATACTAGGTTGTATAATATATACAGGGTATAGTATATGTGGCTCTTGGTCACATAGCAAACTCACATAGTTAAACCTATTTGTGCTTTATGTATTTTTGATAAAGTTAAAAATATAGCTTTTTTTTTTTGGCCCTGTCATAGTATCAACTAAACATTTTTTTAGCTTTAACTGTAAAATTTGCACTATCAGCGCCGCTTGCGTTGCGTCATTTAACGGGTGGCGGGCCAGCGGTTTGCGTCGTTTGCGTTCAATGCCCGTCATTCGTGAAGAATATGTAAGGGACTGGACCATTTTTTTAAATTATTGGGTCACGGCCAGCGTTTGTGTGACTTATGTCTCGTAGCATTTCGCGTCATTTGCGTTAAGTAATTTGATTTGCGTCGCGTCTCAGGATTTCACGTCATATCCGTGCAGGTAAGTCTTCATCACGTCAGCCCACATCACATAAGTCCATGGTGTAGTGTAGTGTAGTGTAGTGTAGTATGTGATGTGGATTGATGTGATGTATGTGTTGTCATTTCACAACACATGCGGGTAAAAATTACATTTGATTTCACGTCGCTTCCGTCATATGCAGGTAAGTCTTCATCACGTCAGCCCACATCACATATGACCGTACACGGGGGCCGTATGTGATGTGCATTGATGTGATGTATGTCTTGTGTTGTGTCATTTCACAACATATGCGGGTAAAACATCATCACGTTAGTCCACGTCACATATGAACATATGTGGAGGTATGTGATGCATGTCGTCCTTTACGTCGTGTGTCGTTTTGCGTAATTTTATTGCCGTTGTACCGTTTCAGGCTATTTGCGAGTAAAGCTTCATCACGTCAATCCACATCACATAATAATAATAATAATAATAATAATAATAATAATAATAATAATAACATCACATTACTGGTCGTAGGGTTAGGGTTATATGTGATGTGGATTTATGTGATTTTGTGATTATTTCACGACATTTGCGGATAGCTCGTCATTCACATCGGTCGGCAATTTTTTCTTTTAGGCGAGGTACACGCCGTTGTTTACAGTAGGTCAGAACAGGGAGAGATGTAGGGCCATCATTCATATCATATGCATTTAACCCATTAAGACCTGGAACTGTGTCATTTTTAGATTTGAGCTAAAAAGCTTTATTTTACACTTTGGCTATTCAAAAATAGCAGATATGCAAGCTCATAGCGCAGCACCGAGTGCCGCGCTATGAGCTTGTAGATCTGTTGTTTTTGAAAATTCGTGAAAATGTGTGCAAATCTTTGAATATATATATATATTTAAAGCAAATATTTTTTAACTCAAATCTTTGCTTCTGCGGGGGGGAGGGGGGTCCCTGGAACAAAATATTTTGATGGGTGTCCGCGGCCAAATACATATCATTTTGGGGGTCCTTGACATGAATAAGTTTGAGAACCACTGATATAGAAACTTATGTTTTTCAGAAAACTGTTGGGATTTAGTAGACATGTAGAATCGGCTTCAGGTCTTAAAGGGTTAATGACTTTGGTTATTCCTGTTGCTTGTGTTGTATGTTCTGTATTAATGTCATTCATAGTGTTGTATATTGTGTACTAATGTCATTCATAGTGTTGTGTACTAATGTCATTCATGCTGTTGCTGTATTGCTGACAAATATTGGCACAATTGATTTTGCGTTGCGTCATTTGCGGTAAAGCTTAATCACGCCAATCCACATCGCATATGACCAGTATGTGATGTGAAGGTGTTTGACGGATGTCGGCATGTGCATCATGTATAGTTACTCGTTATTTGTGCCGTCATTTGCGAGTAAAGCTTCATCACGTCAATCCACATCACATAATAATAATAATAATAATATAATATAATATAAACGATACATACAACCATATGACCAGTATGTGATGTGGACTTCGTTTCACGTTGTTTGCGTACAATGCTCGTCATTTGGCCGGAGAATAATGAAGAAAATGGACTGATGCTGGACTGAGACTGATGCAGAGAACATGAAACAAAGAATGCTGCTGCCATTGCGTCATATGCGCCTCGTATGATTTATGTCAATCGTTCACAAATGATGTAAATTATACGAGTCTCTCTATCTATCCCTCTCTCTGCCTCTTCATCCCTCATCTCTCTATCTCTCCCCCTGCTAAGTATGTTGGTGAATGTAATGCACATTACAAAGTGCTTTGGTTAAAGGTACTATAGATAAATGCACCATTTAAATTGAAACTTTGAATTGAACTCATAGGCATCAGCTAGCAGCCACTGTGACACTGTGTAAGAGGCAGTTCAGTCACTGTAGACTGTATTACTTCTGGAAAATAAAATAAACATTAGTCATAACTGTGTGATTGCATTCTAAACATTAGTCATAACTGATGTCATTCAAAATGTGTAAGCTCTATATTTAACAGCTACCAGGCATTGTGCCACTGCAGAGGTTCCCAAACCTTTTAGCTCAGGACCCAAACTAGTGAAGATAATAGATTTGCAAGCTCACAACGAGCATGTAAATCTATTTTCACAACCTCTTTTTTTTGTTTTGTTTCTAATTTATTGCTTAGATTTGTTGTTTTCACGAAATAGCACATGTTCTATTTTGCATGCTTCTTATATGTGCTTTTAATTCATTTTCATTTTACTATTTGACCCCAGAAAAAATAGTCACTGTTTGAATCTGGATCTGAAATTATCAATAAGCAAGCAATGGCAAAAACACACTGGAATGTAAACATTTCAGTGTAAAGATTTTCATAACGTTTTAGCTCGAGACCCAAAAGAGAAATGTGATGTCTCCCTGGGACCTAGTGAGAGCTTGTAGATCTGCTATTTTCATTACTCTTATTTTAATATTTTAAATTGAATTTCTTTGATTTTTGTTTTTAAATGTATCGGGTTCTTTTGAAACATAAGAACGTTTTACTACTCTAAATATTGTATTTTATTCATGTAAAACAAATGTAGGATGCTAAAAGGAAAGAGGAATATTCACTGACTGATCTCAAAAACAAATTAAAACTGGCAGAAATAAAGACTCACTCCATAAAAACCTTAAGGAAAACTCCTCAGACAGAGACTAAGAACATATATATTTTTTATTTTTTTTTCTATGTTCATAAAGTGCTCCAAGTGCTCAAAGTGAAAAGTGCAGCGACACACATTTAGGTCGTAGGACCATCGTCAGTGCAATTAAAGCTTCATCACGTCAGTCCACATCACATAATGACCGTAGTGTAGTGTAGTATGTGATGTGGATTTCTGTGTTGTCATTTGTGGGTAAAGCTTCATTATTCATGCCGGTCAATAGGCGAGGCACTGACGATGGTCCTTTGACCCAAACGTTTGCTGCTGCACTTTTCACTTTTAGCACTTGGAGCTCTTTATGAGCATGAACAAATAAAACACTAATATATTTTTTTAGTCTCTGTCTAAGGTGTTTTTCTTAAGGTTTTTGTGGAGTGAGTCTTTTCTTCAACCGGTTTTCCTTTTGTATAAAGATGTTAACGTGGCTTCACATTTATGGTCTGTAATGATTAAATTATTACAAATTTCTAAATGTTTTTGTTTGGAAGAGTCAAGATTGTATTTCACACTTGTAAGTTCTGTGGATATTTTTGCTTTGTTTTTTTGATAAAAATATGATGTATTGTTTACCCGATGATTAAATGCATTATCAGGTTGTCATAAAAAAAAAAAAGTAAAACAAAAAATCCAC
Source organism: Gymnoscopelus microlampas (assembly GCF_963454915.1). Taxonomy (NCBI): domain Eukaryota; kingdom Metazoa; phylum Chordata; class Actinopteri; order Myctophiformes; family Myctophidae; genus Gymnoscopelus; species Gymnoscopelus microlampas. The sequence goes on along the minus strand of NC_139945.1, from coordinate 45,501,010 downwards.
AGAGCTTTAAAAAGTGTTGAATAAAATAGTTTTTCCTTTAAAAACAATCTTAATTGTGAACTACATTTTGCTCATGTACAGAGCGTTCATCGATAGGGTTATGTTTTGATGTTGTAGATCTTTGATTTGATTGAATACTTTATTAACAGGTTTGGGGGGAGGGGGTATTTACTCATGACCCAAGAAAATGTGTCCACGACCCACCATTGAGTCCCGACCCATAACTTGGGAAACAGCGGACCAGGGTCCATTTGTTGCCTTAAATGTATGAGGTTCTTTTGAAATATGAGAACTTTTTATTTCTGTAAGTGTTTTATTTTTAAAAAATGTAGGAAACTTAAAGGAAAAAGAGAAAGATTGATAGACAGATTAAGAAAATCTATTTTTGTTTTATTTGTTTCATGATCATAAAGTGATCCATGTGCTCAAAGTGAAAAGTGCAGCAACACACATTTAGGTCATAAGACCATCGTCAGTGCTATATCATCAGATCTAATCATTTGCGGTTAAAGCTTCATTACGTCAATCCACATCACATAATGACCATAGTGTGTGTCTGGTGTAGTGTAGTATGTGATGTGGATTTATGTCTCGTATCATTTTGCGTAATTTGATTTGCGTCTCGTCTTATCATTTCACGTCACTTATAAGTCATTTGCAGGTAAGTCTTCATCACGTCAGTCCACATCACATATGACCATAGGCGCTGTATGTGATGTGGATTTATGTGTTGTCATTTGCGGGTAAAGCTTCATTATTCACAGCGGTCAGTAGGCGATGCACTGATAATGGTCCTTTGACCCAAACGTTTGCTGTTGCACTTTTCACTTTTAGCACTTGGAGCTCTTTATGAGCATAAAAAATTAAAACTAATATATTTACTTAGTCTCTGTCTAAGGAGTTTTCCATAAGGTTTTTGTGGAGTGAGTCTTTTCTTCAATCGGTTTTTATTTTTTTTAAAGATGTTAACATAGCTACCCATTTATGGTCTGTAAATGATTACATTATTACAAATTTTAAAAATATAAAATTGGTTGGAGGAGTCAAGATTTTATTTCACACTTGTAAGTTTTGTGGACATTTTTGTTTTTTGATAACAAATATGATCTATATGTCATTTACCCGATTAAAAGCATTATCAGGTTTTTATTAAAACAAAGTAAAACAATGTCCACAGAGCTTTAAAAAGTGTTAAATAAAATAAAGTTCCTCTAAAAATGTCAATCTTAATTGTGAAACTTAATTACATGTTGCTCATGTACTTAATCCATAGGGTTAGGTTTTCATCTGCCGTAGTTGTAGATCTTTAATTAAATGTTCATGTACAGAGTGTTAATCCATAGGGTTATGTTTTCATCTGCTGTAGTTGTAGATCTTTGAAATGTGTAAATCAGTGGTTCTCAACCTTATTCTGGATCTGACCACTTAACATGGCAGCCGTGTTAAGTGGACAGATGGGTGGGCCTTTTCAGATCATGCTTTAAAGACCAATCAATCCATTGGTACTAACTTAGTATAAATTATTTATTTAGTATAACTTTTTTTATATTAAATCTTAATGTTTTTGCCAAATATTTAGGAGGAGAACCACTGGTTTAAATTTCAACTAAATGTAAGTTGTATGTTAAACAAATGATTCCCCTACTTTATGGAATTGCTTCTTTTTTAATTTACTTTATTAAATTAGTTTGAGCTTGTAGATCTTCACTCTTGTAGATTTTCATTATTTTCTTTTCTTTATGGAATTTCTTATTTAGCATTTTCCTAAATTACATTATTTTGAATGTTTTTCTTTATTTTTGTGACATTGATCTTGTAGATCGGCTATTTTCACATTGCATAATGTTTTTTGGACATCAACAATATTCCAATATGTCATATCTGCTCTATTCAGAACAAACCAATGTCATTTTCAAATGTATCTTATATATACAATTTGAATCCTGCGCCATGTCGGTTGTCCGTATGCGACGCCAGTGTGACGGTGTGACGTAATCTGACATCACGATGACAACGCCAGTGTGACGTAATCTCACGACAGCATGACATCACATGACATCACATCCTACCTATAAATTCTAGGATGCCGTCAGATCGCACCAGTTCGACGGCTTCCATAGTGATAAATAGTAATAATCTATACAAGGAACTCTCAACACCACAAGAACTCTCTCCACCACAATGACGACAACTTCACCAAAGCCACAACGGCTGGAGATACAACGCCAGACATGGCGCACTGCAAAGTGAACGACGCGTCACGTTATGCGGCCCGAACTTCTAGTTTAATACATTACAATGTTCAATGAACCGTAATCCACAGGCCAATCACCTGCTGGAAGCTTTGATTGAATACTTTATTAACAGGTTTGGGGGGGGGGGGGTATTTACTCATGACCCAAGAAAATGTGTCCACGACCCATTATTGAGTCCCGACCCATAACTTGGGAAACAGTGGACCAGGGTCCATTTGTTGCCTTAAATGTATGAGGTTCTTTTGAAATATGAGAACTTTTTATTTCTGTAAATGTTTTATTTAAAAAAAAATGTAGGAAACTAAAAGGAAAAAGAGGAAGATTTATAGACAGAGATTAAGAAAATCTATTTTTGTTTTATTTGTTTCATGATCATAAAGTGATCCAAGTGCTCAAAGTGAAAAGTGCAGCAACACACATTTAGGTCATAGGACCATCGTCAGTGCTATATCATCAGATCTAATCATTTGCGGTTAAAGCTTCATTACGTCAGTCCACATCACATAATGACCATAGTGTATGTCTGGTGTAGTGTAGTGTAGTATGTGATGTGGATTTATGTCTTGTATCATTTTGCGTAATTTGATTTGCGTCTCGTCATATCATTTCACGTCACTTATAATTCATTTGCAGGTAAGTCTTCATGTCAGTCCACATCACATATGACCATAGGCGCTGTATGTGATGTGGATTTATGTGTTGTCATTTGCGGGTAAAGCTTCATTATTCACAGCGGTCAGTAGGCGATGCACTGACGATGGTCCTTTGACCCAAACGTTTGCTGCTGCACTTTTCACTTTTAGCACTTGGAGCTCTTTATGAGCATGACAAATTAAAACACTAATATATTTACTTAGTCTTTGTCTAAGGAGTTTTCCATAAGGTTCTTGTGGAGTGAGTCTTTTCTTCAACCGTTTTTTATTTTTTATAAAGATGTTAACATGGCTACATCATTTATGGTCTGTAAATGATTACATTATTACAATTTTCAAAAATATAAAATTGGTTGGAGGAGTCAAGATTTTATTTCACACTTGTAAGTTTTGTGGACATTTTTGTTTTTTAAAACAAATATGATCTATATGTCGTTTACCCGATTAAAAGCATTATCAGGTTTTTATTAAAAGTATGTCCACAGAGCTTTAAAAAAGTGTTAAATAAAATGAAGTTCCTCTAAAAATGTCAATCTTAATTGTGAAACTTAATTACATGTTGCTCATGTACTTAATCCATAGGGTTAGGTTTTCATCTGCCGTAGTTGTAGATCTTTAATTAAATGTTCATTTCTGCTGTAGTTGTAGATCTTTGAAATGTGTAAATCAGTGGTTCTCAACCTTATTCTGGATGGCAGCCGTGTTAAGTGGACAGATGGGTGGGCCTTTCCAGAGCATGCTTTAAAGACCAATCAGTCCATTGGTACTAACTTAGTATAAATTATTTATTTATTATAACTTTTTTATATTAAATCTTAATGTTTTTGCCAAATATTTAGGAGGAGAACCACTGGTTTAAATTTCAACTAAATGTAAGTTGTATGTTAAACAAATGATTCCCCTACTTTATGGAATTGCTTTTCTTTTTTGAATTTACTTTATGAAATTAGTTTGAGCTTGTAGATCTTCACTCTTGTAGATTTTCATTATTTTCTTTTCTTCATGGAATTTCTTATTTAGCATTTTCTTAAATTACATTATTTTGAATGTTTTCTTTATTTTGTGACATTGATCTTGTAGATCGGCTATTTTCACTTTTTATAATGTTTTTTGGACATCAACAATATTCCAATATGTCATATCTAATCAATTCAGAACAAACCAATGTCATTTCAAATGTATTTAATACATTACAATGTTCAATGAACCGTAATCCACAGGCCAATAACCTGCTGGAAGCTTTGATTGAATACTTAATCAACAGGTTGGGGGGGGGGGGGGGCGGGGGGGTTATTTACTCATGACCCAAGAAAATGTGTCCACGACCCATTATTGAGTCCCGACCCATAACTTGGGAAACAGTGGACAAGGGTCCATTTTGTTCCATGTTTCCTTAAATATATGAGGTTCCTTTGAAAAATAACGTTTTATTTCTGTACATTTCTTTCTTTCTTTTTTATTGTAGGAAACTAAAAGGAAAAAGAGGAATATTTACTGACTGTAGCTGGTCTCAAAAACAAAGCAAAACTGGCAGAAAAAAAGACTCCTTCCACAAACTCCTTAGACGGAGACAAAGAAAAGCTATTTTTATTTTATTCGTTTCATGATCATAAAGTGCTCCAAGGGATCAAAGTGAAAAGTGCAGCAGCAAACATTTAGGTAATAGGACCATCGTCAGTGCTATATCATCAGATCTAATAATTTGCGGTTAAAGCTTCATTACGTCAGTCCACATCACATAATGACCATAGTGTATGTCTGGTGTAGTGTAGTGTAGTATGTGATGTGGATTTATGTCTCGTTTCATTTTGCGTAATTTGATTTGCGTCTCGTCTTATCATTTCACGTCACTTCAGTCATGTGCAGGTAAGTCTTCATCACGTCAGTCCACATCACATATGACCATAGGCGCTGTATGTGATGTGGATTTATGTGTTGTCATTTGCGGGTAAAGCTTCATTATTCACGGCGGTCAGTAGGCGAGGCACTGACGATGGTCCTTTGACCCAAAAGTTTGCTGCTGCACTTTTCACTTAGCTCTTGGAGCGCTTTATGAGCATGAACAAATAAAATGCAAATATATTTTCTTAATCTCTGTCTAAGGAGTTTTCCTTAAAGTTTGTGTGGAGTGAAAACATGGCTACCTATTTATGGCCTGTTCATGAATTTTCCATGGCCAGTCATTTGGGATCAATAAAAGTAGGACAAAAGTCTGTTATTCTAGTCCGGACTTGTCCTTTAACATGGCAACCTTGTTAAAGGTAGGGTAAGTGATATTTTTTGGTTAAAACAAAAAGTATTTTGTTAAAAGGTTAAAATACTATATTCTGATAGTAATCATTGATATAGAGTGTTTTTTCAGTAACTGGTGTCTCCCTGTCTCTCCAGCTCTTTAATAAACAGAAAATAAATTTTTCGGTAGGTGTCAAAATCTCAGCCAATCAGGAGAAAGTACCCATTTTTAAGCTTAATTTGTATAGTGTTCCAGTTCCAATGTTGTCTGCTCATTTCTTAGTGTCATCACTTCCAATTTCACTTGTTTAATCTATATCCTGATTGAGTTCTCTGTCCTGGTTGGATACAATTGGAAATGAAACTGAAAGTGAAACGAAAATGCATTTTCTGTTTAATAAAGAGCTGGAGAGACAAGGAGACTCCTAATACTGAACAAACACTCTATAGCAATGAGTACTATCAGAATATAGAGCTATGAACAATTATTTTAACCAACGCAAATCACTTACCCTTTAGTGGATAAACTAAATTGGTAAATGGATGAACTGTGACGGGATAGATGAGGGAGGTCAGCAAGAGTTTTTTTTTTGTGCAAATATTAATTTGAATATCTGTTAGTTTATTGTATCTTATCTGTATTTTGTTTTAGTTTTTCTCCTTTTTTATTGTAATGTTAATTATTGACATGTATTTTGGGTTATTGTTTTCCTGTTTTCTTCTTGGTCGTCATGACTTCATAGGCTTGTCAAAATTACATAATAGCATTAGTCTTGGATATGGATAATATCATTGGAAATTATGTAATATTTGCACAAAAAATATTTCAGTTGTAATGTATGTTTTGTTTTAACTTCCATTTACTGTATTTGAATGTGATTGTATTCTATGTATGTGTTTACCTTGTTTATTGTGAGTCACTCTGGACAAAGAGTATAGATGAATATCTACATTGAAAATTGTGAAGTGACTTTACTGTTGAAATGTAAATGAGTGAATGTTACCATGATTTGTAAATAACATAAAAACAAAGGCTCTGGTGTGGTTCTCCTGGTTTACCGGGATGGGGTTCAATTCCCTGCAGTGCCCTACTCATAGTGTTGTATTTACCATTTTATATTGTCTGTTTTATTTATGTTCATAGTGTTGTATTTACCCTTTATGGTTTTATGTTTTATTCTTTATGTTCATTGTGTTGTATTTACCCTTACATGGTTTGTTTAATTCTTTGTTCATAGTGTTGTATTTCCCCTTATGTGGTTTATTTTATCTTTATGTTCATAATGTTGTATTTACCCTTACATGGTTTGTTTTATTCTTTATGTTCATTGTGTAGGGTTGGGATCCTTCATTATCATTATAATTGTTGATGACCAAATGGACCATTACAGGTCTGTAACTCTTTAGTGTACAAATGGAACCAAATGGACCCGTTATGGTGGTCCTTGAAACGTAAAAGTTTGAGGACCACTGGTATTGTAATGGTTTATCAGACGTGAAGTCCACACACCAGCTCTTACAGTGTGATGGATACGGTTCCAAATGCTAACGCAGCTACAAGCTCTTAGCCTGTCTCAAAGTGGGGTCCTTGGGGGGATTTCAGGGGGTTCCCAGCTAGAGTAGTTAAGGTAGCATCATAAACATTTTAACCACTTTATCCATTTACTAGAGTCTCGGGGGACTACGCCCCCCGAGACCCCAGCCGTTGCGCGGGGCTTTGCGTTCGCTGGTGCCTACGTGTGTCTGTCTTTGTGTTAGTGTCGCTGTAGCACAGAGTGGGCATTAAGATGGGATGTATGCTCCTTTAAGGGAGGTGGATCGTGGGATTCTGTTGTTTGCAAAGAGGCGTTGTGAATATTGGCTCATTGCAGACTCACCTTATTGCCACCTGATCGTGTGAGTGAGTGTTGTGTGTACGTAGGGCGGAATAGCTTGCGAGGTTGTGTGCTTTTTTGTTTGCTACTGGGCCTTGCATAGGAATGGATATTTTGAAAAGATGTGTTGTGATGACATGTGAAAAGGAAGTGCAATAATGTGAGATAAATGACATAGACGGAATTGCATGTGATGAAGTGAGGAGTTTATTTGTATGAGATTTTGTATTTGTAGAAAATGATGTAGGAGTGAGCAGGTGTTGCAGACAGTGGCAACGTGCTGAGGACGACAGCTTGTCATGGCTGGGCCTGCGGAATGGGAGAGAAGGAGAAGGCAGCAGTCAAGCACGCAGTCTGGCATGTCCATCAGGGAACAGGTGAAACGTAAGCTAGTGGTGTATTAGTGAAGTGGTGAGAAGCATTGTCTGCATCGGTGATGTAGGTCAATGAGATATGGCACAGGTGACAATGCAACAGATGTACCTAATTTGTGAAGGAGTACTTCCCCATGAAGGAATGTTGTGGGGGATGCAGTTTCCATCGATGGCATTCATGGCAGAGCCTGCAGAATGGGAGAAAGGCAGGAAGAAGGACATAATGTGGATGGCCAGCATAGAGTATGTAACAGTAAAGGAAGCGTCTTTTGTGTGAAGTGGTAGGCCTTGACAATTATGTAGTGCAAGCATAAATGACACATGGAAGAATGCAACAGATGTACCTCAATGGAGAAGAAGCAGATGTCCATGATGAAAGGAAGTTGGCACGAGTGAAAGAGCAGCCAGGAATCAACCACACAATGTGACATGTTGAAGAGGGATTATGTGAAAGGAAAGGCAGTGATATGTGTGTGAAGTGTTAAGCAGCAGCACTATTAGTTATGTGGATTTATGAGAAAGGAATGTAACAATGCATGAACCTTGCCTCAAGGGGGACGAAGCAGTAGTCCAGGAAAGAAGCTGCAAGGCCGGCAGGTGGCGCAGGTTGTCATGAGAGGCTCTGCAGAATGGCTGAATGGCAGCGGTGACTTTGATGACAGCGGTTGTGGTGCTGTGTGATGAGCAGAAGGGGGTTGTGACCTATGTGGTGCCAGAAGTTGTTGGAACAGTGCGGGATAAAAGTGTATCCCTGTATCACAACGACTTTGGCAACCACCAATTAGTCAGCTCATCGTCACGTTGATTAGGGGGGAAAACTGTAGTAATAGTAGTGTTTTCAAGCGGATTGTTTGTTTGACGGGGGGCCACTGCAGGTGGTGGAGGACTGCTGTGAGATGGTCTCTGGAACGGGCGCTGGTGTGCGGGCAAGGCAGTGAAATGTCTGTGAAGTGGTAATTTGCGTCATTGTCAGCAGCACTTATGTAGATGAATGAGAAATGGCACATGTGACAATGCAGCAGACGTACCTCTTTGTGAAGGAGCACTTGACCATGAAGGGAAGTTGTAACGGGCTGAGATTACACAGATAGTCATCCATGACAGAGGCTGCAGAATGGGAGAAATGGAGAAGGCGGGAAGGAAGCACACAATGTGAGACGTCCACTATGGATCATGTGACAGTGAAGACAGTGATTTGTGTTTGAAGCGGTAGGTATTGTCAATTATGTAGAGCAATTACAAATGGCACATGGAAGAATGCAAGACTTTTACCTCAATGTGGAAGAAGCACTTGTTTGAAAACCATATTTTCAGTGTGGTATGTCTGGTGCGGTATGGCAAACGTCATGGCTGCTGGGTCACCCGTCCTTGGCTGAAGACAGGGGACTGTAGCCAGACTCCCACTCTTCTGAGGGTCTGCCCTTGGGACTTGTTGATGGTGGTGGCAAAAGCAGTGCGGATCGGAAACTGTCGTCTGGCCCAGTCAAAAGGGAACTGTCCAGCTTCAGGAAGGAACTTAATGCGAGGGATCAAGACTTCCTTTTGTGTGGCTGCGATTGTGCACAGCAGGAGCTTGTTGTTGAGGGACCTCTGGAAGAAGAGTTTGGTGCCATTGCACAGTCCGTCTTTAGGGCTGATGTTGCGGAGTAGCATCAAGGGCATTCCAGGCTTGAGGGTGATGATGTGGCGGGGAAATCCACTGGGGCAGAGGGTGTTGAGATATTCGATGGTGAAGCGCATAACATCTTGGTAGTCCACCAGGGTGTCAGCACTGGTGAGCTTGGTAGCCATACCTGGCATCCAGGTCTCCATGATGTCATTGATGGTGTCCACCTCTTTGTTGGTAGTTTTTGGGGGACGATTTTGGCCTCCACACTTAGGGATTTATTCGGATTTAACTTTCGTTTCGGTAGTGACACAAAATGTTTCGGTAGTGACACAATGGTGAAAACAAAAATTACTCCACTACAAAGTACTACCAATCAACTCTAAATTGCCTGAAACGTACTCCTAACAGGTTTTTGGGGGGACGATTTTGGCCTCCACACTTAGTGATTTTTTCGGATTTAACTTTCGTTTCGGTAGTGACACAAAAACGTTTCGGTAGTGACACAATGGTGAAAAAATAAATGTACTAAGTCCAGAGCTCCATGAATGTTAGGGACCAAAAAAAGTCACTACAAAGTACTACCAATCAACTCTAAATTGCCTGAAACGTACTCTTAACAGGTTTTCGGGGGGACGATTTTGGCCTCCACACTTAGTGATTTTTTCGGATTTAACTTTCGTTTCGGTAGTGACCAACTTTCGTTTCGGTAGTGACCCTATGGTGAAAAAATAAATGTACTAAGTCCAGAGCTCCATGAATGTTAGGGACCAAAAAAAGTCACTACAAAGTACTACCAATCAACTCTAAATTGCCTGAAACGTACTCCTAACAGGTTTTCGGGGGGACGATTTTGGCCTCCACACTTTACTTAGTGATATTTTTTGATTTAAGGCCAGGCTTATTTAATTCACCTTTTGAGGAACAGGCCCCAGCAGTGTCTAAAGCACTGTTCGAAAAGGCAAATCTGTGAAAATATTGATGCATGCTCAAGTGACTTGTAAATGTAGAAAATATGTTAAAATATTCATTTTAATGTATTTAATTGTAGAAACCACCTACATTCATTTTTAGAAATAGTTTGTACAGGGGAGGATGAAAAAAATAATTAATACATTCATATAAGTATCTTTATTCTAAGGTAATTCTACATGTTTCGGTAGTGACAGATTTTGTGAGAGGAAAGATATTCCAAAAGATTATGAAAATACAATATGATAATTGACTGTACTTTTACTAAATATGTGTCCCTTAGATCTGGTGCAACGTGAATGTGGTCAAAGTTTTTCCAAAATAGAATGAAAATTTCACACAATTTACAACTCTGAATTTGAACCAATTTGGTAGAATGGCTGAATAGTTGAGCGCCGGAAAGCCCAACATCCAGTTATTGCAAACCCTCATTGTATTAAACTTACATTTTCTTGAAAAAGAAAGTCTTTATTTGCAGACCAACTTGTGTCTCTGGTCTATGTTACAAATACTTACATCACATATGCATTATTGAACAATGACCATTTCCAAAACATCCAAAATGGTATATTTTAAGTCATAGATATATACATACATACATGGGTATCAACACAGGATTTTCATGCATTCAATTCAACTCAAATAAAATCATCAAGGTGGAATAAAATAGTCACAAAACATTGCTGCAGAGTAAAAAAATTAAAAAAATAAAAAGCAAAATAACAGTGTCTTAAAAACAAAAATCATACATGGGGTGAATATGACATGTGGTAAGCTATATGAAGCTATAGTTGCATAGAAAATATTTTCCTGAAAATAAACTGGAAAATAGATAAATAAACCTGATGTTTCTAAAAAATAAAGAGTGTGTAGTCAGTCATCATTAGATCCAGTATGAGGTAATCCAAAGAAGTACTCAATGTCAAGCAATCCAGTGTCTGGATCTGGAACACAGTCACAGCTAGTTTGTACAGTATGCTGTGTCCTTTTATGGTGAATTGTTTCAGTGCAAATGTGGTACATATTTATAGTAAAATTAACTGACAAACTCATTTAAGCACAAGTTACCAAAATGTAAAAAGCGTGGTGGTGATGGTGGAAGCAATATTAAACAATTATAATTGGAAACACTAAATAAAGATGCATTGCAAATAAATAAATAAATCCAAAACCAATTAACGTGCATTTTGTTTAGGTAATGTGGGTAAAAAAGAATTCCCTTTAACTGAATTCTGATGAAACCATTACATTATCTGCAAAAAAAGGAAAACAAACAAAAAACAACGCATAGGGTTGGATGTAGAAAAAAAGATACATTAGTTATGAGATTGAACCAAGATGTCAATTTCAAATCCCATTCATTTATATACTGTGCCACCACAGTAGCCAAATGTATTAACTAAGCATACCTGTTGTACTGTATGAATGGTGAAGTGGATCTATAACTGTTAGAATAGTACACTGTACACTGCAGACCAGCTGTCTTGAAAATCACCTCAATACTATACAGTATAGTATCTTTAAATATCTCTTCTCTCATTGGATTCAGTGTCATGGATTAGTTAAAGATTCTCTAAATCATAAAACGTTTTAACCACCAGGCATTATGGGGACAATTTAACAATAACAATTGGCTACCTTGTTGATAAATACTGTTTCTGCAGGAATATACTGTAAAACACATAGAAGTACTGCAATTACAGTAGATTAGACACTTGTCACAATTCCAATCAAATCAGTGTTTAAACATTGTATACAATTTCACACAATCGCGGTGTACAAACAAAAGCATGCAAATAATGTAACCATTAATACATTAAAACAATGTCAAAAATATCATTTTTGCCAAAATGTCTTAGGAAAGTCATAATCTTAAAATGTTAACATCCAGTGATCTCTTAGGCACATATTGAGTCTCAGGACAATTCTTTCTCTATACTCATGTACAGAGAGGCAGGGGTTTCCCAGTGTATTCAAACAAAAGACAGTGTCATCATAACACAGCTACATTACCAAACAAAGACCGTTGTTACTGGTGTTGCCAACTAGTATGCAACAAGATCCTTTGTAACAGCTTTTCCTGATCTATTCCATGAATGCCAACTAACAGAACTTAAGAGGCATATTCTTTAGCACCTTTGGACAAATAAACAATTTATTTTTGGGATCAAGTGGCACCAAAAGCAAAACAATGAATGAGTGCTGATGACTGGACGAGTGCCTTTAACCTTTGCAGTCACACTCCCTATTCCTCCCCATTGGAGGAAGTGCTGTTGTATTTCAAGTAAATTTTGAACAGAACCAACTGTCTCGTACTTTATTTGATGTCACACTCCCTCTTCCATGTTGCTGAATATGAGGCACTTGCAAAACAAAAAAACAGTAACTAGCGTGTTGATCATCGCTCACAACACTTCAGACCTCCGAACTGTCACTGCTGCCGAGGCCTTGTGTCATCATGGGTTCTGTACTGCTGGATCCCTTTGGCACCTCCTTCTTCTCCTGCTTGGACCGCACCAGCAACACAACCATGATGCCGATGAGGATTGTGAGGAGCAGCCCGACAACGACTCCTATAATCAGCACTAGTCTGTCGTCACCATCCTCGCTCTGGTTGAGCTCACGGGGGACGATCCCTTTCGTGAATATCTCTTTCCCTGGACTCGTCCTCCGCTGGCTACTGCGGTCCAGCACTATGTGCAGGATGTTGGTGCCACGGTTATTGTTCGCGCCGATGTCCTCTGTGATGTCCGGAACGTCACTGGCCGTTCTTCTGACACGAGACCGGGCACTTGGATCCGGTCTGCTGTGATGGCTCAACGTGTGGTACTCCACACTTCTCTTGCCGATGCCACGGTTGGCATTTTCCCTGGATCGGACCGTGTAGATGGTGTGGATGTACCATTCCCTTCCTGCAGACACCTAGAAAGAGGAAACAGCGGTGTTAAACATAATTCATACTTGGTTGCACACCGGTGACTTTTCAAACTGACACAATGTGTGCGTTGCGTTGTTAGCATGAACATTTTTTATTTTCAGCAAGCGTTGCGCAACAAAATGAGCATTACACAACTGATGTATCATGGTAGATTTTATCCTCTTAGGATCTATTTTATAAATTGTCATACAAAATAGCCAATCTGAAAGCTCACAATGCATCACGATGCAACAGGTTGTGAGCTTTTAGATCGGTTATTTTCGCTACTTGTGAGAAATTGTGAATACTTGAAATAAATAAAAACCCAGTATCCTTTATCAGCTGTGCATTATAGTACGTGTACAGTGTCACTGTCTGTGTGTGTGTGTGTGTGTGTGTGTGTGTGTGTGTGTGTGTGTGTGTGTGTGTGTGTGTGTGTGTGTGTGTGTGCACACACATGGCAAGTTTTACTGACCTGGAAGAGGGCAGAGGAGTCCATTCTAAATCCATCTGAGCCAGGCTGTCTTACAAGATTCAAAGCCTCAGGGTCGTCCACTGCCAGGAGGGCACTGAAAGCTACACTTCCAAATGCCCTGGCCTGGGTCTCCGGCTGGGCTTTGTCCTGGAATGACAGGTTAAAGCAGTGATTCTCAACCTTTCTGATTTCAAGGACCCCCAATTGTGCACCCCTCTGGTGTTAATTTACAAACGGAACCAAATGTGTGCACTCTGTACACTTATTTTATTTACCATTTATTTATTCAAGTATTCATTAGCACATATACAGTATATCAAATATTTGTACTTACTATGACTTTAAATCTATAGAGTAGGGATGGAGCATCAGCCAAGCAGCCAAACTCAAAGTTGCTGGGGTTGTATTTAGGGACGTATCCATCAGCTCCGGTACACAAGAAAACTTTCTCAATGTTACAAAAAAATGAGTCCCCAAGGTTTTGGACAGGATCCACCATCACTCTGCCATAGATTATATCCCCTGGATGAAGAAAATATGTGGGTTACTCATCACAGTGTAAACAGGAAGTTAATCAGTATTACAATAGTGCAATGTTCCCAATAGTCCCAACATGGTCTGGGTCTGGGGACCCCCAGGGGACCTTGAGGGTGTTCCAGGGGGTCCCCAGCAAAGTAGTTAATCTAGCGTAAACATTTGTTTAACCAGTTTAAACATGGGCTATTTAAAAATACTATTTTTGAAACATTTTAACAACACACATCTTGTATGGGGGCGTCCCTGGCACAAAATACTGTGTTTTATGATGGGGGTCTATCGCCACATACCTACAAATTTGGGGGTCCTTTGACATTTTGAGAACCACTGGTCTACAACATATGGGACAGCATTTAACCCATTAAGACCTGGAACGCATCTGTGTCATTTTAAGATTTCTTTGGCGATTCAAAAATAGCAGATATACAAGCTCATAGCACGGCACCGAGTGCCGTGCTATGAGCTTGTAGATCTGCTATTTTTTTGAAAAATCGTGAAAATGTGTGCAAATCTTTAGTTTGAATATATATATACTTTTTTAAAGCGAAAGTTTTTAACTTAAATCTTTGCTTCTGGGGATTTTACAAATGTCTTCTAAATCCTAAAGTACTTTTTTCCGAAAGTTTGAATTAAAAAAAAAATCTACTTATGTTGCTATATTATCAATGGTTTTCAAACTTGTCAAGGACCCCCAAAATTTGACCGTGGACCCCCTCCCATCTAAAAATATTTTGTTCCAGGGACCCCCAGAAGCAAAGATTTGAGTTAAAAATGTATAAAGATGTGCACACATTTTCAGGATTTTTCTAAAAATAGCAGAGCTACAAGCTCATAGCGCGGCACTCGGTGCCGCGCTATGAGCTTGTATATCTGCTATTTTCGAATAACCAAAGAAATCTTAAAATGAAACAGATGCGTTCCCTTCCCGGCCTTAAAGGGTTAAGCCACAGTTGAGTACATGTTTGGTCTCATCAAGTATGTTGTTTTCTGCCTTACCTGGTGAGAAGGCAGTGTCACTCTCTTGACCAAAGCCCATTGAGCCATCAGATAGCCAGAGTGTCCTCTTAGAAAGCAGGATCATCTGTGTGTTCAGACTGAACTCAGCAGCAACTGGGTCGCTTACCTGGGAAATATGAGTGCGTCAAGCAGACATTATGCATACAACCTGCCAGTCAGACAAATAGAGGTGTGCGCACGCACACGCACGCACACACACAAACATTTTCTGGCAAATTTAACTCATTCGGCAGAAGTAACATTAGCGTTTTCTCACCGTCAGTTGATGCTTCATATCCATAAGAGTAAAACCGTTCTTATTTGACGCAATATTAAACACGTCTATGGGAATTCAGAACAGGGGGGAAAACGTTTTAAAGGTTTACGGTTCTAGAGGTTTTAAATCTTCTAAAGCTCTAAGGTATTCTCTAAAATTCAAATGGTAGCCGATATGTCCTAAGTAGGCCGAACGTTGTAGAGTTGGAACGGAGTTTGTAGCTAAAAGTATGAAGGACTAGTTAGGGGTCAAAAAAGGGGTTGTTAGGGGACAAACTTTCGTTTCGGTAGTGACACAATGGTGAAAAAATAAATGTATTTGTCTTGTTTGTTGTTCAAGTCAAAGCACCAGGAAGGCTGTATTTCTTGGCCAAGAGTTAGCTCAATGGGTTGAGACGCAGTATTCATGATCCAGAGGCCATGAGTTCAAATCCCACTGCTGTCTTTACTGTGATGCTTTCCTTTGCAGACTAACTTCTAGAAAAACAAGTTAAAACCACCAGGAAACCTGTAACTCTCAGCCAACAGCTTAGCTCAACTGGTAGAGCGTCTGTCCAATAACATGACTTGACTTGAGTGGGTTAGAATCCCACTCGAGTCAAGTGTCCCCGGTAACTTGGGGCAACGGATAAATTGACTGATATCCTTAGTGATGCTTCCCTTTAAAGACTAACTTCTAGAAAAACAAGTTAAAACCACCAGGAAACCTGTAACTCTCAGCCAACAGCTTAGCTCAACTGGTAGAGCGTCTGTCCAATAACATGACTTGACTTGACTTGATTGGGTTCGATTCCCACTCGAGTCAAGTGTCCCCGGTAACTTGGGGCAACGGATAAATTGACTGATATCCTTCGTGATGCTTCCCTTTGCAGAATAACTTCTAGAAAAACAAGTTAAAACCACCAGGAAACCTGTAACTCTCAGCCAACAGCATAGCTCAACTGGTAGAGCGTCTGTCCAATAACATGACTTGACTTGACTTGAGTGGGTTCGATTCCCACTCGAGTCAAGTGTCCCCGGTAACTTGGGGCAACGGATAAATTGACTGATATCCTTCGTGATGCTTCCCTTTGCAGAATAACTTCTAGAAAAACAAGTTAAAACCACCAGGAAACCTGTAACTCTCAGCCAACATCATAGCTCAACTGGTAGAGCGTCTGTCCAATAACATGACTTGACTTGACTTGAGTGGGTTCGATTCCCACTCGAGTCAAGTGTCCCCGGTAACTTGGGGCAACGGATAAATTGACTAATATCCTTAGTGATGCTTCCCTTTGCAGACTAACTTCTAGAAAAACAAGTTAATTCTAGAAAAACAAAACCACCAGGAAACCTGTAACTCTCAGCCAACAGCATAGCTCAACTGGTAGAGCGTCTGTCCAATAACATGACTTGACCTGACTTGAGTGGGTTAGATTCCCACTCGAGTCAAGTGTCCCCTGTAACTTGGGGCAACGGATAAATTGACTGGTATCCTTAGTGATGCTTCCCTTTGCAGACTAACTTCTAGAAAAACAAGTTAATTCTAGAAAAACAAGTTAAAACCACCAGGAAACCTGTAACTCTCAGCCAACAGCATAGCTCAACTGGTAGAGCGTCTGTCCAATAACATGACTTGACTTGACTTGACTGGGTTCGATTCCCACTCGAGTCAAGTGTCCTCGGTAACTTGGGGCAACGGATAAATTGACTGGTATCCTGAGACCGAATAACTGACCGAATTGGCCAGATTCGGTTTCAGTTACTAAGGTGGTGACTGGATTTGAACCAGGACACTCCTACAAGTTATTCTACGGATATCAGTCAATTTATCCGCTGCCCCAATTTACCGGGAACTTGACGTTAGTGGGAATCGAACCCAGGACCGCTCGGTCCTGGGTTGAACTGGATTTGAACCAGCACACTCCTACAAGTTATTCTACGGATATCAGTCAATTTATCCGTTGCCCCAAGTTACCGGGGACACTTGACTCGAGTGGGAATCGAACCCACTCAAGGCAAGTCAAGTCATGTTATTGGACAGACGCTCTACCAGTTGAGCTATGCTGTTGGCTGAGAGTTACAGGTTTCCTAGTGGTTTTAACTTTTTTTTTTTTTTTTAGAATTAACTTGTTTTTCTAGAAGTTAGTCTGCAAAGGGAAGCATCACTAAGGATATCAGTCAATTTATCCGTTGCCCCAAGTTACCGAGGACACTTGACTCGAGTGGGAATCGAACCCAGTCAAGTCAAGTCAAGTCATGTTATTGGACAGACGCTCTACCAGTTGAGCTATGCTGTTGGCTGAGAGTTACAGGTTTCCTGGTGGTTTTAACTTGTTTTTCTAGAATTAACTTGTTTTTCTAGAAGTTAGTCTGCAAAGGGAAGCATCACTAAGGATACCAGTCAATTTATCCGTTGCCCCAAGTTACCGGGGACACTTGACTCGAGTGGGAATCGAACCCAGTCAAGTCAAGTCAAGTCATGTTATTGGACAGACGCTCTACTGCATCTCAACCCATTGAGCTAAGCAGTTGGATGACAAATACAGCCTTCCTGGTGGTTTTCACTTGATCTTCTGGAAGCCAGTCTGCAAAGGAAAGCATCACAGTAAAGACACCAGTGGGATTTGAACTCATGGCCTCTGGATCATGAATACTGCATCTCAACCCATTGAGCTAACTGTTGGCTAAGAAATACAGCCTTCCTGGTGCTTTGACTTGAACAACAAACAAGACAAATAACTTAAATAAATGTGTTACTTTTCACATTGGGGTCCACTGCCCAAATACATGTCAATTTGGGGGGTTGACAACAAAAGGTTTTAGAACCACAGATTTCAAGGAAACAGCTGTAGGTGAATGGATAGAGTCACTGACTAGTGAGCCGCAGGTAACAGGTTCAAGGCTGAGCCACAGCAGCAAGTCAGGATGTCAAATCAAATAGGTATTATTAGGAGTGGAATGGTTGTGTTTTTTCACCCCAACTGCACAGGACAGCAGTTTTATATCTGTTTACATGTACGTGATTTTCAGTGATGGAGACAAACCGCACAGACGTTCACTGTACTTTAGTACATTTTGTAAACTTATGACTCTGAGTAGAGTATAGCCTGACTTAAACAAACAAATAACAACTTAGTATAGTCAGACTTTTTTTTACACAACTTACATTTTGTAAAGCTTGACTCTGACTCAGTATAGTCAGACTTTTGCTTCCTTTCATTTTCTGACATGATGTTAATCAGAGTGCCATAGCTGAGTGGTTAGTGGGCCTGCCTGGTGAACCAAAGGTCCTGGATGTCCTGGGTACGATTCCAGGTCAGGTCAACAATGTGGTAATCTTAGAGTGATTTGAGGCTGTTAGTTGTTAAAGTGCAGAGGACACATTTCACGTATGTGCCTAACAGTATATATTTAGCGAGCACACTTGACGTTATTGTCACTATGTATTTGGCCCGTTTTTTGACCCCTAACTAGTCCTTCATACTTTTAGCTACAAACTCCGTTCCAACTCTACAACGTTCGGCCTACCTAGGACATATCGGCTACCATTGTGTCACTACCGAAACGAAAGTTGGTCACTACCGGAACGAAAGTTAAATCCGAAAAAATCACTAAGTGTGGAGGCCAAAATTGTCCCCCCAAAAACCTGTTAGGAGTATGTTTCAGGCAATTTAGAGTTGATTGGTAGTACTTTGTAGTGACGATTTTTTTGGTCCCTAACATTCATCGAACTCATTCCAACTCTACAACGTTCGGCCTACTTAGGACATATCGGCTACCATTTGAATTTTAGAGAATACCTTAGAGCTTTAGAAGATTTAAAACCTCTAGAACCGTAAACCTTTAAAACCTTTTCCCCCCTGTTCTGAATTCCCATAGACGTGTTTAATATCGCGTCAATTAAGAACTGTGTTCCAAACATAAACAAATGACCCCGGCGGTTTTACTCTTATGGATATGAAGCATCAACTGACGGTGAGAAAACGCTAATGTTACTTCTGCCGAATTAGTTAAATTTGCCAGAAACGGACTGTTTCAAATATGAGTGACTGACTATCATAAACGATGCAGAGGCTCCTCCCTGACAATATCGCCGAGGCAGTTTGTTTATTTTTGGACCACAATTCTTATGAGACGATTCTATGATGACCCAATGTTATTCTCCATAGGGAAATTACTTTACGACCCAGGGGATGGACGAGTGACGTCAGGACTTCTGTACTCTGGGTTAACATGTGCATGTACAAACTGGATGTATCCACTAGAGGGCAGCGTTGCCCTTCCACCTCGGTCCGGTATGCCTCTCGGTCGGTCGGAAGGAACGATCGATTATAACAATTGGGGGTCAGGGAAACGAGCTCGACCTTTTCATCTTCAGGGGACAACAGGAATGGAACAGATGTTTTCACATATACAGTATACAGGTCCTTCTAAAAAAAATAGCATATTGTGATAAAGTTCATTCTTTTCCATAATGTAATGATAAAAATTAAACTTTCATATATTTTAGATTCATTGCACACCAACTGAAATATTTCAGGTCTTTTATTGTTTTAATACTGATGATTTTGGCATACAGCTCATGAAAACCATCTAAAAAAATTAGCATATCATGAAAAGGTACTCTAAACGAGCTATTAACCTAATCATCTGAATCAACGAATTAACTCTGAACACCTGCAAAAGATTCCTGAGGCTTTTAAAAACTCCCAGCCTGGTTCATTACTCAAAACCGCAATCATGGGTAAGACTGCCGACCTGACTGCTGTCCAGAAGGCCATCATTGACACCCTCAAGCAAGAGGGTAAGACACAGAAAGACATTTCTGAACGAATAGGCTGTTCCCAGAGTGCTGTATCAAGGCACCTCAGTGGGAAGTCTGTGGGAAGGAAAAAGTGTGGCAGAAAACGCTGCACAACGAGAAGAGGTGACCGGACCCTGAGGAAGATTGTGGAGAAGGTTCCAGACCTTGGGGGACCTGCGGAAGCAGTGGACTGAGTCTGGAGTAGAAACATCCAGAGCCACCGTGCACAGGCGTGTGCAGGAAATGGGCTACAGGTGCCGCATTCCCCAGGTCAAGCCACTTTTGAACCAGAAACAGCGGCAGAAGCGCCTGACCTGGGCTACAGAGAAGCAGCACTGGACTGTTGCTCACTGGTCCAAAGTACTTTTTTCGGATGAAAGCACATTTTGCATGTCATTCGGAAATCAAGGTGCCAGAGTCTGGAGGAAGACTGGGGAGAAGGAAATGCCAAAATGCCTGAAGTCCAGTGCCAAGTACCCACAGTCAGTGATGGTCTGGGGTGCCATGTCAGCTGCTGGTGTTGGTCCATTGTGTTTTATCAAGGGCAGGGTCAATGCAGCTAGCTATCAGGAGATTTTGGAGCACTTCATGCTTCCATCTGCTGAAAAGCTTTATGGAGATTTTCTGCACGACCTGGCACCTGCTCACAGTGCCAAAACCACTGGTAAATGGTTTACTGACCATGGTATTACTGTGCTCAATTGGCCTGCCAACTCTCCTGACCTGAACGCCATAGAGAATCTGTGGGATATTGTGAAGAGAAAGTTGAGAGACGCCAAACCCAACACTCTGGATGAGCTTAAGGCCGCTATCGAAGCATCCTGGGCCTCCATAACACCTCAGCAGTGCCACAGGCTGATTGCCTCCATGCCACGCCGCATTGAAGCAGTCATTTCTGCAAAAGGATTCCCGACCAAGTATTGAGTGCATAACTGAACATAATTATTTGAAGGTTGACTTTTTTTGTATTAAAAACACTTTTCTGGTGTTTTGTATTGGTCGGATGAAATATGCTAATTTTTTGAGATAGGGATTTTTGTTTTTTCTTTACTTTTTTGCCAAAATCATCAATATTAAAACAATAAAAGGCTTGAACTACTTCAGTTGTGTGTAATGAATCTAAAATATATGAAAGTCTAATGTTTATCAGTACATTACAGAAAATAATGAACTTTATCACAATATGCTAATTTTTTGAGAAGGACCTGTACTGTAGAAAAGGTAAAATCACCTGCTGGAAGCGGATGTCCAGATCGAAGGTGACAGGCTCTCGAGGACTGCAGACAGGTGGAATGGTATACTCCAGGTTGGGAGGGGACGTGCAGGGGACAAGCTTCACTGTGTAGGGCCCAGAATAGTCACGGACCTGGAAAGTTACAGTGAAGAGTATAATGTAATGTGCAGCAGGAACTTGGCATATAAAAAAATCACATGTATAAATAGTTTAGCCACATGAACCCTAGTGTCCCTATTCTTTGGCTAAAATAGGCAAACATCCGGCTACAAGCTCACAACACGTTGTGAGCTTGTAGATCGGCTTGTAGATCGGATTGGCTATTTTCGGCAAAGAGATTTGGTGTAGAAGGAAAAAAGGAGGGGGCCAAGTATAGGGGGACCCCAGTCAATTATAGAGTTTAAGTGGTTAAAGGGAAAGTGTTCTGTGTTTCTTACGGCAAAATCAGAGATAAAAGTCCACTGCTGGATGGGCTGGTTGTAGGTGGGTTCACTCCTCACAAGACTCAGGTTAAAGGTCAAACCAGGGTGTTCTGGACACATGACCATGGAGGACAGGGACGAGGCTAATGGGGAAATTAAGCATTCATTTGATTTTATGAACGGACAAAGTTGTGAAAAGGAAGAGAAATGTATCAAAAACAAATATGCTGATTAAAGTGATTACAATCTAATTCAATATAATTAGCAAATTATCTGAAAATGTGACAACATGTTAAGCAATCTGATACAATAGTGCACCATAGGGATGTCATAATGTCAACACAAAATATTCAGATATGCAAAAGGGCATAGTACTGTGGAGCTTATTGTTTTCTGTCTATGATATAATCTTTCATGTTATCCATAGTAAACATTTCTTATTATCTTAATTACAACTTTAAAATACTGTAATTATATTGCTTGTAACTACTGTACAGTATATGTCAAACATTTATTTTAGAGGAGCATGCAGATGCACCCTTATACTATATCATACCTGGGTGTGAAATCACAAACAGGCCTCTGAATCTAGCCTCTGTGCGGAAGTTCACTACTAGACGTCCCTGGCTATTTATACGCATACTGGTTGGGTAGAGGGCACCTGTAAGAATAGTAAGGCAGACATTAGATTCTATGTAGTGGTCTGGCTTCTAGTGCTGAAGTCAAACATCACAAAAAACAAAAAACAAAAAACAAAAAAAACATTTACATTATAGTCAGTTGCATTATGTCATTATTTATTTTCAATGAATATGTGGTTATTTTGATAATGGAAACTATCTGAAGATGCAGTCTTGCCTTGCAATTCTGCCTCTGGTGGGCTACCGATGCCATCCCTCCACAAGATGGCAGTGTCGTACACAAATGTGAGCCTCAGCTCTGACTGCAGGTCGAAGTGCTGCCATCCTCCAGCTCCCACAGGAGAGTGGAACACATAGGACACATGTAGAGGCACCCGCAGAGTCACATAAGACTGGACCAGATTCAAAACCTAGGGGGGGGGGAAACAAATCAAAATATAATGTCACGACTGAAAAAGTCCTATTTTGAGAGAAGGTCTTTGTGAAACAGCATGAAAGGATAGATGAGTCACTTCTTGCTTGTATAAACATGACTCACTGGTGGATAGCTCATCATCTATGCTACAGATGTATTGTTTAGTTTAGGTCATGCAGAAAGGGAGGAGCCGATAATGGAAATCATAGAGGCTTATGAAATGCTGTACTTGGTGGTGTTATCTGTGAAGTGGAAGTGGAACTTGAAAGTGTAACAGCTTAATTCCACTTGATGCTGCACATCTGTATGAAGTGTTGCACACACTCTATTTATATATTAGTGTTCATTTTTCAATTACATTCCAGAAGGATTGCATATTTCCAATAAATTCAGATTTCTTACTGAAATTGAAAACATAAATTGTTCTATAATTTGTAACCGCTCTTTCAAAACAATTTTATTGATTTCAAAATATGCTAGTGAGACATAAAACAAACACAAAAAGAGGGGGGGGGGGGAGCGATTGGCACTGCTGTAAACACAACTTCCCCAAAACAAAAGCTGTGTTACGGAGACAAAGGCTTATGTGGTGAAAGTCTCTCTAGAAGAGCCCTCTAAGGTATCTGCACTTTCCCCTGACCTGTGAGAGGTACCTGCCTGCACTGGCTCTCCGTTCATGTGGAGACGTGTTCATGAGGCCTTGGGCAATGAGAGCTCAGGCAAATGATTTGCAAAATGGCCCCATGACACTGCCTGCTGGGCCTTGATGGATTCCTGTGGTCCTGTTAAGCTGGGCACTAAGCCCTGCACTGTGACATGACACTGGCCCCAGGCCTGCATCTGGCTGCTTCTATCCCCCAACGTGCCCAGTTTAAGAGGGCATCTGGGTCTCAACGCATGCCCAGGGTCAAAAACTGCTTTCTTGCCTTGCAGGGATGTGGCTAGGGATATACATACAAATAATACGCTCTGTACGGAGTGAAACCGAACCTGTGATGCTCTGCTCTTAAAAAAAAATACAATCAATGTTTGGGTATATGTTTAACTGTAACCATGGTAACAAAATCTTTTTTGCAAGTAAAAGAGACAAAAACAAATGCAAAACTGGTCCACTTGCCAAAAATGGTTCTTACACTATTGTACTGTAGGACCTTGTTTGAGGAATTATGCACGGCGAGAAAGTTCAAGAACTTTCATGATTCACTCCCACGCATACAGTACCCACTCCCACACAGCTATCACACAGCTCTGCTTAGGCACACGCACGCTACAGGACTGTGTTTTATTAATAATCTTGAGTGGAGTGGGATGGGGGTTGGCATGATGTGCCCTCTCCGCCCCCTGCTTTATCATTACACTCTACCTTAATTAACCGCAAGTCAAGTAAGAGTGGAGGTTACCAAGGTGAATGCAAATGCTGGGACCAGTGAGGCATACTGTAGTATGGGCCAGGATTACAGAATCGACTTTAACACACAAGATCACAACACGTCACGTTATGAGCTTGTAGATTTGCTATTTTTAGAAAGTTTGACAATACAAATAAAAAAAGTTTTGTACATTTTTAGAATGAAGGAATTAGGCGCTGGATGTTGAATGCCTTTTTTTTATTTAGGCGCTATATCGGGCCAGAGACGGACTAATGTTTCGATACCTGAGGCATCTTCATCAGAGTGACAATTTGACAATATTTGTTGCCTTGCGTATGTAAAGATAAAATATATATCATAAAGAAAATAGGGATGCCAGGTTGAAAGTGGTTATGGCTGCCTATTGTAAGAGCTGCTGTTACAAAACACACATGCAAGAGATGGACAAAGGTTTGTATGATGCTTCTAGCAACTGGCTTGCCATTCTGACAAGATAAATGACTGGTCACACCAGGAGCGGGCGAAACAAACAATTAAAGCAATGTGCTGGGGTTGTCATTACTATAGCCTATATTCTCTGTGGGGTCATTAAGGGGACACCAAGTAAGCAAACAGGGTTTTAATATGCTTCTAAATAATTCAGTAGGATTGCGAAGCCGCTGTGGCCATGGATAGAAAAGGGGCAAGACTTGGAGGAAAGTACTGGCTATTAAGAGCTGATTCTGCATTCCTTTTCTTTTTTTTTGTACCTCTATTTTCTACCAATTTAGTCAATATGCCAATTCATCTCCCCACACATTTCAGTGGTTTGCCACTGCTGTTGTACCCCAATGGATCACCTGCTGGTGAGGAGCCCCCACAGGAGATCGTAGCACCTCTGTCCTATTCCCGTTCAAAACCCCCCCGCTTACAGGCGCTGCCCCAGCCGTAGCGGCAAAGATTACCCAGCCCTTGTATTTGTATTATGCTCGTAAAGCCAGATGCGCCACAGTGGATTCAACCCCCTAGTCTCTGCGGTGGTGGACAGGTACTTTACCTCTGCGCCACCCGAGCGCACTTGATTCTGCATTGCTGTTGGCGGGAGGTCAAAACATATTGCTTAAGTGAGCTAAACTTTTGACATCACATTCCCAGAGTTGACAATGCAATTCAGGGATAATCTGAAGCTGAGAGGTGGGTTCCACTCACCTGTCCATCAGTTCCAATCGTGCCTCCGCAGTCACTGAGCAGCTCTGACATGTCGTAATAACTAGTGAACTCCCAAAGGCATGCCTCCAGATTGAGGTTTCTGTAGAAGCGCAGTGCACTGGATCCCCTGAGGGAGGCGCTGTACTGGTAAGGTGACGTCTCCCCTATCACCTCTGGATTTTTGGTGGCTTCAGTGAGGAAACCATACCGGGTCTTGATTTCAGTGTAATCCAACAAATTGGAGCAGCGATGGTTACCGACACGTGTGCCGTCTGGGCTCAATGTGAGCTCAAAGTTGGACATTGGCCGCGTGGACACTACGGGCAACATACCTGGGAAAGAAGTAAGATAGCACAGCAGTTACATGGAGGTCATGGACCGTGAAAGCCTGTGTGTTCCAGGAACTTGAACTGGAACCGAGATAGGTTCATATAGTACGACACACATCAGATGAAGCCAGCATGCTCGTTTAACCACATGAACTCCAGCGTCCCCATTCTGGGCAAGTAGGCATGTCATAGGTACACATTCTGCATAAATAGGCAAACATTAAACAAAATGCATCCTAACACGTTGTAGATCAGCTATTTTCTGCAAAGATATTAGGTGTAGACTGTAGAGGGAGAAAACGGGGTGACCAAGTATAGCCCCCAGGGGCCTTCAATGAATTATAGCACTGCCACTACCACTGTGTTCAATGGATATGACACTATTTATCTTCTCACAGTAATAAATGAAACGCGGGTGTGACATGAGGCGCACTTAAAAAAATAATCATCATACAGCAATCTGGGCTTCTCACCATCAATGTGGGGCATGGTGACAGTTAGCTTGATGAGGTTGGGGTGATCTGGATCCTCTGCTCCGGTGTAACGCAACTTGGCAGAGAAGGGCTCAGCTCCCACTGTGCCCATGATACGAGGCTGGCACATTCCTGCAACCATGCCATGAGAACACATCAAACATTTTGTTTTCTTTAATGTCGACCAAAGCAAATTCTTTCATCTCTCTCATGTATTGAAGGACGTGGAGTACAGGGCCGGGGTGCCAAGATACAGTACAACCGGAACTCGAGCCATCAACATTTGAGTCATTCTCATTACAGAGGGAAAGGGATGAAACTGTGTTTGAAGATAGAGAAGAGAGTAGAAGTGCACGCACCCTCCTCAATGCTGACGGACGCTATGGGGCTGCTGAGCTCCAGACCTTCATCGCCATTAGAGTTCACTGCCCTGGCAGCACACTGAACCCTGGACCCGGCCTGGAAGTAGACCGAGTCCAGAGTGATGAGCTTGGAAGACGTGAAGAAGGTGTCAAAGTCCACCTCCCTCATGGGGCTGGTGACACCGTCTGGGCCGGTGGGGGCGCTGACCAGCCAGCGGTACCGGGTCAGGGTGTTGTTGATGCTCTCACTCACACAGATGGAGCCCGTCTTGTCGTAGTCTGGGTACTTGGCATTACAGGCCTTTAGAAGAGAGCAGCGAAGATTATGATTTGTGGGTGAAATATGCAAAAATATGCTCTGATGGCCAAAGCTATTTCTGTAACACAGTTGAGTCCTCACGGGAGTTTGTTTTTTGAGCAATGCGTGCACAATTACCTCAGCGTTACTCATTAAAAGTATTTGCAGTACCTGAAGTTGAATTGCTGATAAAAGGGAAAGAGCCGCTCTAAATAACACATAACATAAATGAGTAAAAATAACATTAGGTTTGTCAATTTGGACTTACGGTTACACAAATGACAGGGTATCCAGCCACTGGGTGGGAATCTCTGGTCTTATCAGTGTCATCAAAATGCAGCAGAGACACAACCGAGGGCACTGAAGGGAAGGTGACATCTGCCATGCTATTGGTCTCCTCGATGTATATTATAGCTTTGCTCATCTGTTGATTGACAAGCCAAGAGAACAAGATGACAATAATTAAGAGCAATTTGCTGCTGCCTTGTAATTGCAGGCTAGTGGAATACTTGACAAATTCAATCCGACTCTGTGAAGAGTCCGAATGTGCACCTTGGTTTCTGCCACCATGTTCTCGTCAGGCTTCAGGTGGACAGTAAACGCCTCCCTCATTTCTCTGATTCCATCAAACAGAATCTCCACCTCCACATAGTGCACCGTGTCTCCTTCCTTGAACACAATTTCTGCAGAGAAAGGGAAAGTAAAGGGTAGTATTGTATCATTCCTCAGTGGGAAGCTGTTAGGGATTAAAGCTTGATTTATACTTAGTTGTACGCAGATGTAGCACACAGAAAATGGGCAATTTCAGTGTGTGACACAAGTATAAATCAAGCTTAAGTGTCTTGCTCAGGGACACTTCGATACGTACTGTAGATGGGCGAGCCAAGCGTCAAACCGGTGACCTTCTGAATACCAGGCAGCCTACCTGCCACTCTGCTATGGCCACGTATAACGAGAGGTTTCACGGATGTTTGTGATACTGATGGCACAGAATTGTATTCAACCATTGCAACAACAAAGATTGAGATTGATGTGCTGAGCATGCACGTTTGTTTACCCTCAGATACTGGATGGTAGTCTTCTCCAGAGGTAGCAGAGCCATCTTTGGTGTGAACACGGACAACAGACACCTTGGAGATGTCCCCAACACGCAGCACCGGGATCTTCACTACGGACACCTGGCCTCCTTCCTGTGGCTCGTTCACACTGAATTTAGTCTCTCCAAACTTGATAATGGCCTCTGGGAATGCATAGCATCAATTCACAGAACAAATAATGACTCCCAAGCAGATTGATTTTGCATCATGCATTAAGTAGTAGAAAGGTCTGATGTAACAGTTTCTCAGCTACAACAATAACATCATTCTTACTGTCTGCATCATCTTTTATCTTGATGAGTGTCTCATTCTGCACCCCGATGGATGCTCCGAATGGAGATTCACTCTTGGGGTTTCCCAACACCAGACGGAGTTCTTCTTCTTCTTCATGTTCTGTATCATCAACTAGTGTCAGCATGCAAGGCTTTTCCACCTCCCCTGAGCAAAAAGTAAGGTCATGTATATTAACCACATGAACCCCAGCATCCCTATTCTGATCATGTCATAATAATAACAAGCTCACAATGCGTTGCAATGCGATACGTTGTGTGCTTGTAGGTCAGTTCTTTTTTTTCAAGATAGACAGGAATACAGACAGAGTAAGGGAAAGACACAGCAAATGTTCCGGCAAAGTTTCAGATTACATTCCAGTACCTGGCAGGAAGGTGATTATGGAGGCTTCTGTGTTGGGTCTCTCATTGAAGTCCATCATGACCTGGGCTGTTCCCTGTCTACTGTAGCAGCGCACAGTTGATTTGTAACTTATATCTCCACTACGGTACACAACAGCTGAAATCTGCCCTGAATTCTCATTTCCCATGTACATAACATCCTGGAACTGGACCTTTGGCACTATAAAAAAACAGAACAAGCTCAGTCAATCAACACATGCACTGATCAGTTGATGTAACCAGTTATTTGTATTAGCTGTGCACTCACAGTCTGAGACTGAGTCATTGATGAGGATGGTAGCCTTGCTCGGTTCCCCCAGGATACCGTTCATGGGCATTCTGAGAACAAGCTCAAACTTCTCTGGCCCCTCCAACACTGGCTGGCCCAGGTCATCCAGAATGGTCACACGAAATGTCTGCATGGTAACACCTGGGGCAAAGTCCAGGTTCCGACTGATCCCGACATAATCCAGACCAGCTGCAACACAATAATGGGTCAAGCATGTTTGAAAGAGATGGATGTATATGAGATTCAATGTACAGTACATAGTGGGCACCCTATGGCACTTTGGCCTATTTCAGCAGCACGCTTCATGTTACTTTATAATTCATGTGTGACTGTCAAACAGTGATCAAGTTGAAAGGAAATACCCTACGTGTTGATGAAATTACACTTTCTAACATATAGTAGAAAAGGCCATAATAGTTGGAATTTCTTACACCATTGAGGGGGCAGCTCGGAAAATACACAGCATATTTTCCGAGCTGCAAACAGGGAATTTACCAGGCATTAATAAGTGTGGTTGTGGGTAGCTTTTGTCATGTATTTACATATCGTAGCTACATGTCCATTTCTACTATACTGTATGAGATTAGATTCTATATTTAACTTAATTAGGATACAGGCAGGACGGACGGAAGCATGTAAGCTATGACAAATGGTGAGGACCGACCGCCTGTGGTCAGGGAATATTAAAGAAGCTGTAGGGAAGATGTCAGGAGTTGGGCTTCAGACCTATAGCCTGAATCTGTAGCCTGCATGTGGGACAATCAGTATGCATACCTACGGTTCTGCCTTCACTCAACCCACCTTTATCCCCAGAGCTCATAACATTGTATTTCCAATACCTCCACCCCTCACCCCTCAAAGAATGTTTACATTCCCCAGGTCATGTAACCATCCAACAAATCCAGCATTAACGACTCCTTGGGCTCTTGAGCTCGCAAAACATCGTGGGACAGAGTGACGACTTAAGTCTATTGTTTTCCGTGGTTAACATTTTTTGTAAGCTCTGAGTACAGAAGCTGTCAGAGAAGGAAGGGGGTTGTACAGAGTAGAGTCCTAGACCACTAAATACTGATTTACTTTTGTTTAAAAAAAAGAGCAAAATCTTGAAATCAATTTGAAAAACGTACTAAATAAATAAAAATAAACACAAATAACTTGATATCGATTTTTAAAATTAATTCAATATATGAGATACACATAAACTGAACCTTATTTAATTTAACCACTTCAGCTCTATTCAAAGATGTTTTCAAAAACGTTTCAACGTGGCGTATTACGATAAGTTGTTGTGACATTGTAGATCAGCTATTTTGGAAAATTGACGATTTTTTTTTTAAACTTTTGAAAATGTTCACCTATTATGGCATGCCCAAAATATGGACCCCAGGTTGAAAGGGGTTACATATTGGGACAAATCAGCTTCATAATCGCCGATACAGATGTCGTCAAAAAGGTCAAATAACGGCCGATATATTGTATCAGCCAAACCGATATATATCGGTCAGGCTCTAGCACAGAGACAGACACCTACCCTCGGCAGAGACGGGATCTGTCTTCCTGGAGCGCACGGTGACAGTCCCTGCTTTGGAAAGATCCGTCCCCGTCCTCCAGACCTGCACCTCCACAAAGCCATCACTTTCATCCACATGGTAGTCTGTGTTACCAAAGTAGAAGACAGGAGCTGGGGAAGGGAGAGGAGGACAGGTGGGTGGTGGTGTTGGGGTGGGGGGGGGGCACACAGGAAGATGTGATGCATAATCATCTTATAGCAGTCTGTTTCACGACGTGATGCCAGGATGCCTGATGTAATCACTGAACTGAATTTGTAACAGCTAGCATTTTCCTAGCGATTACCCTTGATTACAGGACTAAATGAGCAGGCAGTCAACACTGTAATTCCGGCACTTAAATAATGCTTTCAAACTTCCTGGCGTGAATCATTCAGGAGGGGGGACGGGGGACGGACGGCTGTTACATCCATATTAACCCATTAAAACCAGGAAAGAATATGTGTGTCATTTTATACTTTGGCTATTCAAAAATAGCAGATCTACAAGCTCAAAGCACATCACTT
This sequence comes from Gymnoscopelus microlampas, assembly GCF_963454915.1. Classification (NCBI taxonomy): domain Eukaryota; kingdom Metazoa; phylum Chordata; class Actinopteri; order Myctophiformes; family Myctophidae; genus Gymnoscopelus; species Gymnoscopelus microlampas. The sequence goes on along the minus strand of NC_139945.1, from coordinate 45,470,194 downwards.
CGTGCCGCGTTATGAGCTTGTAGATCTACTATTTTTCAAAATGTGTGCACATCTTTGAATATATATATTCTTTTTTTAACGTAAAATGTTTGCTTCTGGGGTCCCTGGAACAAAATAGTTTGAGATGGGGGTCTGTGTCCAAATGCATATAATGTTGGGGGACATTTTTTGAGCGCCACCAACTCAACATAGGGTTTAGAAGACATTTGTAGAATCGGCCTCCAAAAGGGACCTGAAGGCAGAGTTGAATTTCCCAGTGTTCTACTGGGGGGAGCCTGCCCTGTTGTAGTTGGTCTGAGAGGCAGACAGGAGGCCTGACAGGAGGGCTGGGGGATGTGGAGCTTGATGTGCCAGTCCGGGCCTGCCTGACTACAATTAGTGTTCCTATGAGCTGAGATTCCACTGCAGCCAAGCTCCCCCACTGTTATTCTCTTTTACCTCCAATATCCATTTCGTCTCAACAATGTACAGCAAGCAGGTCATGCTGGCTGCGAAAGGTCTTGGCCCTCAGCATATGCTCCCATTATAGTCAGCAAATACAGTAACAGCTTTTAAAGATTTTTTATGACTGCTAATTGAGTAGCTTGATTCCACCAATTTGGACCGATAGGGAAAAAGGGAGATATCATACACTGCACAGCCTTAATGTTTTGGCCATGAATTAGTGACAAACAAAATTAAAAAACGGATCATAACATTGCATCATTGTTATGAATTCCAGGCTACTACAACGCACTACAGAATTGCAAGTAGAATGTGCCTTTAGAGGGATAGTGTGGACCGTATACAGAATAAATTAATGAGGTGATTGGTGAAGGCCATGTTGTTTCCATGACAATGGAACACACTGCAGCACCTACAGGTCAGTTCTGTAGCTCTGTTTTGCATCGAAGCGTGTGTGAGACCACACTAATACACTTACATTTTAAAATGGCTTTTCAAAACAATAACGACCTCCATTCACCGTTTCATAAATAATCTCTGCCCATACTAACACACCTGAAAATGCATCCCATTCATGTACACGGGGCAGGTCAAGGTACAATAACATTTAAGGAGAACATCAATCTCCATGGAGGCTTAACTATGGAGGATTGAATAGAGGAAAGTTTCTGGGGAAATGTCCACTTTAAAAGGACGACATCCAGAGATGCAGAAAGATGAGACTGATGAACTTGGTGAGGTGAAGTGAACACTATTATTGGCCATTAAATGCTTTGATGACTGTTGTCAGGAAAAACATGCAGCAGGATTTCTATGACAGTATATCAGAAACAATAAAGGACAACAGGCAGAGCTGCACAATAAACTGAAACTGAAATGTTGCACAGCAACCACCTTGTTTGTGAATGCAGGCAGTCGGGGACTACTTTCTTGTAGAAACTATTCTTGTAATGAATTTGTTATTAAAGGTATATTTTATAAAAGCATTAATACACTCAAGCCATGATCATTTTCAAAAGGCTCAGTCTCTGCCTGTCCAGACTAAAATGCAGTCCCGGAGTTTTCAAACTAAAATGTGGTTAACAGTGATTTTATCAGTCTCTGTTTCAGGGGTTCGAAAACATTAGAGTACTGTGTGGTGTAAATGTAGCAAAAGCTACAGTACATATGCGTTTTAAAAGGAAAACATTTTAGTGTAGAATGGATGTACTGTAGAGATAAGAACAAAACAGGGATTGTGTGGCTAAGCAATGTAAATGCATTCAACAAATCCAAATGTACTTTAACTCCAGGGATGATACATTATCTGCCCACAGAAGATGAGAGTGAAATATAAGCGATTGAAAAAAAGTAAATATATTTATGTGAAAAGAGGGTGGCCAACAGTGCTGCCATATATGATTACTTATCTGACATCTCAAAACAAAAGACTTGGTTAGTCTGAAATATGGCAGCATCCCTTTCAGTAATACGAGTCTCAAATGATATTGGACACAAAGGCATATGTTGATGCACTCTACAATGAAACAAGCATTTCTATATTTGCAAGAGGAGACATGCTCTAAAAGGGAAAACAATCTTTTTAGGCAAAGCCTTGGGATTTGCGGCTCTGAAAGTAGCCAGGTAAGCGATCAGCATGGTGTGAAATAATATTACCCCCCAAGTGCAGGCAAAGGGCAAACTCTCTTATGTTTTAATCTGCACTGAGAACAAGCCAAAGACAAAGAATACTGCATCAAGAGGCATGCAGCTGCCAGCATTTGTCCCCACAGACAAGCCAAACAAAGCTGGTTTTGACTGCCTTCACTGGGTCTCCATGCCGTAATCAGATCTGCTAGCCTCAGGTTGGCAGCCAAGAGCTCAGGCCTTGTTGCATTGGCCCAGTAATCAGATAAGGCTTGTGCAGCACACAAACAGTGGCCTTCAAAGAGCCACGGCCCATTAACTGAAAGGTAAACCACTGGCTCTTGGGTTCTTCCAGCACAGCCAAGACCAAACCTCTGCATACCCAGTCTGTCTAGGGTTACCAGGAAAGGTGGTTGATGCAAGCAGATTAACTACGTTCAGACCTGGTAATTATGTTAACTTTCTATATCCAAAACAAACAACTAGGTACCAATCATAATGATTAAAGGTACAAGCCATATAAATGGGCAATAAACATTCTTTATACACATACCATGCAGTTGCAATAGGTAAGTACATATTGTAAAATATTCCGTAATAGCGTCAGAAGAGGGAGGAAAATGGAATCATTGTAGAGGGAGGAAAAGGGAATCATTGTCTTTATACAGTGGTTGCAGATGTGTGAATATAAAACACAGAGGTGCAGTACAGAGAGACATCCCTAAGGGGACTGTTATACTCTGACTGGCTACTTGATCACACTTGAACTTTGCATGCCGTTCCCACAGCGCTAAGTGATTTCTAATGGGGAGATTCAGCAGAGACCCAGTAACTGCTCTGTCCACTGCATGGTAAACAAATCTTACCTCTGCAGCAGAGGTCCACTGTAACGACTAAATATTGAACAGAAGTTGTCTCTGAGAGCACTTTTCATCAGAGAGAGATTAAACTCCATTGAATCTGAGTTTATCCGTAACTTAGATTCTGAAATTAATGACTTGATAACGTGGATAGAAAACAACAGCCCTCTGCTTAATATTTTTTACACATCTGTTCTTATCAGAATGAACTGGAATCCAGGTGAGGCATAATGACAGGGTTTGTGGGCGCCTCGTCGCTGCAGCCTCATCCAGAGTACATAGACTGGACCTGCCCCACTTTAAAACCCACTAATAATCATACCTTTACAACCAGAGCCAAATTTACAGGCAACTGACACAAGACCATAAATACATGAGTCTAATCCTGCTGTACAAGCATTCTCATGTTTTACAGCCAGAGCCACCAAAACCTCCTCCGGATGCCCAGGCAATTCGGTCTATATTAAACAGCAATTACCTCTGCATGAAAGGACAAGTTTTTCCTGTACTCATCGCTTTCAAGGCGAATAGTATACTGTAAATATAAGGATGTGGACATTTTTCTGTAGCCTCTCCCACCATGGGAAAACAGCAGGAATTCTGCGGACAGCTGTCTGTACATGGAGTGGAGAAAGGTGTAGAAAGAAAGGTGCGAAGCCTAAATTATATTTTGCTGTATGACTGTGTTGCTCACCGGAAAAAAATACTTTGTGGTTTTATGTTGAGGGTTAGGGTTAGGGTCTGTCTGTCTGTCTGTCTGTCTGTCTGTCTGTCTGTCTGTCTGTCTGTCAGTCTGTCTGTCTGTCTGTCCCAGGCATAACTTGTGCGCGGACAACAACCTCAAACTTGGCGCGTGTCCCATATCACCCGGGGTGCAGTGCCGAGTATTGGCAATTTAATGGGGAACTGAAAAACTACAAATATCTGTATCTGTCTGTCCACGAGTTTGCGGACGACACACAGAATCTCTGTGCGTTTCGGGGGTATAGGCACCTGCTTCCCTGATTGGCCAACCCCACTCTCCGGCTTCACTGATTGACTGAGCTTTGTACAAAAGTACAAATAGTATGAGATCTGTGCTCATGGGGCAAGGAAGAAAAGCGGAAACACGAAACAAAACGTGTTGTGCGTGGAGTTGACAACGGGACAACGAGTCAGAATCAGATAACAGGATTATATCGCATGTATTCCTGACTTGCATGGCCCCTGTGTTTATAATTCACAAAGAACAACTGAGCACTGAAGCCTGATTTATACTTGTGGTGTCTCATACAAAAACATAGCAGATCTACAACCTCACAATGCAACCCCATTTTCACATAATCTTCTGTGCGAGACACAATGCACAAGCAAGTATACATTTAAGCTAAAGATCAACTAAACACCTCCCACTGTGCTTGCTTGCTTGCGTGCGTGCGTGCGTGCGTGCGTGCGTGCGTGCGTGCGTGCGTGCGTGCGTGCGTGCGTGCGTGCGTGCGTGCGTGCGTGCGTGCGTGCGTGCCGGCCGGCCGGCCTAATCTCATCAATTCACCCTTTGATGAGGTCATGGCCGCTGGTTTGACAACATGGTTGATGATATAATTACCGCAGTCCAATTTGTGGGTCACAAATTTTTGGTCTCTGAGAACCTCAGAGACTTCAGAATAGAGAGGAGCAGTTGAAAGCCTATCCGGGGGCACGCTGACATAGAGAGACCTGTCACTGATTTATGGATTGATTGTATTCGGTGAGAACATATAAAAATAGCACAATAGCACTTCCCGACATACAGTCAATAGCATCACCAAGGATAAAAACACAATAAAGCCCAAGGGCTTATTTCCATTGTGGTCCTCTGTACATAGACACTAACAACAAAGAAACAAAACATAACATAAAAAACGAAAAACAATATAAGAACCAGTAACTAAGAGTAACCCCCCCCCCCCTCCTTACTTACATACTGCACTGTACACACAGTCAGACACTCTGCATATCAAACTTAAAAAGGTTGAGAATCACTGCTGTATGACAACAAAGAGAGATGTAATGCCAGTCGATGCCCTCCATCTAAACTGCGTACTATCTCAGGAACCAGAATTACATACTTATATTTAATACCTAGGGGGGATAGTGGTGAAGAATTTATTACAGCCTTCTTCCTCTCCAAAACAGGAGACTACCCTCAGAGATATTTACTATTTACTGCACCGGCAGCTGCACTAAGACCATTTCATTATCACCTGCATTGGTGAGATCTGGATACCATCCCTGACACCATCCATTTTCACTCCATTCTTCACGTTCCATTTATTCATTGGATGCTGGCATCCTAAACACCTACAACACCTGATCAAAACTAAACTTGGGAGGCGCCATCATGCAAGCTTGTACCTCACGCCGTGTGTCTGTGTCTGTGTGTTGGCTAAGACAGTCGATCTGGTTTCAGGTACTTGCGCCGTTCTAACAGGAATCAGCCCAGTTGTCAGGCGCTATAGCTTCAGGCAATGTTTCCCCCTCCCTGTGCCCGAATTCCTGACACAAGACTGAATCAGGATGTGAAAATAAGATAACAATACAAATGTACGTGCAAGCAAGTTTCCACAATAGAGGGCCGTATCCTCCTCCCAAATGTTCATTCTATATAAAGTCACCCTTGTGTGCCGTGTGCACTCCGACAACTGATAGGCATAAGAACATTTTCATTCTCCCTCAGCCAGCCTAACGAAGCCCGAGGCAAAGACAACATGACTGCAACATAAGGCAGGAATAAACCTGACTACAGGCTGTTAGCATTGTCTCTCAGCCTAAGTCAAAATGTGTACTTTCTGTGTGGTGATAAATTGTGAGAACAATATTTCTTTGTAGGTTTGGCAAAGCCTTGCCAGGAGTTCACACAGTGGAGATAACATTAATTTATATGTATATGCAGAATCAATTTATTTTTCAATCAGCCAAAAGGTGCATTAATTGGATAAGTCAGACAGACAGACATGTCATTGTTTATAACAGCCGAGATAAGCAAAGTGCCTGTCACTCTATAGAGCGGAGCCAATTATACTATAACACTGTGTTTGCCTTCAGTCTCAGCAACTGTGTCCCCATGATAAAACGGTGTATGATTATCTACTGCTTTGCAGTAACAATGAAATTGGTCTAGACATAAAGACTCCTGCATTCTATACACACTGTTTAAACTATTGACCTTTTCTCTTTGAGACCGCTTCCACTGAAATCTTGTGGCTTGTTTATCTCGTATTATCTTAATGTGTTTCCAAATATCTATGGGCTGTCATTCTCCAAGACTCACAGGTATCCTTGACCCTCAACTTAAACATCAAAGTATGTGACTGAGTGGCAAAGTCATATAAAAAGAGATCAGATCAATAGATCAACCTGACGAACACCGCCAGAGCCTGTCTATCTAGACTTCGACAGTGTTCGGAAATTCAATAGCTACACTGGTAAAACCCTTCCTGCTGATCTTAACACTTGGCACTTGGACATAAAACAGCAGCATTCTGCCTACATAACTGTGCAGTGGGGTGCTGGGGGGTCCCATTAAAAACCTGTTTGTCTCAGAAGCTGTCTTGGCCGTCTGGAGTCAATGCCCAGGAGTAGTGAAGGTCAAAGGGTGCTAAGCACAATCTCACGTTACACAGGACACTGCTACAGTAAGTAAGTATTCCAAACACGTAACCTCCCTCCTTCCTGAAGCAGGTCAAACAAATCCACTTGAAGTTTGTCTGCCTAGAGTCCTAGGGGAGAAGAGAGGGAAAAGAACCTGCTACCACACAGTCTGAGAACTGCTGCTGCAGTTAACTTTACCCACTTAAACCGTACTTTATACTTTGTCATACGATGGTGTTGTGTGGCGAAAATAGCCAATCTACGTCCATCACAGCATGATAGCGGTTTGCGAACGGTGCACAAGGAAATGTTACTCTTATATTATATATAGTGCATAAGCATTCTTAGAATATAGTTTGTGGATTCTACAATATAAGTTAACACCTATGAATATTATTGACACAGAAAAGAAAGAAAATGTAACTGAACGTTAATAACTAAGTTTAATGATTGCTAGAGTATGGAACATTGTTACTCCATAAGAAGTCCATTTGACTGCACCGTTTTAATTGTCCTTTAGTATACATAAATATTAGCTGCTCACCAGACCAATTTTTCGTTGTGAATATGTGAACTTATTCCAGCAGTAATGAACTGCACTGTACCATACAGTATATAACAGAGGTGTCTCCTTAACCAGAGAGACCACGACTCTGAACCGCAGATCTGAAATAAATCAGTGCACAGCTAATTGACTTTATTACTCTGTTTGAAAAATGCCTCTTATGCTTTATGACCTTGCTAAAAACATTATTTATTAAATGGTGGATTAAAAATTGCATCGGCTTAATTATCTCGCTTCAGACAAGAGTTGTGATCCAAGGAAAAAGGAGGTTGAGCAATTACGCCAAATCTTTCAGCTGCGCTGTTGCCTGCCCACAATCAGTGGGTGTGCTTTCACAGATAGCAGGGCGATAAGGAACTGCAGTGAGGTGCTGGGCAACAAAGAGGCGTCAGGGAGATATGGAGACTATCAGGCCTCCAGTCTCAGCCTGCAGATATGAGATAAGCGTTTCCCCTCCAGCAAAGAGTGCGGACAGACACACGCACGCACGCACGCACGCACGCACGCACGCACGCGCGCAGACACACACACACACACACACACACACACACACACACACACACACACACACACACACACACACACACACACACACACACACACACACACACACTTGTTGTGTGTCCACACAAAGCGTATTGCACAATTGCATTTAACTATAGTTGCATTTAACTTGCAACGGCCGCTCCCGTTGCAAGTTGATGATGTCATATGTCCATGTGTGGTCCAGCCCTATGGAATGTTATTAGCATGTGTTAACTAAAAAACTACTTAATACTTCCTATGGTTAATATGAGCAACAAAAAAAATACTTTTTATTAGCACATGCATTCCAAACATTCCATAGGGCTGGACTAGCCTGGGACCAGACGAATCTGCCAGTGCAAAAAAAAAAGATTGCGCTCTGCGATTTGGGTCTGGGACCGCTCCGTTACTTATTCTGTACTTCTTCTCTACCATTACCTGTATCTTTGTTTCGTTCTTACTGCGGCGCTGCTATGACAACCTCGGGATCAATAAAGGTCTATCTATTAAAACATTTCAACGTGTAGCTGTGCTGGGTGAAAGGCCATCTTACCATCATCCATGTCAGGCACAATTATAACTTTAGCGGCAGGGAACTCCTGACCCAAGCGACCACCAATTGGCATGCTGAGAGAGACGTTGAAGCTCTCCTCATCTTCATACAGCGAGTCGTCGATGATCACAACGCGGCAGGATTTCTCCACCTCGCCCTTATCAAAGCGCAGGATGCTGTGGTGATCGTCAGGCCTGGAGATGTAATCGGAGTAGGACAGCACCGTGGTGGGGATGGTGCCTGTGGCTGACACTGGGTGGACACAAAGCACAGATACAGAGTCAGTTAGAGCCCGACCAATGCCAGATTTGTGGTATATATGGTACTGTGCACTGTAATACTGTACTGTAAGTTGGCAATAGGCTAAACATGTCAGTTCTTTTTGTGCAAATCGTTGGTCCTTGACATGAAAAAGTTTGAGAACCACTGATATATAGCAACATACGTTTTTCAGAAAACTGATTTAGAAGAGGTCTTAATGGGTGAATGACAATAATAAAGCCAGGAACTATTCCAGGAAGTGCAAGTATCTCAGAACTGTCCCTATAGTGTACCTTGCTGGGTTGAGCAGAGGACCATGAGCTCCTGGCTGACATCTCCACTCCTGCGTACAGGGATCAGGAGTTCACCCATATCCTCCTCTATGTTGTAGACAGCCGAGGGGATGAACACTGTTGATTCTACATAGGATAAAAATGAAAAATTTAAATAAATCAAATGATCACGCTTGCATTATTCATACACACTAACAAGCTTAGGATAGAGAAACGTCTTAAATATTTCTTTTTGATTTTCATGTGGGGATTAGGTCAAGGGAGTGTGTGAGCGATCAGAGATCTGTGGAAGATCTGTTGACCCTTCGGATAGAGACCAGGAAAAAACCCTGAAAAAGGAACTGTATCGGTGCCAGATGATATCAGACCTGGGTTTAGATCACAGAAACCTCTCTCACTGGCTGATAGCTGACACACTGGGATGAATATGAATTCTCTGTAAAGGTCATCTGGATGGGTTTCCATTGTCCCTCGCTTAAATTAATACTCAGCATCACTGCTTTGAGTGACATGCAGCCTAACACAGATAGACAGCTGGGACATATGGTACTATAATGCTATCTACGAATGGAGAAGAGAGGATTAATGAAACAGGCGTATGCTATGGGTCTTACACGCTATATGCTATACATGCTTCAGAGAGGTCGACTGATATTTGCCCGCATCTTTGCATGCAAAGATGAATCATAAAGGTTGGCCTGGATAAGCCAGGCATGTGCCGTGATTCCTTCCGCAAGCAAAGACTTGTTCTATTGGTGTTTTTTACTGGTCTGTTTTACTGGTGGCCCCTATATCTTTCCCCTTCTCCTTTTCTCAGTGGTGGAAAGTAACTAAGTACCTTTACTCAAGTACTGTATTGAAGTACGATTAAGAAGTACTTTTAGTCTCCTTTACTTGAGTATTTGAATTACAGCCATTATACAACGAGTTATAATACAGTGCTTAAGTGGTTTATCAGACTAATCGATTTAGTCTATTATAAGAAATGTTGATTAGTTGATATACAGTAAAAGGAAAACAAAACTGCTTCTCGATTATTCTGTTGGTTCTAAATGTCTGTTTCTAAACTTTCTATATATTTCGGTTAATTGCCCAAAATGAGATGTCTGAGATACAAGTGATCTAGCTTCTCATAATGTGCAACATGTGAGTTAGGGATGTGTCTTGCTCAAGGACACTTCAATCAAAGTGGGAAACTACCCATTCAAAAGGGGTCACTCCACCTCCTAAGCCACCAGCAGCAGTAAATTCCTCAGTGTTAATTTATGCATTGGTAACTCAAATAGCTTACAAATCTAACCAAATGGACTTGTAAAGGTCCATTTGGTTAGATTTGTATACCCTGAGAGTTAAATTAACACTCAAGATTTTAAAGTGTAATCTCTGGTAGCTACTGTACGTATATTATATTATATATATATATATTATAGCTCCTCCAACCATTCTGGATCTATGTAAACTTTATCCATCAACTAGAGCTGAACTATTTCACAGGGACAATCCCTGAAGCATTCAAGTTCTCTGCTCACCGTAGAAACATTCCAACAAACATTCATAACTCGATTCTGAGAGTCCAAATGACTTTGCAGTATGTTCATCATAAACAGCATACTCATATGGTAATTGTTAATGTTTGTTTATCAACATAGAAAAGCAGGGTTTGTTAAAGGCACTGGGAAAATCTTTCACAACTTTTGGAGAGATACAGGGAGTTATATTAATTATTCTCCAGAGACTGCTGCTTTGAATGAAAAACATAACATGTTAATCATCATAACAAAGCAGCAATATAGTCATTTATATAATTATCTGCCATATCTGTTGTTTATTAGAAGTTACTTATTTAGCAAACACTAATATCTCCACTGGTGAAGCCATATTGCTTTATACAGTATCTGGGGGCCCATTTCAAACATAAAAGAGAAAAGAGACAAAAATATAACTAGGATTCAAGTTAGTTTGCATCCATAATGGTATATATTTGAACTTGAATGCATTATGTCCTCTTTAAGCACCATGGACAGCTCAACACAGAAATAATCCAAATAATTCCCTTAATTATTAATCAATACACATTTAATAAACTGAAACAATTATATTTTTGTTTTGGAATGAGGAGAAACCTTGTCCGTCTCAGCAATTACTAGTCTCATTAGCTCTAGGAGAGTATTATGCTGTAGCATCCCTGCCTCCAGAATGTACCTCCGAGCATACTTTGAGATGCAGTTAACTCTAGCCTTTTTAGTTGTTTTTTCTCATATTATTCCTACTGTAATCCCATGACGTAGCCAGACAAAATGAACGTAGGAGATGAAACTGGGTGGAAACGATTCAGAGATTTAAAGCATATAACTGCATTGCAGAACCGATGCAAAGACGTTACGGCGGTCCCTCATATTGGGACGGTATCGGTGTTGGTTTTCAAAGCAGCGGATGTAGGCTTGTAGCAGAGGTTTTCTCTGCCGTTCTAGCAACTACATAATTATATCTCAAATCAAAAACCACCTAAGTGGAAAAAGCGGCACTCCAAAATAAATACTGCAACACAGTGGCTCAGTTTCTCATTTTATTGCGAGAACGCAGCATTTGTATACATAGCTGAGCACCCACTGCCCAAACTAAGAAGGCATCCAGAGGAAGCGCACCAGTTTTTCTTTCTTATGCATAATTAAGAAATCCCATGACGTAATTATAACCTTCCAGGACAGTGTCCTATACAGGTGAACACCAAGGTACTTTGGGGCTTGCTGGAACTCCAGGTGCTTGTTGTCAACGGACACCTCCAGTTCCCTACACTGTCGTTAAGATAAGGTATGCCACCGACACTGTCTTACCAGTACTGAGCTGCAGGTGCGATCTGCGACGGTAAGTAGCCAAGATGCCCATGTCCTGGTTGAGACCCTCTTCCATCACCTTCCATGTTGGTTGATGCCGCATAATGGTCAACCAACATTAAGAAGAAGCCCACATGTCAAGAAGGTTTGCCATCATAACTGGCTGCCTGAAGTCCACCCCTGTGTCCTACCTGCCAGTCCTAGCGGGAATTGCCCCAGCCGGCCTCCGACGAGAGGCTGCTACCCTCGCCCTGGCAAGGAAAGCCCAGAAACATGACTGGCACGTCCTGCATGAAACTACAAATAAGGCAGCGCCTCCAAGCAGACTCAAGTCCCGCTACCCCTACAATCCTCACATCCCAGAGGACCTGTCTACAAACGCATGGAGTGGGAGTCGGCTGGACCCACACGTCTCAACCATTACATTCGGGACCCAGGAGATGGAGTTGTAGGAGATCTACCATGCCAGCAATTGACCCTGCGGAACCGCCTACGTACTAGGGTTAGCTGCTTCAAATCGTGAAGAATAATAAGTGGGCCTAGCTGGTAGACAGTATATAGCATGTGAGAGTGGGGAGCTTGAGCAGACTGCCAACCACATAATCACCACCTATCCCCTGTATACACCGCCATTGGACAAGGGCCTCTTCCGCGTGGGACCAGAGACGAGGGCGTGGCCGCATACCATTAAGCTGGACATAATGACAACAATAAACGAAAGAAGAACTACATATAATTTAGATGTCCTCAGATATATCACTAGGTGGACATCTCCGTTCATATGGCTATGCATTGCTTATAAAGATTATTTTAATTACACGTATTTGCTTTGGTCTGAGAATTTACCTGTTTGTATTGGTTGATACCTTTTTAGCAGTGTTCACAGTGAAAGAAGTGACCCACCTCCCATTTAGCTGTGAATGCTGAGTTGTTTATTGATTCGAAGTGCGATTATACTTGGCTGTTATCTTTGAAGCCGTGTCCAGTGTGTCATCTTTGAATGAAGCAACCACAACTCGCCACACGCCAACATATCATTTTTTATAAAGTGGCTGAGCTATTCAATTCTTGTATCAGCCAGTGGCCCTCTGGGCGGGCGGGCTCGTTTAAATTGAAACGGGTGAAACAAAGCTACAGTCACCATCGAGTGGTGGACAGTAACAAAGTGCATTTACTGGAGTACTAGCCTCGATCTCCAGGCTTTTATTGTTTAGTTTTACTTAAAAATAAAAGCCTGGACCAGCGTGTCGGTGTACCCGGTATAGGAAGTGTTTCATTTCCCCAACCAACCAGAGTGCAGTGGGCGTCGCTCGTAATGTTGTGTTGACGGGGCGGAGGCTGACGGACAGATCGGTGAACCAATGGGATCAGGCGCATTCTCTCCGCGCTGATTTTAAACCCGCCCCTCTATACACGAAAGCAGGAAGGCTAGTGCAGCCTACTGGAGTACTTAACTTACGTATTTTTTTTTAGCATATATACTTTACTGGAGTATTTGATTTTTTTTTAATACTTATGACTTTCCCTCCACTATATTTCAAAGACAAATATTGTACTTGACTCCACTACATTTAGGATGGGAATAAGTACATTATGAATTAACCACTTAAGCCCTATTTCAAATATAGTCAAAATAGCAGATCTACAAGCTCACAACGTATCGCATTGTGAATACTTAAGTATTTTTTAAAAGCAAGTACTCCTGTACTTTAACTCAAGAACAAATATGACAGAGCAACTTTCACTTGTAGTGGAGTAATATTTGACCAGGAGTATCTGTACTTTGACTCTGGGGTTGAGTACTTTGTCCACCACTGTCATCATCTGTGTGACATATAAACATGTGTGATCATTTGAGATTCTGAGTGTTCATTAAACTGGTGGATTCCTTATCTATTTTATTTACTCCTCTGTTACATCCACCGCCAAAGGGGAGAATTCTCCCCTTTTCAGTCAATGGTGTTTACCGCCAAAGGGGAGAATTCTCCCCTTTTAAAATTTTTTTTTATTTTGTTTTTGAATTCCTAAAATGTTTCTCTAATTTTTGAGTATAACATTTGTGTCGTTATTTTCTACGAATTAGGAGATATAAAATGTTTTATTTTTTCAAATCCATTCACTTCAATGTTAAAAAATAAACGGACAAATAATTCACATTTTTTCTATAAAAAATGATTAAAAACCCTGGCAGTGGGTGAATAAATTATGAATAAACTCCGGCAGTCAATGGAAAAATATACTTTCACTAATATCTGAACATCATCCTTCCCACTGGGCTCCATATGGGTGAGTACACCGTAGAGTTCTGCTCTCCTTTCAGTCTTATCGTTCTATGGTTTAAATGTGAAGCACTGAGCTGCTGTATGTATGTACCCTGGCAAAGATGGACAGAGAGGAGAGAGAATGCTGCTCTCTTATCACTGCTTGAAAAATTGGGTTGCCGGTAGATAAAGAAGCTGCAGGAGGCCCGGCCATACTTAGTCACTGTTTAAATAGGTTCTTAAAAACAAACGTTACCCTAATCTTTTAACAGCTGCAGAATATTCATCTCAAGCAATATTAATGCAAACATATCAATGACACCTCCAGGAAACATGTTTACAAAGTGCATATCTATGTTCAATTGATGTTCTTTGGCTACCGTGTTACTTAGGACAACATTCTGAAAGGTTTATCTGGCTTTCCCCAAGTCTTCTTCACTCTAATGAAGGCCTATGATGAGGCCTTTCAAAAGCGTGTGTTTTATCCCAAATATCCCATGGATGTGCTTTGGTAGCACTACTTTTCTAATACTTCCAATGGAATCTGAAGCATTGCGAGTTCTTTATAAGAGGTGAAAACATTACTGACCATCGCCGGGGTCCAAGATCTCCACCGTGGCAGCGTCTGGAAATTCGAGGGCCGCCATGACCGGCTCAGATAGAACGATCTGGAAAATCTCTGACACCTCATATTCACCGTCGGACAAGATCCGGACCTTCCAGGTGGCTGTGGTCTGCCCTGGGTTAAACTGAACCTGCTTCTGAGACTTCCCACGGAAGTCTTTGTCTGTCTCCGCCGTGCCATCTTTGGTGCCAATGCCTTTCGGGAGGAGAAGGGAGAAAAAAATACTATTTTCACTTTTAGTTGACAAGAAAACAAACAAACAAAACAAAAGCATACAGAAAAAGTAACATTGCCAGGGTGTACAATAATATGTCTCCCAGGCTGAACAGAATGCAGTCAGTTGGCACTGAAATGAAGCCATTGTGTATTTATAAACAGATGGTCTTGACATGTAACAGGAGGCTACAATAATCAGCATTTTGTGACAGCAGAATCTATACCCCCTCATGTCAGTCTGTGCGCAGCAGCGATGATTGGAGGCTGGACAGCCTCCACCGTGTCTGTTAGGCCAGTGTTTGATCAGGCCTGGCAGGGCTTCTGCCATGTGGGGATACTGAACCTCATGAAATGTTGTACAGACTGGGGGCGGGCAATAGCTGTCTAACAGCTGGCTGTCTCACAGGGAGCCCACGAAAATGACATAAATTAAGACGATAAGGTTAAGAAAGAAATGAATACATGAACAGAAAGATAACAGGGTGGTTTTCAAAAAGCCACCTGCTTTCTTAGAACAGATAAAGCATGACGGAGATAGGACAAGAGAGTAACGTTTGAGTAAAAATAAGAAAATGTAATAAATAATATGAGTTTATGAATACAAATTACCATTTCATTATTTGATTTAAATAACAAAAATGGGCTTTTTGATATGCAACTATTGCCTGAGGGGAAAAGGCCCTGCACATATGTATGTATACTAAGACAAAAAAAAAAAAAAAAACAGAGCCAGAAAAATCACCTGTCTTCAAAGAGCAGATAAGAGAGAGAGAATGTATTAGTTAATCCTAACTCTGTCTCGCTCAAAACGGGGGGGAATTGGATTGCCGTGACCACCGCAGCCACTCCGAGGTTTAGCGGCATGTGGGCTCAGTCAAGCCTCCAAACCAGTGCCACCTGCGTGGCACTGGTTGCAGCAGGAAGCAGCAGGTCGTCAGTGGGGCTCTCTGATCAGTGTTCAGTCATGCAATGCTGGGCTGGAGGAGATATCCCCAGTCTACATGTGAAGGCACTGGCCTGGGATCAGCCATAGCTTCATCTCTGCACTGAGGCAGATGGGTGGCGTGAATCGCCAGGCTGTTGTGCCTATTGATCAAAAGGTTTGCATTTCTTTCACCGCAGTCGAAAAAGCCTCCAAAGAATCCCTAATGAATGTTCCTGTTCTTTCTCCTGGAAGGGTAATAACTTGCCGAAGGGCAAAGAAAGACAAAACATTGGGCTTTGCAGCATGATTTTTAGGAAATACTTTCAAATTATGTTTTCTTTTTGTACATGATGGTTTGTAAATATATATTTTTGGGGAAATGAAAGCAATGAAAGGATTGTTAATGTAGAAAATGGCGATAATGTAATTAAGATACACATCCTTCAAGTTTCATAAGGATGCCCATAATTCATTCAAATGCCTTTACAATGCATTATATTCCTGATAGTTCATAAAATAGCAATCATTAGAGCCACGTTGAGGTGGTATTATCACAAAGAGAAGCTTTAGTTTCTCACATCTACAGTACAGCCAAGTATGACACTTTGGAAGATCTATAAAGAAATACATGATTTATTATTTGATTTATCATTTATCTAACATTAGGTCATTGTCAAAACAAAATGGCCCTGACAAAGACATTCTGCATTGCTTCTCTCTTTGTTGTGGCTCTGATCCCATGCCTGATGTTTGCAGTACACAACAGAAGACTGGCACATGATGAAAATATCATCACAGTTCAAATAAATGAACAGTTTCTGGTTTAGAAACACACAAGGAGCCAGTCATTTGGATTCATCTGTTCCTCCATTTTTGCATCTTACAAAATTACATCTCATTCGCCCTCAGGTTATTCTATATTTTACATTTACAAAATGCTTATGTAGATGTATTTCTCAGTTTGATCACATGTTGGTTTTTCTCTGATCCTTTAGAAGGCCAGACAGCCAGAACATCATCACATTCTGTGACTGTGCTCACATTTGTTCTCAGAATTCTAAATCTAAACATTAATAAAACAATGTCTCAACCAAATGGATTTAAGTTAATGATTGTTTGAAATTGTTCTTTCGGATGAGACTTATTTTCCATGTTATTTTTTTGAAATTTAAAAGATTATTTTTGAAATTCAAAAGATGCCCACAGAATGCATGGTAGGTGTTATTTATTATTATTTATTTCCCCTTTTCTCTTTTCTTGCACCATTCTCTACTCAGATAAGCAAATAACATCTCTTTCTCTTTCCTCAGGGACCATTGTTTTTCATGTCTACAATGCTAGGCATTATCCATCCACTTGTTTTTGTAATGGTGATTAGAATCTTAATGCTATTATTGAGATGGACCATTTTTCTATTTTAGTGACTTAGTGGGTCTGACAAAATAATTAATATGAACATTTTGTAATATATAAAATGTATATAAAGTTCAGCAAAAAGGGCCGATCTCTCTAGAGACATTTCATTAGTCAGTGGCCCCAGAGAAAACAAAGATACAGACCACAGTTAAATCACCTTGTATGGGGTGAGACGTTTATCCGCTGGTCATTTTTTAAACGTGTCATTTATATAGACAGAATAGAGGGTAGCGAGGAACAATGACCAACAATAGTGAAAATTCCAGGCGCTCATAAACTCTTACAGAAGCTCTGTTTGCTGTCGTGCTTCAGTTATTGCTCATTTAGTTCAGGCCAGTAAAACTGGGTGATTAAGTTGCAGAGAAGTGTCCTTCAGTGGCCACCAACTTTGAATGACCTTTCTCATGAGCACATGCAGCCCCTTCAGTCCCATTGTGTGAATGGACTTTAAGTACTGACCCAAGGAGAATGGTGAAAGGCTATGACCTGTGTGACCCTAAAGGGTGTGAGTCTTAATAGTTAGGAGATAGAAGTTTGTGCGGGCGTGCGCACAGGCGCGTGTGCGTGCAGGCGTGCGGGCGGGTGTGCATATATGTGTCAAGGGGGTGGGGTGGGGGTTTACAGGGTCATGAATTTTGCATTGAATAAAAAAACATTAATTAAATCCCATTCAAATTCAAAGTATTAAAAGAAAGTAAAAACAAAAAAAACAAGCATTTAATTGATTGTGTCTCAGTGATGTGATGAAGTCATGAAGTGATGTTGTAGCCTTTTCAGGGAATTGGAGGTTATAAAGTGTACTTACTGACAAAGGAGGTTTCTCCCAGATAGCCCCTGCGTTGCAGAACCACCTCCAGAAAGCGGACCTCTTCGTCCACCACATAGTGCTCCTTCTCCAGAGAGATCCAAGCCCAGTTCAGACGGAACTGCTGATTCTTCAACTTGTTACCTCCTGCAAGTAAACATATTTGAGAATGTTATAGAACTAACCCCAAATAATCACATGAATTATGTCCGGCTGAAACTATTTCAGATTTTTAAAGACTTTACTATTGGGAAACGTGCAGTGGAGATGTGTCTGCGTTGGCACAGCAATTTCAGTAACCCTTCATTACAGTGAATCCATGTCTACCTTGTACCTCCCACAGACTGGCAGGATTCTGTGGGTGGTACAAGGTATCAGAGGTATCAGTAGCGCAATGGCCTGATGTAGACAACATTAGAAGTATTTTGTCTAATGGCTTCGTTTCTAATAAAGAAATGTGTATTTCCAGTCTGAACGGCCAATTTCCACCTTGCCTTTTGAAGTTGCTTCAGAGGCATTGGCGGCTTTGGTCATGGAGGGCATTGCTGTTACCATTTGACCATATATAGAGAGCGAGACCAAAGCCATGCACACACTGAGACATTTAACACAAGCTTATATGCGTTTAACACGTGCACACGCATGCATGACGCATAAACACACATCTTAGAAAATCGGTCCTGCTGTGTGCAGGGTAGACAGCGATGGTACTGAACGTAGAGAATAAACGCCTAATTTTGTTTTCATCATACAAAAACGAACTGATTTTCAGTGGGGAAAAACGTGACGTGTGTATAAACGAAGCACCACTTTCAACCTGGCATCCCTATTTTGGCCATGTAATTATAGGGGGAAAAAATCGAAAAAATCAAATAGTGAAAATTTCACATCTAAAAGCTGAGCTGGTAGATGAGCTATTTTTTGTAGCATGACAACATCTAACAATGAAGCATAAAATAGGGCTTAAAGGGGAAATCCACCCATTTTCAATATTTAACTATGTCATTAATATAGCATAAAGGAGTTGTGTGGAAATAAGAAAAAAGTTCCCCCCTTTCTGTGTTGCCTTGAACTGGAGGATTGATTTTGGGTTTAACATTGCAAATTACAACATGATGAGTCATCATGTTGTAATTTGCAATGTTAAACCCACAAAAAAAAAATGGGTGGATTTCCCCTTTAAGTGGTACAGACCCAGGTGACTAACCAACTGAACAGCTGGCAGATGTGAGAGTGGTGGTATGAAGGAGAAATGACTGCAAAGAGGCACTTCAGCAGTGGTATTGTTCTGGGATTTCAGAGAATTGCTTTTGTTTGTGTTGGCACTGAAGCTGAGGCCAAAGTTCCCAGACCTCTCCTCTGCCCCGCCCCAGTGTGGTCATGATCTGTAAATCTGTCACATCCAGCCAACAACTCCACTATGTACGTTTCCTTTTCATGAGCCGGGTGAGACCGATACGTTCACCCTGTGTGTTTTATTATGTGTGAGAGAGAGAGCGCATGTGTGTGTGTGTGTGTGTGTGTGTGTGTGTGTGTGTGTGTGTGTGTGTGTGTGTGTGTGTGTGTGTGCGTGTGTGTGCGTGTGTGTGCGTGTGTGTGCGTGTGTGTGTGTGTGTGGAGGGGAAGGGGGGGAGGGGGGCAATAACTCCTAGGCAATAGTTTAGAGTTATTTAATTTGGTTCTGCAGTTGATATACAGTATCTGTAGTGTACTGTACAATAGGCGTAGGCTCATGGTACCTATAGCTTAACAGTGCTGAGTTATAACTGGGGCAGAATGAAAAATACAGTGAAACAGTATGAAGCAAAATGAGATGGATGAGATGAAAAAAAGAACAGCCTTCTCTTCTCACCTTGTGAAAAAAAAACACAAAAAAACCCTGATCTCAATGTTAATCATAATTGTATTAAATTCCTCCAGCTAAATGAGTAACTAACAATGAGAAATGTTGTACGTGGGTGTGTGTGTGTGTGTGTGTGTGTGTGTGTGACAGGACCTCCCAACAGTATAGGATAGGAGCCAGCAGCATTGTACTCCACTCACAGGTAAACACTGCACACTACAGTATGTGGGACCTCTGTGTCTTGAGGGATGACTAATGTAACGGAAAGAGAAAAGGACCTGTGCTGTTAATCTAAACACGTACAGCATACGCAGACTTTGCTGCGTCGTCTGTTTAGATAACACTGTTGATATTAACTCAACAAAGCACAACTGATACAGGCAGATAGATTACAAGTGAATAGCCCTTTATAATCAAAGACTTGCACAGGGACATCCTAAGACCATTTATAGGTAAGCTTCATTACACGGTGCTTCATACATTTCAGTAGGAACATTAAACGGTGACACGCATAATTATTTACACAGAGATGACGACTCGCCTCTGACGGTAAGCTTGAAAGAGGTAGCTCTCTATCCATCCAAATGAAGCATCTCAGGCACTTTGTACCCCCAGTTGTATAATAGAGTGGGCCCATCAATTATCCATTTGTTCACATTCAGCAAGACCAGGTGAGCATAAAAGTCAAAACAATGTCCTCAGATCACAGGGAAAATAATTTATAATATATGCACAATTTATACTACACCCATTCCAAGTATACAGTAGCATGAGTAAATATTAGCATGAGAAAGCCTTGGAGTCATTTCAAAACCTGCAATGTGGCCCCTAAGGAGCTGGAGCTTGGAGGTGCTTGTTTCCTGAGGGCCACTTCACTCCCCCAGATTTATTTCTAATTAAGATAAGCAGAGGTTGGAATACGTCCACTTCAAAAATTCTTCAAGGGAAACACCACCGCTAATCTTTAACTGCTGCAAGCAGCATTGAGCTACACTTTAGTCGTTCAGTGCTGTATTACTGTGGTATCTCTATATATTATAATGTGTGCATGGCTGTGTAATCCTGTACCATACAGTGCATCATACTTGCTCATCCTACAAATCATATACATTATGCATAAAGTACATCTATTTATATTAGATTATATATTAAATAAGAGATATATGCTTAAATTGCCATTGCTTACTGGCAATTTAATCACAACATTGAGAATCAACCTAGTTCATAAACTGTAAGATACCTTGGTATGGGTCACATAATACAATGGTCAGTGTAACTGTATCCATTTGTAACAAAATGTAACCAAAAGGACCCATACATTTTTACTCTATCTGAGTGAAATTAACACCGATTTTACTGTGTATGGGTCAATGGTGCATCATGATTCATGAAGTTAATGGTGAAAGCACTGTGCATGTAGCTGTACAGTGAAGCCACTTGGATGTGTGATGAAGGACAGAAGGCTTTTGAGGGACGCCAGAGAATGCGAAAGGCTGGGCTGTGCCAGCACAGTGCCCCTGTCTCCTCCCTGCATACATGTTGCAGACAGTCCTTATTTGGTCACCCTGAAGGAACGCGGGGGCCAGGATGCCCCAACGGACCCTTTTCTGTTCATTCAGCCAGCCAGACAGACAGGCGGCCCTTTGCCCACAGAGTTAGCACCACGCTGATTAGGCTGGATAAAGTAGGACTGGTCTCTGAACTCTGTTCAATGGGGACAATGCAGCTAAAAATACTTAACGTTCATATGGTACTGCTGCAAATAACTTTGAGTGGCACCTTTTTCCATAATGTAATGACAGTAATCCATTCAGTATGCTGATACCCTAGTAGTATGTAACCAAAGCTCAATCTACCCATGATGTCACGGTTGGCAACACTGATTTGAAATAAATTAATCTTTAGTGTATAAGTTCAACATGGAAGGCTCTCTCCCCCGGCAAGCACTGCCCAGTGTTCATTGATGAAATCCCTCTAACCTCACGTGCTCACGTGAACCAATGACTGCATTTCCCGTCATCTATTAGGACCATACAGTATGTGTCATTTGTAAACACCTGTCTATGCAGTCTTTCAGGGCTAATGACACGCCACCACCACGCCACCTCCACCAGCGTCCAATTCAAATTATTATATTTAACATTTAATGATTCATAAATCCCCTAGTCAATGTATTATGCCAATACTTGTGTGTATGCAAGAAATGAGGAAACATATGCCAAGGTACTATCAGTCCAAGTCCACCAAGTCTACTGTCAGTTTGATCCCTTTGTATGTGTCATTTCAAATTACAAGCCAGTCAGTCATATTCATGATAATAAAGTAAAAAAAAAGTATTCCCATTGGTCCAGCCCCTCTATCTGTTACTGAACAAGATACTCGCTGCAGAGTCTGGTAATGTGCAATTCTAACCTAACATTTCTTTTGAGCTATTCTGTTCATTAAGTCATTCAATGTTCTGATTAAAATGTAGACCTTTAGGAAAATGAACATTCCAGAGCCAAGCAAAGGTATATTTGTCCTCTCTTTTACTTAATAGTAACAGTATACTGAAAGACATGCCTCTGTAATAATATAGCCTACAACATTATAGCTAAACATGTCTTTATTACATTATTAGAGCACAAGAGTGCATATTTAATATTATAATTAATTATTAGAGAACAACATTAGAATGCACAGTGTGCACAGTGTTTTTTGTGTGTGGGAAGATTTGCTTTGGTGAAAAACATCATTTCGTACACAAGTAAAAGCAGCTTAACAGAGCCAAGTCAGAGAACATATTGCAGGTGTCAAATTCAAGGATAAGCAAAGTAAATACATGCAGATGTATGGAAATACAGGTAGCAGGGAGGTCTGTTCGCAGCTCACATCATTTGCTCTGTTTCTCACAAAAGAAGTCTAAAAATCAACTGCCAGTATTATATATTTTTCGTAACAATTGGAACCAAGTATTCTAGAGCAGTCACAGTAGATGTCATTATTACAGTGCATTGTGCCTACTGCGTCTTGTTTTGGTCACATGGCATACCAGACAATCCAGCTTGTTTTTCACCGCTCCAATTAAAGGAAAGAGGATACTGTATGATAATCCTGTTGAAGGAGCGAAAGCACACGGCAAAGCAGATAGCGAGAGACAGAGCGATAGGTTTAATCACCATAATCCCTGTATCAGCAGTAACGAGTGGGGGAGTTGGCCCACGGGCTGAAAGATTTAAAGCCATTATGATTTCAACAGGGCCTAAAACCCCTCTTCACTGGCAGAGCCTCCCAAGGACCTGGATTGTCATAAATTTGACCGCTCCATCAGGTTCATTTTGGCATCTGTCGCCTCTGTGGCCACTTTTGCACAGTGGTCACTTTTAAGGGACATGTAAGGGACTTGAAAGGAGGGCCAAAGGGTGTCTTGGATCAAAAGGAGCTGGGTCAGAGAGACATCCACTGCTAACAGCAGAAGGCTTTGCTCTCGACAGGGAAAGTTCTTTCAACTATAAACTGCAGAATGCTGGTTCTGAACAATGGAGATTTAGCCTTAAGAGTCCTTTTAAAATTTGGCAACAATTTTGTGAGCTTTTCTTTCACAGGTTTGACCAGACTGCAGCTTTAAAGTCTTGAAGCAAATCGAGTGCTCCAGTCCTTTCTTTGGGATATTCAGAAGAGGCCCATAGAACTTCAAATAATATAAAGACTATACTTTACACTATCTATGACTATGACAGACTGGTACAAAACTGTGGAGTGAATACAAAAGCTTGGATTACAGCAGTTGTTAGTGGTTTCCTATAAAAGAAGACCCAACACATTACTGTGTATAAGAAAAGTTAAGCCGCTGTGATTTATTTGACTTCTAAACCCTAATCATTTCCTAGCTCATCAACTCTTTTTCCATCCACATATTAGCCTACAGTACATGACAAAAATATTATACAATTTGGAAGTTTCTTCCCCTTCAGTTCAGCTTTCCTGTGTGTACTAGATTGTCTAAACTATTATCACTATACTCAGACAGAGGACAGCTTATTATAGCCACTAAGAAAAATAGAAGTGAACATGAAGAAGAGGGCATATTTTCAGCATACTGCACCACATAGCCAAATCTATTGAAATGCATCCAAGCTACAGCAGTTCACATTAAAGCTCACGGTTTATGGTTATGCTTTGACAGTACAAAAGTTGTGTACAAAAGCGAAACAACTTGTTCTTACGAGTGTAGTGTACCATAGTGCTTACATTCGAACATGACTGACAGGAAACAATGAGTTAAGTCCTGATGATTGATTCTAAAAAATATCAGGTTGTTGTGTAAATTGCTCTGAGAGTTTCTTCTGTTCTCAAAAGCAGGAGCCTTGAATTCTTAGCACTCAGAAGGGGTTCAGGGGAGCGAGTAGAGGAAATACAGCGTTAATGGGCATGCTCTCACTCGCTGCCACTGATGACGCCATCTCAACAGTGTGGGGGAATACTTTAGTTGTTCAGCAAAAACTGCATTTTTAGACATCCTTAACCAATTAAGACCTGAGACCTGAACTGTTTTTTGGAGAAAAAAAAAGATATATAAAATATATATATATATATATATATATATCTCAAAATATTGTGTTCCAGGGACCCACAGAAGCAAAGATTTGAGTTACACATGTTAGCTTTAAAAATATATATATTCAAAGATTTGCAAAAATGTAGAAGATTTTTCTAAAATAGCAGATATATTTTTGAATAGCCAAAGAAATCTAAAATGACGGTCTTAATGAGTTAAACATGTGAGGATGCTTTCCAAAAGTATTTAACAAAAGAGAGTGGAATGCATCAAAGAATGGTAGCAAAATGAATCCCAAACTCTCAAAACAGCTCAGAATTGTACACTTTGGAAACTTTGTTCAGTGTTTCACTGTGACTGGGAATTACTAGCATAATGTACATGCAAAGAAATCCTGAGCTTAGAAGTATAATCCTATTAGCCCTGCCTGGGAATATGAGTTCAAGCAGACTCTTTGAGAACACCTTCAGGATTAGTGAGCAGTCCACTCTGGGTGCCCAGCATTGCAAAAGACAGGCTCTGTCATGAGTTGATAGTTCCAACCCGGGACACACAAGGTGTTCTGCCAAGCTCACAAGGTCAGGACTCAGGATCGTATCCTTGGCTATAAACACTGGAAAGACAGTTCAGACTTGGATGAAGTTATTATTTTGGTCAAGCTCCAAACCTACACAAAGTAATGAAACCACTCCTAAAACCTTTTTTCTTTCCAAAACAGTCAACATACATATATTTAATCATATTGTCCTTGAAATATCTATATGTACTGTACCTCTACATATATCTCTCTTCTACCCTATAGTATATCCAATAAAAGTTGCTACCGAGGCTCTCACCTGTCTTAATGAACAGTCTGCCACTGAGGGTACAGAGAAAACAACAATGCTCTGCTTTGACAGCTGCAGTGTTTCCTTCACCATTCACACATAAAGGTCAGTGTGGATTAAATATTGAGAGTTTTTATGCTCATTACCAGTCAATTATGCATGACTGCTCCGACAGCCATAAGGCCACAGCTTTTACTGAAGTAACTTCTGTGGCCCACTCAAAGAAATAATGCAGACTGCACAATAGGACCACTAATATGTGGCAGCTGGCCAGTCCGTTTAATATGCAGCTATTTAACTAATTAGAAATAGGAAAGGTCTGCACCTTTACCCAGATTTAAGAATCCTTGACTTTGGAACCCATCAGAACCAAGTGTTCCAACAGGCTGCCCCTCTTTGGAGACTGTTTTCTTGGAAAACATACGTTTCAAGTCATGTCTCACACTTTGTCAGTCCCTCGAGTAGAAATGAACTGAACCTCGCTATTGGGACCACTGAACAATAAACTGCCTCCATCCCCCGGGGGATGGAGCACCGAGTTGCAACTAACAAACGTGTTAGTTGCAATGTGCACCTCCAATCCTCAGCTCCCCAACACTGCTGGTGCGCCGGGTGACTAAATCGAAAAGAAGAGAGGCAGGGAAATAACAAGGAGATACACTGAGGCAGTGTGAAAATGTGTTGAGAGAACAAAGCAACATAACGATGTAGGATAAAGCTATAAGATAAAGAGAGAGACAGGCTTTATCTTGACCCCCGAATGCAGAGTGTTTGCTCTCTTGTCAGGCGGAATAATGGTGGACTGTTTGCTGAAAGCAGCAGTGTGGACGCAGAATATAAAACCTCATCCTGGTCCCACAGAACCATGAGTTCCATACTAATAGAGGCGGGCATTTGTTTGAGTCTTTCCTCAGGGCCCACAGTCGGTTCATTCGGAACAGCATGTTTCAACTGCATTGCACACTTGTTTCTTGCAAATCCTTACACGTGGAAAGCCCCCTCCCCATTAAATGGAAAAAAGCTTTCTGAATTTGTAATTCCTAAAGAAGTAGTAAATGATCCAAAGTCCTTTGTTTATGACTGGCAGGACAGGGCTTTCAAGCAGAACCATGCAAACCTGCACGTTAAAGATAAGCATGCTAGTCTGCATAAGTAAAAAGAAGTGAGAAGGTGTCTGAGGGAGGGTTTAGTGTTCCCAGTCTTCTTGAAGTTAAGAATTCAAGTTACTTTACTATGTGCACTGTAACCAGCACAGCGTTTAACGTGTGTGTGCTAGATATTATTACTTCTGACGATACAATTGCATTTGAATTGGCACAGCCTTCTAGAATGTCTGAGGTTTAAGCCATTTAGGCAACAGTAGGTGCATTTTAAGATGATGAGGAATGAAAGAACTCGGGGTCAAAGTCAAAGTGTTATTTGTAGTTCTGAACAAAAGGTAACAAGCATTCTCTGACTAGCTTGCCTTTTGAGCCCTGCGGACTGTCAGTGAAGGAAAGGGATTTGTCAAATACTAGCTTAAAGCTAGTTTTATAGACTCCATAGCAATGTTTGGTGCTGTTTTCCCCGAGAGCACAACAGAAACTCTGAGCTTAAAGTGTGTGTTATGTGCCTTGTGGACAAGCATCTCTTTCTGTTAAATCATTATTTACAACTCAACTGCCTACACTGCTCTTCCTCCTTCAGCATGAAACCTGACCACATTTCCATCACCTCTCCCCCCCCTCTCTCTCTCTAAATATTGAATATAAATAGGAATAAAATAAAAGTGTAAACAGAGCTGTGTTACATTGCAACTTTGAGGGAAGAATCTTAAACTATAAGAAAAAATGTGCATTTTCTCTCAGAAATAGTTATACATCCATATAGGAGAGGTTAGCTTGGTATACACTTTTGAAAGCTGTCGTTCCTGACGACCTTTGCTGCGTGTCTCTCCCCATCTCTCTCCCTGTTTCCTGTCTATCTCCTGTAATATCAATAAAGGCGCCCCCAAAAAAATAAAAAGGTCAGTTGCATTGTTTATATGAACAGTATTTTTATACCGAGGTCATTTGGTGTAAACAGTGCAGGGATTCTCTCTCTCTCTCTCTCTCTAACATACTATGCTGTATCCCAGTCAGCAAAGTGCTGGGTGTCCAGATGAGGCATTAGTGGCCATGATAGTGGATAGTGTTTTTACAGTTATGGTCAGATAAGCAAAGGAATGGTCTCGCATCGGGCCCCAAGCATGGCATGATGCACCACTGCTCCCAGGGTTCCTCCACAGCCAGCAGAGCTGTCTGCCCATTACATTCTTTAAACACTGGTGGAATGGTGCAGAGGGATTGCAGAACAACTTATGACCAACCAACTATCTGCGGATTTTGATCTGGAAATGGAATCACGATTAGATAAATTTGACCAACAGGTTAGTGCGTCATCTATTATATCTGTGACGTCCCCACCTTGGTTCGATTCCAGCTCAGAGACCTACACTATGTTACATATCATTCTGATTCTCTGTCTTCACACTTCCTGTCTATTTAAAGTTTCCTATTATGAGCAAGGCATAACTCAAAATAAAACACATTGGTTTTAAGCATTTGTGGCACAATAGGATCCTCCTATGTAAAAATTGTCTGCAATAGACCAAAGGCTAAAGGCCCAACTATTTGCAGAGACTGCCCCGTTGTCTAAAGCTCTGTCAGTGACTGTTTAACTGAAAATCACTCACCCATCAAAAATGCACTTTATAAAAAAGGGCCATCACCTTTCAGATTGAAATGTAAGTGCTAACTAACTAACTGACAATCCCAAATGTTTCTAAATTAAACTGGCAGAAAGAGAGGGCCGAAGCTATCTACACATCCAATATAATGAAATACAATCCAGAGAGAGAGAGAAGAAAATACATATGACCCAGACTAGATGAGTCACTCTCTAGTAATAACGCTAAACACATTAAAGAACAATTCTGTGGTAATTGGAACAGTCTTAGTAAATTACTGAGGGATCTGAGAAGCTAAATGCACCAACTGCAGTATATCAGATTCCCCCGCTGTCTAGTTCTGCTCCTCCTAATTGACATTCTTTGTTTCCCACACTTCATTCTCTTGTTAATGTTTAACTTTTCCCTCTCAGCCCCGGTCCTAGAAAACTAAGATAAGCCCTGGAAAAGTGTTGTTAATTACAGATAGTAGGCAAAGATGCACAGATAATGTGGATTAAAGGGTAAGACCACTTTGGTAGAGGTTTGGGTTGTGTAGTTACATTGCCATGATGTAACTCCAAAGGTGGGCAAGAAATTAAGAAAAAATGCTCCATTGATTAGAAATTGATAATTCAAAATATGCTCCTCATTGACTTACATTGTACGGTAAAACTGCTCTCAAAGTCACTCTTTTAGGACACAAACGAACGCAAACAAAGTTGATTAAGACAATATAGAACATCACCAAACCCAGTACTGTTTTTTTTTTTAAATAAAAATGTCAACTTCCTGTTGATTTTGCCATTTTTAATAAGTAGAAAACCCGGACTGGATCGGCGGATCCGGATCCAGATCTTCAAATAGTAAAATGAACAGGAAGTTGACATTTTTATTAAAAAAACAAACAGTACTGGGTTTGGTGATGCTCTATATTGTCTGAATCAGCTATGTTTGGGTTCATTTATGTGCTAAAAGAGTGACTTTGAGAGCTGTTTTACCGTACAATGTAAGTCAATGAGGAGCATATTTTGAATTATCAATTTCTAATCAATGGAGCAATTATTTTTGATTTCTTGCCCACCTTTGGAGTTACATCATGGCAAGGTAACTACACAACCCAAACCTCTACCAAAGTGGTCTTACCCTTTAAGGAGGAAAACCTATAAATGTGTTAATTTGTTTTTTCATTTCATAAAGAATTATTAATGTACAGTATTATGTAAGTAATGTATATGAAAATATATGTATAATGTGGTAACTGATGAATGAACTGTAGGGTTGGAGTTAAACTGGGAAATACTGATTGAAACGTGTTTAGTTTACTATGTGATGCCTGCCACTTTGCAAAAATGGGTCTGAAAACTTTAACTGATTTACAGGGTGCCGTCTAAATTTCTAGCTAAACAAGATTAGCTTTCACTTGCATTGCATCCAAGTTACTCGATAATAGCTCTCTTAATGGCCTGCAACTCGAGCACATCTTTTTTTAGCTACTTGTGAAAATTTGAGTTTATGAGGTATGTTATGTAGTTACAGTAGGTGCAGCCAGGCAGAGAACATGACTTATAAGGCAGAAGTCTTCTTCTCTGACTTCCATACCCATCCGGTATTTAGGTATTTTTAGAATTTGTTGAGAGAAACACACACTACTGTACCAACACTACATGTGTGTTCCATAGCTACAACTAATCTAGCCTATATGTCAGATCTTAAAATAATATCCATTCATATGTAGATTTGGCTGCAAATCCGCAGGGCCTACCTACTGCATTTGAGTGCTCAGAACATGTCAACACAGGCTGTGTTTAGAGAGTGAGCTGCGTGTCAGCACTTTAATGCCATGGCTTGAGGCGTCAGGAAGCGGATTGAAGCCTTACCCTGAAACCCACAGAACATGCCATGCACCTTTTCATCTCCCCAGGACTCCCTGCCATTCCTCAACCTGACGAGTCCTCACATCCTGCCTATCAAGCCCAACTTCGGAAGGAAGCAGGTGGTAGTGGTAAACAGGAGCTACAGCACATACATATGTTGAATCCCCAAAAGGTTTTTGTCAACATGTGCATTAAAAAAAAAAAAAGATGAAATGAGAGGCAGGATATTCCCAAGCCCATCACATTTCCAGGAAACACAAACTGAAAACCTTCTCAACTGAGGACCTTTTTAATTCCCTTCAATGTATTTTCCTGCAATAACGCCTCGCTACTGATATCATAATCAACAGAACAGTTTTGTTTTTCCTTCTTTCACTGGCCTAACATCATAGCGATGCTGACAGAAGCTTGAAATCAAAGACAAATCATAATAAATCAAAGACAGATAACAATTAAAATGAATTTGATGCTACACATCTTGATGGAACATCTTAGCAGTGCTGCCTTTATCAGAAAATATATGATAAGGCTGCTGGTCCCTAGACATCTGCATGGTGAATGAATGTTTAGTGTTCGTGTGCTTGCGTGCACGTATTTGTGCACAAAATGTGAGCACAAAATGATATGCATGTGTGTGTAGTATGCATGTGTCCCCCCCCCCCCCCATGTGGGGGGGGGGGGGGGGCAGGGCAAATTAGGGTGTGTTGGTGGTACCCATCAGGTTCCAAACATTGCCACCCAGGTCCGTCGGGAGAGAGCTATGACGTTGTAGCTTCGCCCCAGCTGTCAGCAGCTTTTCAAAGGGCAATAGCTGAGGGGGGCAACTCCCCACTCCCCACTGCTGGGATTTGGGGGACAAAGACACATTATCCAGGGTGATTTATTGAGCAAAATCTATGCTACAGTGGAGAAAGATACAGCAGCTTCCTCTAGGTACAGTTACTTTTAGGGAATGGATTTTTAGATGATATGATGACCAGTCTGTTTTATAATCTAATCATGTATTTGGCTGCAAATCAACTAGGCTAGGATATTAGGGATTTAAGACCTTGCATAAAATAAATTCTCTTTCATCGTGTGGATTCTGTAAACATCTTTTTAAAGATCATGTTATACAGTATGTTTGACATTATGTGCTTGCCTTGATGGCCTATTTCCTTCAGGTTTTACAAAGCAGGTAGAAATCCTCACCATCCTGAAATTGTTACTATATGATTGGGTCTTTAGAACGTCATAATACCTTATGATAATACATATAACACCGTATTTCACAAAGGGATAGAGGGATTTAACTTTTAAAAAAGCTCCACTATGGCATTACTTCAGACACAAGGGAATGCATTGGTCATTGTGCCTCCCAGCTTATGTGTGCTTGAACAATCTCAGTTCTGCTAGAGAGACATCCTAAGGCAGGGATGACGACACACATCACCATCCAGGGGACAAGCCTGGGCTTGGGGTTTCCATACACTGGAATTTGTCTTTGCCAAGTGAACCCCGGATCCCTATCTTTACTCTGGCAACACAACAAGAGAGAGTGAAGGACTGATAGAGCGGGATAACCCCTTTACCTCCATAAAGACAATGGCACTGACACGGCAAAGAAGCACTGGCAGCTTCCAGCACTTGGCAACTAGGTCAAACAAATACCATCCCACCCATATTCTAATTGCATTGCTGTTGCTTCTGTTAATTACTGTATGAGAAAAGTGGATTGACACATTTGCATTTTTCAGATTGCCCTGCCTCAACAGGCATTTAAGTTTCCTGCAGACTGTACAATTTTCACTGTCTTATACCTTCATTACATGTCGCACTGCGCGATGGGAAAAAAAGCTAAATTGTGATTATACACTCTATCAGACTGTACAAGTTGAATTCTCTACCTGTCACGTGGAAAGAGACTAGGTCAAACTCTAAGCATATGCAGAAGAGGAAACATGGGTTGGCAATTCTCCAAAGAGAGCACGCAATATTTCCTGCCATTATTCATATATCGGTCAACTAGCAGATATTAATGGACTCCTTATGCTTTAAGACATGAAACCTGTAAAATGTCCACAGTATACTTTTCTGGTCACGGTAGTAGTATCTGTTAACATAAACAACAACCTTCCCTTTATTTGTAACATCTTGGAAGGCTGTTATATTTTATAGAACATTAATTATGACAACCAGCTACACATCTGCATGAACATGGCCCAAAGTTTCTGGCACTGCCAGAGCAACATCGTTTCATAGCCGGCCATCATTGACCTTGTCACACTGAACGACCCAATTACGGCTAATGTTTTGGAGCATAATAGTGGAAGGCAGCAACAGAATGGTTTCCCCTCACAGAGTACTTGGAATGGAAATTGAATAGAGGAAGAGGTGTGATGCAATTGAAAATAGACATGTATTTGTATTTTGTCATGTGGTGAAAAACAAGCCTCAAAGTTAGCGACAGGAAATGAGGAAACATCAAGCCAGACAAATCATACTCCATCTAAAATGATCGACTTCTATCCTCTCTGTAATTCCGTTTCCATTCTTCAATGTGAAGCAGCTGTCACCTGGGAACGGCTCTGTAATCAAGTACCAGATGTTTTATCATAACATACATTCCCCCCCAACAAAATGACTAACAAATATTTTATTAGCTACAACACAGATGGACTGTGATGAGATCTCTACACACACCCCCCCAAACACACTACATTATGTACCATACTGTAACTATACAGTACTATAACCACGTCCTTTATACCGCCTAATGTAAGTCTGGGGGTAGTAATTTCATTAATAATGGGGTAGAAAAACACAGACAAAACCTTTTCCAGGGCTGGGATCAGGGATTATTACCATACAAACATTCTACTAACTTTGCATTTGCGTGCGAGTGCAACTCCATGTTCTCTGTTACGTTGGCTGTGCTTTGACACGCTACAGAGAGAAATCTAATCCCTTTCGAACCTGGGATTAGAAAGGTAAGGCAAATAGAGAGATGGATTCAAACATGCACTCAGTGTCACGAGCAATCACTGCTGATCATATAGAAAACATAGGTGCTCAACATAGCACATGACGTGACCCTGCAGTCTGACGCCTGATTTTATTATACTTCGTTGCGTGCCGGTATTGCGCGCCAAAAATAACAGATCTACAAGCTCACAACACGTTGCACATTGTGAGCTTGTAGATCGGCTATTTTCAGTGCAACATGGCGCCCAACCAAGTATAAATCAGCATGAGTCACTTCTGAGAACTCAATGTATTCATGATGACTTGGACACACATGTATCTCGTTTCATGGAGCAGAAATAACAAGCCATCATGCCTGGTGAGTCAGGTAAGGCAGTTTATAAATGTACTGAATACTGCAGAGGAGACAGGGGAAAATACATTCCTCTGTGTTTCAAGCTGCTGCCATATGTAAAGGAAAAAGGAATGCTCCAATGAGGAATGTACTTCTTGTTCCAGACTGTAGATCCAATCCACCAGGAAATCCGATTTAGGGAATTAGAAAGGTGGCAGAAAAATTCTTACTTCCCACATGGTACAGAAGCATGGTCATATTTGCTGACTTTGAACTTTGAAAGTAGTTCATTCTCATCCTTCCTCCATAACCGTTTAGCAGGAAGGGAGGGGGAGGACAGACAGACAGGGATGGAGGAAAGAGGACAGACAGACAGGGAGGGAGGGAGGGAGGGAGGGAGGGAGGGAGGGAAGAGGACAGACAGACAGACAGACAGACAGACAGACAGACAGACAGACAGACAGGGTGGGAGGGGAAGGGCGGGCAGACAGGGAGGGGAAGGGCGGGCAGACAGGGAGGGAGAGAAGGGGACAGACAGAAGGGGACAGACAGACAGACAGACAGACAGACAGACAGACAGACAGACAGACAGACAGACAGACAGACAGACAGACAGAATGAGAGGGAGGATGAGTAGCATGGAATGAAAAACATAACAAAGGCCACAGCAGTCTGTCTGTCAGTTGGAACATCCCTGATGCTGACTGACTGGCTGGATTAGTTGCTGGAGGCAGACAGAGATTGAGCTCCACAAACAACTGGCTGGGACTGCTAAGGCTTGTGTGTGTGTGCTCAGGTAAGCTCACCTGAATGCGCCCCAGTCCTACAGAGACAGCGTGAGGGCTGGAGTGCACCGAAACACAACACTTACCTGACAGCTAACATGATGCACGTGCATGTATGCACACGCGCACCAATGAACACACACAAACACACGCATAGACGTGACATATGCACACACGCACAATCAATGCTCTGACACTGTGTAGGCAATTAAAGCATCTCTTGTTCCAAAACTTTGTTCCTGACTTAGTCCAGGTGCGTTGTTTCTCCTCACACGGTAAACACAGAAACACAAACTAATAAATGTGCGACTTCAGCCTCCAGTCATAATTCATTCAAGGCTTTGACAAGCATGACAAATGGCAAGACACACAAACGCCTCACAGATTATGACCCCTGTCTGTCATCTTCTTTAGACAGAACTCAACCACCCTAACCCAGAAATAAAGGACCACTGTGACTGCTTCATTTCCTAGCCAAATGGAAAACGCGTTCAAGTAAGAGGTTCAATGTAAACACTTTCACAAAGTTCTGCAGACTTGTCAAGTACACAAATTATGTGAACAAAGTATACGTTTGTTCTTCCACAATGGGGTTTAAGAGTACATAGAACATTATTCAGTGCCTTCATGCATTGTGTCACATATCAATTATGTTGCCTAGTTTCAATGTTGTTATTATTGGTGAAAAGCCTATTCATTCTCCTTAATCCAGCTAATTTAAAATAAATGTTTCTTTGTATCTCAATGGTATGGCTAGAAAGTATCCAACAAAAGAGCAGATTACAATAGGTTCTCCAATGTAGGTATATAAGTATTTATCCTTGGATAAAAGCTGAAAAAGCTGAAATAGAAAAATGGCATTATTCTGCAACCCGCTTTTAAAATGCAACTTCACATGAAAGCGAGAGACTGTCTGAGCAAGAGAATCTCTACTTCAGCAGCACAGAATATATTTGAACTCTGTAGTGAATTATTATCAGCTCTCACTCTCTATCGTCAGAATCACACACTTCAAGTAGCAGGTGATCACCACCAGGGGAGAACTACAGTAGGTTCATGCAGCTCACATTAAATAGGCAGAGATTGCGTCATCCAACAGTATATCAATATAATCCATCAGCTGACGAGACTGAACTCAACTTTATCAGGAGGAACAAGCTTGTGGCTGCATTCCAAATAAGATAAAAACACTCAAAACATTGTAAGGACCAGCATGAATATATTTCACACATTCCATTCCACCAAAAGAAAACGGTAAATCAATGAGTGGAGATGTTTCTCATGGTGTGTGCATTCGGTAATTGCTTTCCTTTTGGATGGGCAATGTAAACAGGAGCCTTAAAACAATCACTTGGATAGGACACTGGTCTCAGTCCAGTGCTCTCAAGTTAGAGCAGAGCAAGAGCAACAATGGCAGCTGAGAGACGGCTTTCAGCTCTATTGTTTAATTGAGCTGACAGCCAGAAATACACCACAACACACACACACACACACACACAAGCATGCATGCATGCCATGCACGCACGCACGCGTGCATGTGTGTGCACGTGCACCCGCACGCACACACACACACACACACACACACACACACACACACACACACACACACACACACACACACACACACACACACACACACACACACACACACACACACACACACACACACACACACACACACACACACACACACCCACATAGTAAACATGCAGTGTGCCTGAACCACATAAAAACACAATGCACACCACACACATGGATATGAATGCCTGTGTGTGTTGTGCATTGTGTTTTTTAAAGAAAGCATCGCAGCATTGGAAAGCATCTTGTAATAACATGAACATGAACATGAACATGAATTGAGAACTAGTGGGTTTCTTCTTTCTTTTCTTTGCTGAACATGACAGACTACAGCTGTGTGCTGTTTGCTGGCGTACACCACTCAGCTCCCCCCCAGAACTGCTGTTCAAAGAGTTGGAGGCTCTATCTGGGGATTTAGGGCAGCAACCACCAGCACAGCTCAATTCCTTAAAAGAATTACAGCTCTGTGGCTACCTCACAAGCTTGCAGTGCGGTGGTTAAAGTGCTCACATTTTTAAAATGCATAAAAATCTTTAGAAAATAGCAGATCTACATAGCCCGGCTCCAGCCCGTGAATCGCTAGCCACGCCCATTAAAAAAATATGTTCAGGCGATTCTGGTCTGGTGACGCTCTCATAGGAGGTCTCAGCCTAGGTTGAAAATCTGTACGACGAATCGGGATCGGGATAATCCAGTATGAACCAATCGCCAAAGAGTCTTTGAAAAAAAAAACTTTGGCCACGCCCCCATCTCAGCAATCGGCTGCATTGAGAGGGCTTTCAGACTGAATAATGGAGTGAAACGAAATGAAAATTCAGGCTGAGTGTCAGGCTAAGATCTACAAGCTCACTAGGACTGAAACGGTTAATGTATGTGTAATGTATTGTGTTTTGTAATAATAATCCAAATCTACAAAGTAACTAGTAACTAACGTGTTCTAATAATTGTAGTGGAGTAAAGGTAAAAGTATCCAAAATTTGAAATACACTCCAGTAAAGTAAAAGAACTTCAAAATTGTACAGTACTTAAGTAAATGCACTTAGTTACTTTCCACCACTGCAAGCTCGTGTATAATATATAGGCCTACAGGGCAGTCTCTTAATGAATGGGTCACATCCAAGAAGGCTCTCCATCACTTTGCACGACCATGTGCATGCCATTCCAATGGTCTGCAGACCGCAGCTGTTTTCTAAGTGCACTGACTGTTATCACTTGTCAGGTGATGACACTTCAGCTTTAACTGTCTATAAAAGGTGATGACTATGACTGACAAGCATATGTTTGGCATCTGACGATAAGATGTGCCAGGTGTATGGGAAGACAAAATTAGAGATGTGATGGTCCTTTTGTAAGTCCGAAATATGTAAACCATTTTTTAGAAGGCATAAGTATTAACAGCATGCAGAAATGCACAAATTCCTTGTGCCTACCTACGGAGTATTGAGACAACCCTTCAAGTTAATATATCTGTGTGTGCATGTGCATGTGCATGTGCATGTGCATGTGCATGTGCATGTGCATGTGCATGTGCATGTGCATGTGCATGTGCACGAGTGTGAGAGAGAGAGAGAGAGAGAGAGAGAGAGAGAGAGAGAGAGAGAGAGAACGATCAAGAGAAAGAGAGAGAGATATCCTTGACAAATAATCCAACAGAGCAAAAAAAATAAGGGGATTGAATGGAATTGACTAAACATCAACGGAACATTGAATGGCCTTCGCCACCACAAGCCACACCGATAAAGTCCTGGCATTCAGTGTCTCTTCTCAATAAAGCGGAGTCTAATTTTAGTCAACACACTCATTATCCCCCCATCCACCTGTTGGCATTGCGGTTAACCTGTCTATTATTTCACTGAAGCCACAGATTAGTCCCAGGTTGAGGGATGGGGAAATGCATTTAGGGGGCCCACTGATGTGCCTGTGGGAAAAGAGAGGGCCTCTGTCAGTGGGATCCTTTGTGCTCCCTCATCACCACAGAAGGGTAGAAGAAAGGAGTCACTGTCAGGCATGCTACTTCGACTAACAGGCGACACCAGCATGATCATCTCGAACCACACACAGGGGCCTCATCACTTGCATACCTAAAAGCGAAAGCCTTTATTTTTCCTAATTCAAGAAGCCCATGCATGATGTTGGTGGCCTGAGCTGGCCTGTGTGTCGCTAAGTAAACAGATCATCTTATCGTGTGTAAAGCCAGAAGCCGTCACCAGTATTTCAAGGAGTTTCACCATGAAGAAAGATATCCTGGATTCCAGGTTAAAGAATGTTATTGGACATGGGAGCTCTGATATCCCATGTCCAATAATTTTAACATTAGCCGGCAGAATCTGGATGCTGCCAAATGTTTGTTTAACATGAGATGGAAATTTGAAGATTTTACTCTTGCTAAAATTAAAAACTATGCCTCTGAAGGAATATTTAGAATTTCCTGCCATGCTAGAACGTGGCTCTAAGGATGGCAAATATCTTGTTTGATCCCAAAGAAGATATATTCAAGTACAAGCTGGATTTTTGCTGTTGACCTTCATGTTCCCTGGAGGATGCATCTCTGACTGATTTTGGCTTCTCCTCTAGTGCTACTCTTAGGCCAAGATTTCCACTTGTTTTCTGTTTAAAGGCACTTTGTAGCATTATGGGAATTATTTTATCTCATCTAAAGCTTTTGGTGTTATACAACAATATGTGTTAATCCTTCTGTGAATATACAATATATAAACACAGGGCTCTAAGGACGGCAATGTCGGTCAATTAAAACCACTTTGGTCCAGTTGGGTGTAAGGAGCAGCACAGGCTTTAGGGGATGCTGGCGGTCCTTTTAGACACGTTAGATAAGACTATCAAACAGATCATTTTCCTTTGCCATTTCAGTGAGTGCTAAACTTAATGAGATCAAGTTGAGACAGGATAAGCAACTCAATATACCTACCTGAAAGGGTGTTGACACGATAAAAACTACTTTGAAACTCTGTGGTGTACTGTACTTGCCCCAGCGCATTACATGAAAAGGTTATGTTCAAGAATTTTCACCTTGAACTTACCCAGACGAGGCTTATTTGTCAATAAGCCTCATTTAATGCATCATTCACAACATTGAAAATGAAATAAAATGTCGAAGAAGATTAAATCAATTTGTTTGCTACTAA
The DNA here is from genome assembly GCF_963454915.1 of Gymnoscopelus microlampas. Taxonomy (NCBI): domain Eukaryota; kingdom Metazoa; phylum Chordata; class Actinopteri; order Myctophiformes; family Myctophidae; genus Gymnoscopelus; species Gymnoscopelus microlampas. The sequence goes on along the minus strand of NC_139945.1, from coordinate 45,431,802 downwards.
AAGAGCATAGATGCTGTCCAATCTTCTTGAAATATCAAACACTATTTGGTAATTTATCCAATTGAACTTACCCTTGTCCTCAATGGAGAAATGGAAGATGTCACTAGTAGCATTATCATGGTCCCTCAGAACATAGCATATCTTCATGTCATCAATGTCAGCTAAAAAAAGAAGAATATTGATATAAATAAATGTTATGTGCTGTCAACAACAACAACATTATGTTATGAATATCACACAAATACTTGGCAAAAGGAGGATCCCCCCCCCCCATATTTAGACTTAATGGACATAAGTGTCCAGAGGTTTAAGACTATCTACAGTCGGCTTGACATATTGTCTCCTGAATGACACACATTAAAGAACAACAAACTAGACTCCAGGGTCTTCTGTTTTACTATTTAATATACAGTGGGTTCTATGCATTCCTACAATCTGACAGAATGTGAAGTTCACACTAGCGCCTTGCTATATATCTTCAATATTTAATGTCAAACCTTTCCTCTCAAAGCTGCTGGCTCATAAACATGCATAGCCACAATTTCAAATGAGGAATAGTGACTTTATTTGCTGTCTGTTTATCCCTGCAAGATCTCTTGAAATATTGAACAGGTTTCCTGAGAAGAGCATCTCAGAGAGTGATTCAATAACTGCAAGCAAGACGTACAAGGAGTACACTGCTCTCGCTTGCCTGAAAGTGTTTAGGAATACCCCTTTGGTCCCTTTACATGGGTGGGGTCCTGTGACAAAGGCCAATATGTCTCAGTCAGACTGACATGTTTTCCTGTGCACACCTTCCATCATCATCGTCACCAAACACATATATATATATATATATATATATATATATATATATATATATATATATATATATATATATATATATATATATATATATATATATATATACAAACACATTTTTTATTACACTAGTGAATGGTCAGTCAGCCTGAGGCACTGGCAAAGTATATTTTTTGTAAATGACTGTGTATTTATTTACAGATCTCCAGAGTTAAAATCAAAACTTTTGTATTCAAACTTTTTATTTCTCAGTTGGGTAGCCTGATTAACATTTGAGTATATAGGCTAGTTAAAGTGGGAGAATTACTGAGGAACTCTGGTAGTGGAAAATAATTACAGTACCTCTGCCAATTAAGGAGTCTGTCTGGTGGGAATTCACCTAATGTACTGAGGATTTGCATGAAATTTGTGGAAAGATTTGTTATGGAGCAAGGAAGAAGAAAGCAACTAGGCAAAGAGGGGCATGATATGATGTATGTACGGAAGTATTACATCTTCTCATAAAAAGGCATGTATCTTCGCAACTGATTCATGTAACATGACAGAACTTATAGGAAAAGTTTGCCATGGGACAATTTATTGTCTCCGCCAGGCCGAAAGGCATGGCGAGAGAGTATGTTTTGCACCCTGTCAGTCTGTGTGTGTGTGTGTGTGTGTGTGTGTGTGTGTGTGTGTGTGTGTGTGTGTGTGTGTGTGTGTGTGTGTGTGTGTGTGTGTGTGTGTGTGCTGTCCGTCCGTTACTAGCTAATCTCCGGCACCGTTGGCCCAGTCGCTGCAAAATTGTGCACACGCACTCCCTGGATGCCAATTCAGAACCTCTGGCCCAAATTTTTCACATGGGCCTGTTATAGCGCCACCAGGAGGCTGATTTGTGCAAAACCAATTTTTTAATATTACTCCTACAGATTTTATCCAAACGTCATGCAAATTGGTACACAGTATCTCTATAGTCATGTGATCAACACAGATCTGTCCGATTTCCCATATTCCATCCTCATTGGCTAAGGTTGGCTTCCAAAGTTGGTACGTTTTGAACAAAATGCCTCAAATGAACGCAGCTTGCGATTTCCGTGAAATTTCACACGCACATTCCCTCTAGGCCGAGGAGGAAATGCCACCCTTTTCACATTGGCCTGTTATAGCGCCACCAGCAGGTCTAATTTAGCAAAACACATTGTCGGAACAAAATGCCTCAAATCATGAATGCAGTGTACGATTGCCGTGAAAGGCCTAAGAATGAATGGCACCCTTTTCACATTGGCCTATTATAGCGCCACCAGGAGGCCACAATAACGTACCTGACCTGGCAGAGACCTGTGCTCCGAGGAGCACTTTTTCTAGTTGACCTTCTTTCCAGACCACACCCACTTTCAGCGTGGGGTGTCATTGGGCTGAGCTCAGACACAGCTTGCTGTTTGACCATCACCCACTTGTGGCATCATCGCACTGTGCTGCAGTGTGAGACACCAACTTGCCAGTCGGACCCTCAGGCAAAGCCCTTGATTTATGGTTTTATAATTACGCTTCTTTACAGTTTTCACATAGTAAATAAATAAATACAATAATGCAAGTTATTATTTAAACCTTTGATGAAATTTAAAAAATATGGATTTTAACCTTTTCCCAAAATGGACAATCTGCGCTCAGCAGACCGCACACGCAGACCTCTGCCAACTCTTGGCAGAGAGTTGCGCATTTTATAGTTTTATTTATGATAAGCCTGAGCAAAGCTTTGCAAATATAGTAAATATAGTTTATTCCCAGTAGTAAAAATACATTTACAATGCAGTGTTTTCCCTTACCTTGAGTAAAGGTCGTGACAGTGGCATTTCCTCTGCCGAGGTTGATGAGGTAACCATGCTCTGCACCCACAGTGACCTTGAAGGTCACAGAATCCTGTAAGCTATCTCTGTCCTCCGCCTTCAGTGTCTTACTAGTAATCAAGAAGCCCAGATGACCAGTGTCTAAAACCCTCAATGTGGGGGCACCCTTGTTCACCACAATCTGTGGAACTCCATTATCCACAGAGAAGATGGTAATCTTCATCGCCTGAGGTTTACGAGTCTCAAATACTGTATCCGGGAACACATAGAAGTCAGTGTGAGTGCCATCAGTGACAGTGAAGGAGAAACTATCTTCAGCAGTCTCAGTGCCATCATGCTTGTAACTGATCAAGTTCTCATTCAGGTCCTGCTTGGTGAAGGTGGTGACAGGCCTGGTGTTATTGAAAAGCAGGCGTCCATGTACAGGGATCTGAGTGACTGTGAATTTCAACAGTCGGTCTACAGTATCCCTATCTTCCACTGTAAGCTCAAAGGGAGTGATGAGTTTGTTCTCACCCTCAGTAACTACCAGGCCATGCACGGTTATGACAGGCTTTTTATTGTCCACATCACTGATGGAGACACGGAATGTGCGGAACACCGGGTTGTAGCCATCAGTTACCTCAAATTCAAAGCTATCCATCTTCACTTCATCGTCGGCCGTGTGGATGTAATAGACTTTGTTGCCAGCGAGCTGGAGCTGTGAGAAGGATGTGATGGGCATTCCAGGAGTGTCAGTACATTCCAGGTGTCCTCTCATTGGGGCCCGGGTGATTGTGAAGACCAGGTATTCGTCTGGGCTGTTCAGGTCACTGGTACTGAGCAGGTCTGTGGTGAGGGTCACCCTGCCTCCCTCTTTCAGGGAAACACCTTTACTGACAACATCTGGAAAAACCATATCGATACCACCCACAGTGACATAGAAGTACCTGTCAATCAAAGGGTTGATGCCATCTGTCACATCGAATTTTATAAGGTCACGAATCCCCTCTTGTCCATTGTGAATATACACAATCAATCCCTGGTCCACTTCGCTCTGTGTAAAGTTCATTCCAACTGTGATATTTTCGAATGTCCCATAAGGCGTTGACTTTTGCAAATACCCCTGGCCAGGCCCGTAGCGGACAATATATGTAAGTGTGCTGTCATCAGAGTCCAAATCAGTGGCTTTCAAATCATTATTGCTTATGACTTTCACGTCACCAATCTCTATCTCAAGTCCATCATTGATTGCCATCCTCGGAGTTTCATCATCGATGGGGATAATCATAACTATTACAGTTTTCTCCACACTGAATTTACCATCTGTCAGGAGGACATCGAAGCTGTCCTCTGTGGTCTCAGAGTCGTCATGTTCGTATACAATGCTGGAGGCCTCCCTGATCTGATCCAAGGTAAAGTTTGTGACTGGTACAGTGCCAGTAGTGAGCTGATTGAGAATATTTCCATGCTTGGGTGGTCTCGTGACAATGAATGTCAACTCATCGAAGGGGATATCTGCATCAGCACCATTCAGGATGGGTGTGTCAATCACAATGTTCATACCTTCCATAACAACAAACTCTCTCATGTAAATCTCAGGATTTTCATCATTAGCGGGTATTATGGAGATGGGGAAGAAGTGCCTCTCAGAGAAATTTATTCCATCCGAGCACCTGAATGTAAACCTGTCCTCCACTGGTTCTACTCCTTTATGAATACTTTGAACATAGTAAATGTGATTCTGTCGGATGTCCTTAATGGTGAAAGCACTAATAGCTGTCCCTGACCTGGACTTCTCTGAGCCCGGGGCTGGGGAGATATTTTCCACATAACCGGAGGTTGGCTGGACTATGATTGTGCAAAGGAGGTCATCACTGGGCGTGTCCACATCATCAGCGCTTATATGAAGGATGTCAATCATATTTTTCTCTCCTTCAACAACAGTAAACTGTGGCCCCACAAAGACCTCTGGGGCTTGGCTGTCTAAGGGAAGAATAGTGACATGAACTCTGACACCAGTGACCTTATTACCCCCTACAGTCCACTCGTCAGACATGTCAGTCAGTGTGAGATTAAAGTAATCATCCTTTGTGGTAAAGCCCAGTTCTCCACTGGTGTGTGCATAGACCACCAGACCATTGATGATGTCAGCCTGGGTGAACCTGCCTGAGGGGACACCTCTCACTAGGATTTCACCAAAAACTGGTGGGTCCTCCACAATGAAGGTCAAGCGCAGGTCATCTGTGTCCTCATCCCTTCCTTGAATAACATTGGTCGTGATTTCTGTTGCACCGTTTTCCAACACATCAATATAAGAACCGATCGTGCCAGCTGGGAGGCTGATAGTCGGTGTCTCATCATCAATGGGCTTCACAGTAATCCTGATAGTAATTGGAACGACATGGACACCATCACTGACATCTATTTGCACTGAATCAGCTGCTGATTCATCACCATTATGAATGTAGGAAATTCTACCACTAGCAATATCATCAAGGCTGAAAGTGTCACCTTTTGTCATGTCAGTGAATGTAAACTTGATATGGCCATGTAGCGGAGACTGAGTGACAGTAAACAATATCTGTTTACTGTCAGTGTCTGTGTCTGAGGTGTCCAGCTCTGCACTTGTAAGGATGTGTGTGCCACGTTCAAAGACTGTGAAGCCAGTGTTAGTTATCTGGGGTGGATTATTGTCAACCGGCTGTAGAACTATGGTGAAAGCCCCTGGTACACTATTCCCAGAGGTATCTTCCACAGAGTACTTGAATTGCAAAACATGAGTAGTGATTCCTAGCTCAAGGTCTGGGGGTTTGTAGGCTATTTTGTGGTGGTTGATCTGTGCCTGAGTGAAGGTTGTGACTTCGGTCTCTGGTCTTTCGGTTAACACAATGGATCCCAATACAACAGGGCTATTCTTGTCTGTATCTGTCGGTGGCTGGGTGATAATGTATTTAAGATCCCTATCTTCCGAGTCCAGGTCAGTGTAGCGGAGGAATTTTTTGCGAAAGTAAGTGAGCTGATATTCGTGCACAGTCATCTGCAGAGTAGTGCCAGGATACAGTTCAGGGGGGATGTCATCAATGGGTAGAACCTTAATGATGAATGAGCTCTCACTAGACTGGTTAGGCGGATCGTTGTCATCTTGAACTCTGAACACAAACTGATCCATGACTGTGCTGGTGCTGTGAGGTCCTATATGCTTGTAAAACAGTTTACCATCAGTAATGTCTTGCTGCAGCCAATCGGTTACTACTTTCTCATATAGTTCATCCTCAGCATTAAACCTCCAAGTCGATGGGTCTTCTGGGGCCTCAGACTGGCGGAGCAGTACTTCTCCAACAGTGGAAAAGGGAGGCTCTATTGTGAATGTTATGGTAGAATCCTCTGAGTCTATGTCTGCTGCACTGAGCATAAGAGGGGAAATTTGCATCATTTGGTTTTTGAACAAAATCAAACCAGTGTTGGCATTGATAATGGGAGGCTCGTCATCAGTTGGCACAACAGTGATAGGAAATAGAAATTCCACCTCATTTTTGCCATCAGTCATCCTGAAAATAATATTGTCACTATATGTATCACTTCCGTCATGTTGGTAAATAACTACTCCTGCATCAAGGTCTGCAGGGGTGAAAAATTTCCTCCTTGAGCCCAACACAGTCAGCTCTCCATGTCTCAGCCCATCAATTACACTGACAGTAACTTTGTCTAAATTGTCCTCATCACTGATTTCAAGATTGTGTGAACTAGACAGTGGCCTGGATTGCCCCTCATAAAGCAATTGTCCAGTATTCTTTGTCACCACGGGGGCCAACGTGTTCATAGGTTTAACAACAATCATGAAAGCAAACGGGTCAGACACAGCCCCATCTGTATCCACAACCTCAAACTCAATTTGGAAAATGCGCTCAGTGTCTGAGTCCACAGCAGGAGGTTTGTAGGCTATTTTCAGGTCTCTGAGATCTGCTTGATAAAATGAAGTTATTGGCAAATTCCTATCATCAGTGCTCACTATGTAACCTTCCTCAAATGACAGAGGGGATGTGATATTGAAAATTAAATCATCCGGATTAGATTCAACATCCTCCGCGGCCAACATATCACCGGTTATAGCTGTCATTACAAACTGATCCACCTCCATCATCATCATGGCTACAAAACTGGGTTTAGGAGCGCTGTTTTCTTCCCCCTCTTTAATTCGCACCAAAATTTGGAAAAACTCCTGTTTGAGCAAATTGCCTTCTCTATCCTGTAATTCTACAAGCATGGGGATGTAATCTCTGTTTGGTGATTTGAAAGCAAAAGTGTGTCGATAACGGATGTTCATCCTGGTGAATTCATCACAGTCTACCATCCTTCCCAGATTGCTCTCATCCACAAGTGTTCCATATCGGGGCAGCGCGCTGTCACTGGAGAGAGCCGCTATTCTGCACTGATGTGCACCTCTGTCAAACGTGAACTCTAAGATCCTTCTATCAATAGGGTTGCTGGTGCCCAGCAGCCTGTCCACCGTCAGTGGCATGTTTTTGGTCAGCACTTCCAATTGCGTGAAAATCACCTCCACCTCCATCATGAACGGTATTATGATCGTGTCCGTCTGGGTGTCATACCTGAGTTGTAACCTCACCCTGTCCCTGGGAGGACTCCTGGAACCCAAGTGAGAATACTTCACGTCGTTCGGACCGAATTCGCACGGAAACTTTTTCGGCGACAGGTGTCCGGGTCTCTGGGACAAGGGGTCGTTGTCGAGGACCGTTATGCTGCACTTGTCGCCGGGCTGGACCTGAATGACCAGGTCGTTGACCGGATCGATGAAGACGGATCTCCCAAAAGGCACGCGTATTCCATTGTTGGCCACCAAGATCGCGTCCTCCGAGAGCTCGGATCTCAAGGCATAGGATAATCCATAACTGTCAAAAACCTGCGCGACTGCAGCACCACCTGTCAGAATGGTGGCCGCGATCAGGATCATAAAAGCAGCACCGGTCCTGTGCAGATGCGGGGAGATAATCCAAGCCATTTGTAGTGTAAAGCCACAGAGAACAAGTCGCCTTGAACTTTCAACATAAACCCCGATTAAAAAACTAAGTGCAGTGGTTAAAGTTGCCAGAATATACACTGTGAGTTGAAAGATATCCCGCACCTATGGGTGCTGAGGTGCATCATTCTCTTGCAGCAGCTGTTCACAGATAATAACCTAAACTTCACACTCTCTCACAGACCCAGAGTAAAGGCTGTAAACGCCCCCCTTCTTACCGATTGGTTGATATTTACGGTGGAATGTGTGTCTCTGATTTTAAATGGATGTGGGCAGTGTCGTTCTGGACAAGACAGCACCGCGTGGGGGGGATTGGAGCAGGTTGGATAAAGTGGAGAAAGAACAACAAAAAACACCTTAGTTTAGTTTAGTTTCATTCAGTGGTGGAAAAAGTACTAACATTTTGTACTGTAAAAGTATCAACACTGCAATCAATGTAGAAATACTCTGTTACAAGTAAAAGTCCGGAATTCTAAATTTACTTGAGTAAAAGTACAAAGGTATTGGTGAAAAAATGTACCTAAAGTACCAAAAGTAGAAACTCATTATGCAGAATGTCCCATTTCAAGTTTTCAATAACAATCGAAATCTACAAAGTAACTAGTAACTAAAGTTACATATGTTTGTCTCCAAGATGTAGCCTAGTGGAGTAGAAGTAAAAGCACAGAAAATTGGAAATACTCAAATAAAGTAAAAAATACCTCAACATTGTAGGCTACTTAAGTACAGTACTTGAGTAATGTACTTAGTTACTTTACACCTCTGGTTTCATTTCCCATGCATTACAAAACCACGTGATCTTTTTTCTTGTCACAAAATAATAATGATTTGATTTATTTTTTAAATAAAAATGTGATGAAATTGACTGTTCTTCATTTAAATAGCCTAATATAATATAATATAATATAATATAATATGTAGTTAAATAGGCCTACGCATATTCTCGTACTGCTTTCAGAGCCAGTTACCTCAAAATGAAAAAATAATTGAAATCAATTCAGATGTAGGCATATTGGCTAGAGACAAACTTTGTCTCCCCCTAGTGTGTGATACCACACACACAGCATCTATACTGAATGTGTATGTGTAATGTGTGCATATATGTTTGTGTGTCCAATCTTAAGATGTGAAGTGCCAGGTGCCTATGTGCATGGGATGTTAACATTTTATAGTGGATGTATGAGGGGGTGTTACACTACGTGTGTGCATCTGTCTGTCTGTCTGTCTGTCTGTCTGTCTGCGTGCGTGCGTGCGTGCGTGCGTGCATGTGAAACAGAGGTAGTTAGCCAGTGGAGTACAAACATCCCAGCCACACGCACCTACCTTCACTGTTGCTGGTGAACAGCTGTCAATTGTTCCATCCTTCAGATCCCTGAGGAGCATTCTCTTTGAAGACAACAACATTGATAATGAGGTCCAGAACAGCATCAAGCAGGCATCAGCTGCCTTTGGGAGACTCCAGCGTCGGGTCTTTCAAATCAAGAACCTTCATGTCCGCACGTAGTTCTGTGTTTGCCAAGCCATCTGCATCACCACCCTCCTCTAAAGCTGTGAAGCATGGGTAGCTTACAGCCACCACATCAAGTCCCTAGAGCAATTCCATATAACTCTGCCTTCAGCGCATCCTGGGAGTTACCTGGTGTGATCGTGTATGAGTATTGAGGCTATACAATCACCCAGCACCAGCTATGATGGCTGGGACATATAAGGACATCAAGCTGCCTTGCTACTATAGCAATACTATATGGCCAGCAACTGCATGGGCAACGCTCAGCTGGAGGGCAGAAACGCTACAAAGACCAGCTGAAGACCGCGTTAAGGAAGTGCAAAATCAGACCTGAGGCCCTGGAGGATTTTGCTGCTGCATAACACGTGCTGGCAGCTGTGCCTGGATGGGATTCGCATGCAGGAGTATAGGAAAGGACAGTCGGGAGGCTGGAGAGGAGACTCAGGAGGAACACACCTACGGTTGCTGTTACCACTACCACCACATTTAAGCGCTCTATATAGGATTTGTCATTAGGACTTGTCGGTCTAGGATATAGATTCAGCCACCAAACAACTCATCTTCATCTGATTTGATTGGCCGAAGGAAGTAGCTTTTTTGGAGGCGGTATTGGCTTGGTATTAGATGCAGAACAGCTTGCCATATGGTAACATCTGAAACAGTCTGTGTCTTCTAGGGCGCTGTGGGTCTTTAATCCTACTGGCTTTTCTGACGCAGCGTCCATTGTATATGTCCTGGATGGAGGGAAACTCACACCCACTGATGTGCTGTGCTATCTGCACAACCATCTGCTGTACTTTTTGGTTGATATGAAGGCAATAGTTATCAATACCAGTGAAACAGCTGGCCTGGATGCTCTCTGCGGTGCCTCTGTAGAAGGCCTGTATGATCTTGGACCTTCAAGTTCACCAGTAGCCCACTCAAAGTTCAAGCTCACCCCACAGATGATACTGCACTCTGTTATTGTCCAAAATGTCTTTTTCATCTTCAAAATTAATTAAATATTTTTGGGGAAACTGGATGATGCCAAGGATGGACCGGATGGGCACTGTTTGTAATCGTAGGAGAAGTCATTTAGACTATTCTATATACAGTATATATATTTGGCTTATGTCGATTATTCACAAACAAGAAACAATACAATTAAATAAATAAAATAATATAAATTAATACCAAATCCCTTTCCTACATTACTGAATGCATGGTAAGGGACCACCTGCAATATTTTACAGTTCAAAAGCCCTGGATTAAGCAATCCTGAGACTCATGTTATAGATGCCAATGCATGAGAAAATGCATAGATATAGTAGGCTATGTATATATATATTTTTTAGATGCCGCATATTATCACATTGGTAGGTGAGAGAAGGTATGAAACACTGTCCTGCTCACATCATTTTAATAGGCTAGGCGATGAGGGCCAGACAAAAATGATATAGAAACTAGAAAAAGTGCACCTCGGAGCACAGGTCTCCACCAGGTCAGGTAGGCTATTGTGGCCTCCTGATGGCGCTATAATAGGCCGATGTGAAAAGGGTGCCAGTTCTTCTTAGGCCTTGCACGACAATCGGACACTGACTGCATTCATGATTTGAGGCATTTTGTAAAAAATATTTGTTTTGCTAAATTAGACCCGCTGGAGCTATAACAGGCCAACGTTAAAAGGGTGGTATTTGTTCCTCAACATAGTGTGAATGTGCGTGCAAGTTTGACCGCAATCGGACGGTGCGTTCATGATTTGCCGAATTTTGTTCAAAACAAGCCAATAATGCAAACTTTAGATGTCAATCTTAGCCAATCAGGATGGAATATGAAAAATCAAACAGACCCGTCTTGATCACATGACTATAGAGATCATGTGTACCGATTTGCGTGAAATTTGGATAAAATTGGAAGGAGCATTATAAAATAATGTGTTTTACATAAGTCGGCCTCCTGGTGGCGCTACAAAAGGCAGATGTGAAAAATGCAAGGCAAAGGTTTTTCCTTGACCTCTAGGGAGTGTGCATACAAAGTTTTACACAGATCGGTGAAGTTATAGGTAAAAACACGAATCGGCCTGTTATAGCGCCACCACGAGGCTGATTTGAAATTGTATGCTGTGTTCATGATTTGAGGCATTTTGTTAAAAACGGAGCACTCGTGCAAACTTTGGAAGACATTTTTAGCCAATCAGGATGGAATATGAAAAATATGAAAGACCTGTTTCGTTTAATGACTATAGAGATACTGTGTACCGATTTGCGTGATTTTTGGACAACATCTGTAGGAGTACTGTCAAAAAATATGTTTTGCACAAATCGGCCTCCTGATGGCGCTATAAAAGGCCAATGAGAGGCAGAGGGCAGAGGTTCTGAATTGGCATCCAGGGAGTGTGTGTGCACAGTTTCGCTGCGATCAAGCCAACGTTGCCGGAGATTAGCTGGTCACAGACGGACGGACACAAGGACACACACGCGGACACGCGGACGGACGGACGGACGGACGGACAGGGAGAAAAACATACTCTCTCGCCAGGCCGAAAGACAGCAAATATAGGTACGTATGCTATTCAGCTCTACATATTGTGGTTTGCCCTGTAAAGTAGGCCACTGTAGAACATTGTGTTCTAGCTCAACCATATCATTTAAGCTCATGTGGTTCTGTGCAGCAGTTCTATCCATCCATCAGCCATGCTGTGGCGTCATCGTATATTTCCTTCCATCCTGCTCTCACATCAACCAGGTCCTCCATCTGTCAGATGTTTCCCCCCAGCAGAGCATTCTCCTCTGACTGTTGACAAGCCCAGTCATGATTCATCCCTCCACAAAACTCACCTCAGCATTGAATGTTGATCAACAATACTGTTATGCAGGGATTGTGGAGAACTATAGGAGACGCCTCACTGACACAATTAAATAACATGTTTCATTTTGGCACGAAAGGTACTGCTGGGAATGTAGAGCGGAATGTCAGACCTCCTTGAGCTTAGTTATCGAGGGTCTCCTAACCTAAGGCAGTGGCTCCCAAACCTTTCCATGCCAATGACCCCCAAATAGACATAGCCTCTGGCTGTGGCCCCTCTATTGCGAAATGGCTTAAAAGAAAAGGAGAAAAATCTTTGCACGCTCAAAATGCGTTGCACTGCGAGACATTGTGAGCATGTGGTGCCTCCTGGTGCATGGCCCCCAAATGGGAGCACAATGCAAACAGGTCCCCACTTTGAAAACCGTGCAAAGGAGATAGAGGTGTTCTATATTATGTGTTGTGTCAACGGGATGCCCGCCACCACACACAACACACAATTCCTCCAGTATCATCTCATTACCAAGGACAATGTTCTGCAATGCTTTTACTGGTTTCCTATTGACTAAGTATTGGTCAGGGAGAATTTTGGAATGAGCATACTTTTACATATTAAAGCATATTTATGAGAAGATACAGATATCTGTGCTGTAACCACAGTTCAAAGCAGCTACTCTGTGATGTATGCACATACCTATATTCTCCACTCAGCCTGGACTATCCCTAAAGACCTTTACACCAGCTGGAATAATTTTACATTATGCTACAAACACTTATAGGACATGAACAGCTCTCTGTCTCCTACAATCCATTTAGGATAATTGCCCTTCTATCCACTTCACTGCTGGACACAATTATCACTGCTGGACACAAATATCCTAGCTGCATTCATGGAAACAACTCACAGCTGATACACGTTGAAATCTGGGGGTGCCAATTATAAACATAACCTAGTGGCAAACTGCAGGGCAAAGCCTCCAGGCCTATGCAGCCTGAAATAGAGGATAAATTGAGTTTTCTGACATTGCCAGCAGCTGTGGGAATTTAATCACACCATTAATTTCACAGTGCTGAGATATGCTTTTATTTTGGGGCAAATTTAAGTTTGATGATCCTATATCATTTCACACTTTCACACAAACAGAACATAATAAATAAATGCTTCCACCATACTGTGTGTGGTGGTTGAATGTGTTTGTGTTTATAATTCATTGGTACAATGACGCATAAATAAATGATCTAGTATGTTTTGATGTATCTGCTCAATGCTGACTACAAAATATAACTTGTTGTGTTATGTCCTTCTTATAGTCTGCTCTGTCAATGTGTCATTGAGGTGCAGAGCCATAGATCATTTAATTAATTCTGCTAGTAGATTATCCGGTGGAAGGTGGAACCCTTCCTCCAACACACACACACACACGCACGCACGCACGCACGCACGCACACAAACTTAAACACCTCTTTGCAACACTAAACACAACACTAGAATGCTTGTCTTCATTATTATAACTGACCCCATTGTGTTTGTATCATCTGTAGAAATTCAAGTTTAAGGATCTTTTTATCCTGAGAAGTAACGTCATTATGTCAACTTGATACAGGGATAATGAGGGTTACCAGTCCTAGAGCCCTGACATAGACTCAAACACAGCATTCCTTGGTCTGCACATACTTGGCAGCTACTGTATCTGAGAACCATTTAAATTCATTGCTGTGGGAGCAAATCTCCCCAAATTATTAGCCATGAAATAAGTGTAAAGTACAACTAATCTAAAGTACAACAAACAACTGTAAACTAGTCATTTTGTTTTCTATGATCAATATAATCTCTCTTTGGATAGGAGACACCCGTCTACTAACTCCTAGCTGGAAATGCTCTTGATAATTGCCTCCCTTGGCATTAATGTTTGTCCGAGTGTTGCTGAAGTCACTCCATTGTAACAATTAGCTGGACTTATCAGGTATATTTCTGCTGGTAGTTGCTCCCCAGGGACAATGCAAGCAAGGCCTCACAGATCTCATTAGGGCTATTTTAGGTCATTACTTCTCTGTCAGTAACTTTTCTTTGATGGTTGACTCTGGACTGCTGGCATCATGCACTTACTGATAAATACATCCCTGCCTAAACTCTACAAAGTACAGTATAATCTGTAATCAAAAACAGCACTGTTCTTCTATTAAAACTTTATAAGTTAATATGAAGATTATACAAACAGCACACAAAACAGAAGGCATACTATGCTTTTCTTATGTCATGAAAGAAAGGTTTACATTCTATACAAGACAAATAAGACACAAACATACAAAACAATGCATTATGAGCTTGTAGATTAGCTATTCATGCTGTGCGACACCATTGTACAATGAAGGATAATTCAACCTTAAGTCGTTAAATATTGAACTGCTTAGGTTCCTGCTGGGGTGTGGTTACCTGCAGGTTACAGGTCATCATTTAATACGGTTTCTGGCAAATGCTCTGCAGGTTTCATCCTTAAGGTTACTTTTAAACCTGAGGCACTTAACCTGTCAGCCCACTGCATGGCTCAACTCCTTGGAGGGGTTACAGGGGGTCCCCAGTTAAAGTAGTTAAAGGTAGGGTAAGTGATATTTTTGGTTAAAACAAAACGTTTTGTATTAAAAGGTTAAAGCACTATATTCTGATAGTAATCATTGCTATAAACAGTTTGTTCAGTAACAGGAGTCTCCCTGTCTCTCCAGCTCTTTAATAAACAGAAAATATATTTTCAGGTAGGTGACAACATTTCAGCCAATCAGGAGAGAGTACCCATTTATCAGCTTCATTTTTATAGTGTTCCAGTTCCAATTTGTTCAGCTTCAGTTCAGCTGTTCATTTCTTTGTTTCACCACATCCAATTTCACTTGTTTAATCTGTATCCTACCTTTAATATAGCATCACAATCATTTAATTACTTTATCCATTCATATGTTGGCTATTAAAAAAATAGCAAATGTATAAGCTTGCAGTGTGGCACATTATATATCAAAAATGTTTGGAAAAGTTTGAATATATATATTCTTTTTTTAACACAAATCGTCTGGCAAAACAATTTTCAAGTGCTTTTCACCACTGGTCTACTTGATAGATAATGGATGTATCTGGGGAGGTGCCACAGGGGAGGTAGAGAATTGGCTTGTTTTGAAATATGGCTTGTTATCAGAATTCCCCTTGTTTGTCGATTGGAGCCACACACTGCAGCTCAAAATTGGATACATTTAAACCATTTTAAAGAATATGCTGTGTCGGATAAAAAACTGTATACCCCTGGGTTCCCTGTAAGTTACAAACCCCTCTTCAATAGCAGTTGAGGCAATTAAAGGATTTTTATGGCACATGATTGCACATGGAAATCTGTAGCTTAGAGATTTGAATAGAACAATACAGGATTTGCAGCACAATTAGAGAATTAAAAATAGTTTGGTCATTTTGATTCTATCATGGTCAGCATTGCAGATCATTTTCTATTATTGGCAGTGCTGCCCAGGGGAACAGGAATGCCCTAGCAACCTTCACACAATAGCAATTATTTCAACAGAGTGACGGCACCTATACAGTATGCAGGAGTCTATAGTATTGTTCCAATAGTTTGTAGAATACCTCAAATATTTCTAAGACCCCCTGCATGGTTATAATTCACTTAATCTTAATCTTTCCATTAACCTAAATGGCCAAAGTCATCTGTCATCTATTAGTTAACTGCTGTAATGAGGTCGTTTTTTTTTTACTCTTCATGATGGATGCGTTTTCGGTGTGACTGTAGTGTGTTTTAACCTTCCTACTGCTGACCGCTCTATAAGTGTCAGCACATAATCTTGCAAGCATTGGCTAATGTTTCTTGACAATTTCATAACAAGTGATGAGGGGTTGTTGGTCTTGAAATTATCCTGCAGACACAAACAGAACCTATAACCTCACTTATCATCACCCATCTGTGGTGTTGTTAGCACAACACATAAGAGCTTACAGATCAAGACTACATTGAGCATTTAATTCAATTGTAGTTTCATTTTCAAGTTGTAAATGTTTTTTTAAGTCTTAATGTAAAGTATGTGTGTTGTCTGGCATCTACATTTTACATTTTGTCTGAAACATTAACAGATATGAAGTGCATGTAGCCTGTTCTATTTACATTTCTCAAGTACAACCAGAAGGTGGCAATATGACATTGTCAATTTGGATATCAGGGTATCTTAGAACAGCAAATACAGTAAATGACCCACACGATTACTGTATGAAGGATACCAGTCAATATTTTAAAGAAAACATGCTTCATAAATGATTTCTTGCATTAAGAGCTGGCAATAATCAGTGAAGAATCATAATTTCTCCTGCAGAAAGGAACAATGCCAGATAGCAACTGTCTGTTCTTATTAGAGTTGCACTAAAATATAAATTCACAAGTTAAACTTATCATCCACCATCCTTCCTTCCTTCATGTTTAAGAGTTGAGTGGGGATTTCATCCCACGGAAAGATTAGGAGGTACAATCATGCCAAGACCTAACCTTATGATTCTAAATTTCTGCCCAAGAAAATATAAATTACGGGACAAATCCCAGGATGACATACATAATTGACATATTCCAAAGCCTGACAGTATTTCTAAATGTTTTCCAGACTAATGTGCATGGCAAACATATAAAAAGTCCCTGTGATGTCAGTGCAGGTGAAAATAATTTACAAGGAAGAGTTTTCCATGGGCACTGACCTCATCATTACCCGACTCTGCTTGTGTAGAAGCTGTAACCATAACAGTATTATTATGTTTGATCCAGTGAATCAGCCTGTAAAGTTCAGCACAGTCTGTCCAGGCTAAAAGGGGTTAATGCCACCGTACTGTAAATGCCCTGAAGTGTAGGAACAGAAGAAGGATAGACAGCACTCACCCACCCAACCAAACAAACAGGGTTTTAAATTTAGTTACATTTTAGGCATGGGTTTAATTGATAAAGGTTAGTTAAGGTTAGGTACTTTTACTATAGGTTAAGTTTAGGCATGGGTGTGGTGTGGTTAACATACCTGAGCTGGGCACAATACACTTCC
The DNA here is from genome assembly GCF_963454915.1 of Gymnoscopelus microlampas. Lineage (NCBI taxonomy): Eukaryota > Metazoa > Chordata > Actinopteri > Myctophiformes > Myctophidae > Gymnoscopelus > Gymnoscopelus microlampas. The sequence continues at coordinate 45,414,806 of NC_139945.1, read as the reverse complement.
TGGGTTCTAGCACCAAGTAGGCCAGTGCTTCTCAAATGTTTTAATTTCCAGGACCCCCACAACTTTCGGAGTTACTGAGAGTATTATTATTGTGGATCATTGCACTGTTGCCTCACAGTAAAAATGTCATGAGTTTGAATCCCTCTTGGGGCCAACTGGGACCTTTCTGTGTGGAGGTTTGGTCTCCCTGTGTTCACGTAGGTGCAACAGTTTCTTCCCAAACCAAAAGATAATGTATGTATGTATGTATGTATGTATGTATGTATGTATGTATGTATGTATGTATGTATGTATGTATGTATGTATGTATGTATGTATGTATGAATGCTGGTAACATACTCCTGCCAGTGCCCTTGGCCAAAGGCATTGATTGGCCTTGGAGCTGGAGCTGGTCCCTGGGCGCCAGAGAACAGCTGCCCACTTCTTCTTATAACTGGGATAGATTGAATGCAGAGGATAAAAACACTCAACATGATGAGGCGGAGAGAGAATTATCTAGCATCTAGCAAACATTTATACTAGTTTTCCATGCCACAATCCCCACATACAGAGAAAGTCTGACTCCCTCAGCTGTTCCTAGTACAACAGGGTCAGGTTAGCAAGGTATACTGTAATTACACTGTATTAGTTTAATGCCAGTAAAATGTTTAAGACGCATATAACTACAGTAATAAGACACAAATTCCATTAACTTTAAAAGCAAAAAACGGCAACTTCTGCTGTGTGCAGCCTATTTACTGTAACATACCCCAAAACAAATAAGTCATCTTTAGCTAGACCCTGTGGAAAGATTTACCCACAGCACAGAGAAGGCTGCAATTGTGCAGAATTGTATTATTTATTTATTAATAACGTCAAAATGATTACACATTTTCATTTAGGGAGTAGTCAGGGGTGCATCAGGAATATGCAGCCAGGAATATTGGTCTCCATGAAAACATGTCACATTCGGCCCAGAGCCACACAAATCTTCACATTTGCTGTAACCACCACACCTCCAAAACCTATTAATCAGCCCATATAAGGCTACATTGCCTTTGTTATTTTTATGCCACCTGTTTTTAAAACCCTGTAGCACTTTGTGATATGCAAAAAGTTAAAGTGTGTTACAAATCAAATATATTATTATTATTACTCTCCGCAGGAGAGTATTGTTTTCACTTTCTAAATATGACACACCGATTGGTCAAGCCTCACGTGACACGTGACAATACGGTGAAATACTGTATAAATACATGGCGTCACTTTGACAGTGTCTCTGGCACTGTCAAAGTGAGGTAAGACAGGAACCATCACGAAATGGCTGCATGGCTGATACATAATTGGCAGATAGGACAGATAGGACACTTATATAGACAGGAGGGATATGACACTTACACAGACGGATAGGACACTTACAGTACACAGACAGGACGGATAGGACACTTATACAGACAGGACGGATATGGCACTTATACAGACAGGACGGATAGGACACTTATACAGACAGGACGGATAGAACACTTACACAGACAGGACGGATAGGACACTTACATAGACAGGAGGGATATGACACTTACACAGACAGGACGGATAGGACACTTACAGTATACAGACAGGACGGATAGGACACTTACAGTATACAGACAGGACGGATAGGACACTTACAGTATACAGACAGGACGGATAGGACACTTACACAGACAGGACGGATAGGACACTTATACAGACAGGAGGGATAGGACACTTACACAGACAAGACGGATAGGACACTTATACAGACGGATAGGACACTTATACAGACAGGACGGATCGGACACTTATACAGACAGGATGGATAGGACAGTTAGAACATAAGAATTAGAACATTCCCAACATTCCCAACACAAGTCTGGTAAGAGTGAGGTAAGACAGGAACAATCACGAAATGGTTGAGAAATGGCGGATACTGAAACAATTGGATAGGACACTTACACAGACAGGACGGATAGGACACTTACACAGACAGGACGGATAGGACACTTACATAGACAGGACGGATAGGACACTTATACAGACAGGAGGGATAGGACACTTATACAGACAGGACGGATAAGACACTTATACAAATAGAACATTCCCAACATTCCCAACAGCGGAGAGTTGTGCTCCGAGGAGCACTTTTTCTAGTTATTATTATTATTATTATTATTATTATTATTATTACACTAGTCTATACCCGGTCGACGCATCCGTGGGGGGACATGATCTGGCAACCCGGGAGGCAGTTCGTCCCATAGCTGGGCAGCCCCGTAACCATGGCGACATTCTTTTACACAAAAACGCTAATAAACAGCTGAGATTTGGTGAAATCGAAAAACGGGCTTCGCTGTTCCGTGCACATGGTAATAGTCAATGGCTGTGTGCAAATTCAGATCAATTGCTCCAGCCACTGAGGAAAACCGGCAGAACAGTTTTGGTCTCACCACCACCACCACAGAGGTTTGTCAAATTATAGGAGGATAACTACTTTATGTATTTGCAGCTTACTTGTAATTCAATAGTACTAAGAGAGCTATAGAAAATATATGTGAATACAATTCTGCAGTGTTATGACTACATCATTCTGCGTACAGTCACAATCAATCAATTGTGAGCTTTTAATGGTGTTGTATTCCTCAATGCAGAATACCAAAATCTAAAATTATTATTATTCATGCTGTAAATATATATATTTTAAATTCTGAATAAAATGTGTACAATAGTTGTAATCCTCCTAGTCATCTACACACAAACATACTATATTGTATGACTTCCTGGTTAGGTTTCCATTCAAAATCACATGATACTAGCATTCACAGTATTCTTAGAGTCAAGATGTTATCTCTGCAATACACTCTGTGTACTGTCTGTGCTGTTGCCAGATGCAACGTTATCATCGTCTCCCATCATCTTCAGCCCCAAGCTTTCAACTGTTATGTTCAAATGTTGGCAGTGTGAGTGTATAGCCTGCACTTGAAGATGTTTATCATCATGTTATACTACAATGCTCCCCTAATCATTATCTCTGCCAGGCGGGATGGCCGAAGGCTCTGCTGGACTGATCGGCTTGAACTTTCCACACACACTCCCTGTAGGAGTTTTTCAAGTGTAATGCAATGCGAGAGTGGTCTAGCCAACACCAGCTCAGCAGTGCCCTGCCATCCTCATCCTTCTCACTCTGACTTTGTCTGTGACCCATGGTAGGTCCCCATAGAGGACCACATTTCTGATGTGCCACACAGCGCTCCTTCCTCTCTTTTTTCTGTTTACACCCATATCATATATTGTTAGCTTGTAGATCTGTCCATTTTGAAGCGTGATGATGTTTATGGTCTCATGTTAGAGTTCCCGGTTGCCTTTTATGGTGTTAAATGGGACGTGGATGATCTACACGGCAAAAATGAGCTACAGTCGCGAATCGCGATACACACAAATGAAGGCAGTAGGCTACACAGCGTTTGGTGAATCGCATGTGAGATTGTGCTTATCGAAAATACGCACCCCTTTAGTCACTTTATTTAGGCACTATTTACGACCAGCTTTGTGAATCGGGCCTATTGTCTGTAGCCTACTACATTCATTGGATCATGATGCAATTTCCCATATAGGCTCCACCCATTTCAGACTGACAAGATTTGGCATTCTCTTCAAAACACACGTTTTTGCTACCTACAGATTTCACGCAAACTGTTATACATTAGCTCTGGCCATGTGATCAAAATGTATCAATCAGATTTTTCATGTTCCATTCTGAATCATTACAATTTACTTCCAAAGTATGCAGGTGGGGCCTATTTTGCCAAAAAATCCACAAATCATGAATTGATCCGATCTGCCTCAAATTTTTATCACACATCTAAAAGAAACGAACAGCCAGTTTGTTGCAGAGTCAGACACATGATTATTAATTGTTTCCCCCCACAAATTAGGCACACATTCTGTCATGTGACAATAACTGTCAAACAAGGTTTTCATCATATCCACATCGTTTGCCTGTAATTAGCTCTTTCACCTCTGCCCATAGGGGGTACCTCAAACACACAAAGTTTCACCATAATTATGTGTCTACTTCCTGCCAGCTTCATGGTGTCCTGCATCTCATAAATGACACAAACCTGACTGGGTAGCGAACGGTCTATTATTTAAGATTGCACGCCACGAGGGCATATGATATTCTAAGGGTTTTGTGAGTTATTTAACTCAGTCCGCTCATGTGAGAGAGCAGCGTGCGTCACAGAAGGGGGCGTCACCAAGTTACTTTACTATGATCTGGTGGGAAAGGGCCGGTTGCCCTCAGGGTAGGCACTAGGCAACCCTGCCTGGCGCAGATTTGTGCTTCGAGGAGCGCACTTCTCAGTTGCTCAGCTGTGCGCTGCACTGGCTGGCTGACATGGTCTGGGAGTGGAGGGGGGGGGGGCTCTCTTGGAGTTGGAATTAAATGTATAACAAATTAAAGGAGCTACACCATGAATTTAAAAAATAATAATAATATTTGATATCATATTGTTTATGTCCCTCAAATGTTTTTCAAAAGGTTTGAGCCTAAATCAAGCCTCAGATATACTCATTCCAACTAACTTCTCTCTGGCTTATAAAGCACTTTCACCTGCAATACCACATTGTCCTGTTTGGCACGGGGCGCTATTGAGCCAGTTTGTATGCATGTTATGTCCTGGTTCTGTGTGGAAAAAGTAAAAAAAAAAAATAAGAAAAAATTAAAAAAAAATTAAAAATGAAAAAAATATATATATATTTTTTGGGGATTTTTTTTTTTGTTAGAACTGAAAAACGGGAGGAATTGTTCCCAGACGTGACGTAGGGTGGGGGAACAAATCTGACGGACTGTTTTCAGACCAATTTACATAAAAACCACAGATAGCCTATGAAAGCCTGCATGCTCGAAGTCGGGTATTTGTTGGAACAGAAGAGAGGTGGGGGAGACCAAAAACACACAAAAATGAAGAAAAAGTTAAAATTCATGGTGTAGACCCTTTAATGTCTGTTCCATTTTATTTTCAGATTCCTTGGAGAATTACCCTGGGCTACACACACCAAGACAATCTGCGGACTGCAGACATGCAGCGGGCAGGGCTGCACTACTGGATCCTGCAGGAGTCTCCTGGATTTCGACCATGTCTCCTGACAGTCTCCTGGATTTTTCCTGGATTTGGTATCAAAATCCCCAAATTCACCAGAACACAGGAAATCTACTATGTTTAAAAGGTTTCTGGGGGAGGACCCCCAGACCCCAGCTTGGTCAGTGCATGCCATCATACAGAGATATTAACTTTTAAGTAATGAATGGTTATTATTAAAGATGGGTATTACATTGCTTCAGTCATCAAATCAATTTCTGTAGGCCTACTTTTAGCGTTTTAATGGATTCAATTGTACTCATCATTTTCCAATGATAGTAAAGCAAGCCTCACAAAAATCAAACTCACAAAATTCCCCAAAACACAGGAAATTACATAGGCTACTCTGTTAAAAGGTTTTGTGGACTCTGGGTCCGGTTGTAAGTGATATGCGCGCGTTTGTGCATGTGTGGGTGTGTGCGCGCAATCCACACACAATCCACTTCTTCCTCACAAGGCGCAATGCTTGAGCATCGACTGGACTGGCAGCAGTGTCACTGGGCTGGCACAGATTGTGAGATCTCTGAGGGGGAATACGCACCGTTCCAGTGCAAGTGCAACAGGTCTGGATCTGGATGGTAGCCTACTATTCTTAATTGGATTGTCTACTCTTTTTTCTTCTTTTTATTTCTCCGAACGATTCGAACGGAAAATAAAGCTATTTAAAATCCGACAGAAATAAGGTGGGTGTTTACAATATTATAGTCGATTGAATGCAGGAATTACACCAATAAAACAGACTAGGCCTACAGGATACAACCATAAAATATGTAGATTAGGTCTATAGGCCTCGACCTTAGGCCTATTAGCCTAATTATATTTTCTTAAATGTCGCCTATATCCTGCTCTCTGATGTTGATTGCCTTACTTTATTATTTTTCAAATAGTCCTGACAAAAGGTGTGTGAAAACAAACAACTTTAAACCACTGTCTCTCTGAAACCCCACCAACCAGGGATCATCGCCATGCCAGGCAGCTTGTGGTGTACATTTTTGTCAAATGAATATTTTTACCATGGACATACAATACAAATATTACGAAAACAGATCTAGACCTAAATGTAGGCATATATAGTTCTGTGGCAGTGTGGTCCTTAAAGTAATTGAGAGACCTTCTGGGTTGAGGTTCATTGAACGTGGTCCAAAAGGACCATTACAGGTTTGTAACTCAGGTTAGGACTCGGGTCCTTGTAAATAAGAAATTGCGCACCGCCGTCCTAGTGGACTCCTAATGTGCCATAGTGTCGTGGTAAATTAGTGTCATACAAATTCTGAAGAAAGACCTGGAGACTGACATTCAGTATGTGGGTCTTATGATCAAAATAGGAACGTTATAATGTTATGTAAAAACTAGCCATGGTTCACATGACGCTTGTATGACAGTCATGTTTCAGGGCTATGTAAAAACTAAATCTAACATTTGCCACGGACACATTTGTCCTTGTATGGACATATTGATGACCCCTGCCACCAAGACGTCTTTATTTCTCTTTCTTACTAAGTTTTTGTTTCCCTCTTTTTAATCTTAATGGTCCAGCAGCCGCAATGTCACAGCTGTATTACCGGAAGGCGAACAGCGCCGCCTACAGGGACCGGATTCCCCTGAGGATCGTACGGGCCGAGTCGGAGCTATCCTCCATGGAAAAGGCCTACCTGAGCGCCGTGGAGAAGGGCGACTATGGCAGCGTTAAACAGGCTCTGGAGGAGGCCGAGATCTACTTCAGGATCAACATCAACTGCATCGACCCCCTGGGCCGCACGGCTCTGCTCATCGCCATTGAAAACGAGAACCTGGAGATCATTGAGCTGTTGCTCGGCTTCAATGTGTACGTGGGGGACGCGCTGCTTCACGCCATCCGCAAAGAAGTTGTGGGTGCAGTGGAACTGCTGCTCAACCACAAGAAGCCCAGCAGAGACAAGCAGGTGCAGTCATTACCCATGGATCACACGACGCTCGTATGTCACGAGCGTCATGGGTGGCTGAACTTCAACTTGTTTTTTTCACTTTCTCCATTTACAACCCATACATCTACACAAACGTTCAGATTTCAAATAAAGTGCTTAACTCACGACCACGGATGTTAAAATTCTACTCGGGCCCCCAGAAGTACTCGTATCTTCCGTATTGTTCAATAAAAAGCATTTTAACCCGATTGGTGGCCATTTTCTCCATAGGCTTTCAACTACGCGACCCTATGGGTTGGGAGGGGTATTGCACTCGGATACATTATAACTCTATGAGAAGATGGCCGCCGATCGGATTGAAATGTTTTCTTATTGAACAATACGGAAGATACGGATATTTCTGAGGGCCCGAAGTGAATTATAACATCCGTGGCCATGGGTTAAGCACTTTATATTTGAAATCTGAACCTTTTATGTAGATGTACGGGTTGTAAATGGAGACAATGCAAAAACCAGGTTGAAGTTTGTTTCAGGGCCAGTACACAGTCATTATCTCAGATCTATGCTGTGCTTAGCCCGGGTTCAGAGCGTTAGTGAGTTCCCTCTAACGCTCGGAACAGGGCTATGCTGTGCTTATTCCTTAACTGGTGATATATTGTAGTATTATTAATATATATTTTTTTGTATTATAATTTGTTATATATTTTGGTTTAAACAACGTTTATTTATAAAAAGCAGTGGTGGAAAGTAACTAAGTAGGCTACATTTACTCAACTGTACTTTATTATTTATTTTCAGATTGGGCTCTGCAGCTAAATAAATATCAATTTAACCTTAACATGAAAAAGTTTGAGAACCACTTTGAAGAAATGAGGAGACCTCTGTTACTTCAGATTAGTGTTCTATAGTGTTCAGTGAACGCTATAGCAATGATTACTATGGGAATAAGAGCTACCATATTTAACAAATATTACACACACACACACACACACACACACACACACACACACACACACACACACACACACACTCACAGAACCTTTATTTAACCACTTGAACCCTATGTTGTTGAGCTGAGTCCCTCGGGACTCTTTGGCTCTATAGTGACTTTTCTGTTTTCGAGAGTGTACGTCTGGCTAGGGTGTTTCATGCGATGGGTGAGCAGCTTCATTGAAATAAATAGGTGGGCGGGCCTACTAACCTACTAACAACAACATTACATATTTATGGCAGTGATGCTGACTGAGAGATTAGTGTCCTCCAAGTGTCCATGAGCAAGACACCGAACCCCTAATTGCTTCCGATGAGCAGGTTTTGCAGGCCTTGCATGGTTTCCTCCGCCGTCGTGTGAATGGGTGAATGTAATGCACATTGTAAAGCGCTTTGGATGAAGGCTATATATAGTAATAACTACACTGTGGTTGCATCTGCTAAATAAATAAAAATGTTAGGAAAAAGGACGACACCAGCTACCTGTCCTGTACCAGGATCAGGGCGGAGGTCTGTGGGTTTGAGAAGGCCACTAATTCAATGATTCAATGTAGTCATCAATAGATTTTTAGCTGTGACATTTGCAACTGGTATCTCTGAAATACGTCTTCCTTGCTCGTGTCTTTTGTGATGTGTGTGGACTGGGTGGCTGCAGATTAATTGCCCTTCCTGGGATATAGTAAATAAAGTCATCTGAATCTGTCTGTCCAAGAATTGCAAGCGCAAACCAAGAGATGTCAGAGCTTATCACAGCTATGTTGGCACTTTTCAGCGAAAGCTTTTCCCACAATACGGATGCTGGGGTGTAAGTGGTTAAATCTGATAAAGATCCAGGGAAGATGTGATTATCTATGTACAGCACAGGGCTATATTTATTTCGGTTACCCAACTCTGAGATTATTTTCATCTGAAACAGGTTGCCTTTCTGTTTTTGATGTTCAATTCTAAGCCTTTTTGCAAAAGACTTGGGAACAAGAAGGCTTTCTCCACCTGTTAAAGGACAGCTTAACAAGCCCTTGTAGTGCTGTTGACATCTTTGTAGAGTTTTATTTGACACTGAGGATTTTACTATGTATGAAGTCCATTACAGCGTGAATCCAGCAGTGTGAATTTAACTAAAACGTTAAATAAATCTAAAACGGACCCCATTCTGACTCTCTGAGATTTAAACTAAATTACACAGAGGATTTCACTGTGCATATAGTGTTCTTCTGTGGGAAAGGAAAAAGGAATTGCTCCCACCTTATAGAATATTCTGCCACTTGCAGAACCACAAGCCATTATCTTTATTTAGTGTTAGACTTGCTGTCTGAGGGTGAGGTCACACCTAACTTTGATTCTGCTAATGTGGCCGTCTTTTTGCAATGGTTTTCAATGGGAACAGAGCTGCCATTGTGCGGCAACAAAACGTTCCGTTCCCATTGAAAACCATTGCAAAAAGACGGCCACATAGACAGAATCAAAGTTAGATGTGACCGGACCCTGAGACTCTATTCACAAAGTTAGATGTATTAATTCTTCACCTTTTTGTATTGTACTTACTGAAGTAGGGGTTCTGGTGTGACTTTACCCATGAGTAAGGTGCATGAAAAAAAGGCAGGGAAATTTTATTCAGAAGAATTTCAGCAACACTTCAAATCAATCGGGGAGGGGGTTGGGGGGGTTGTATGGTCAAACTTTTTTTTTTATCCTAAATTTAAAAATTCAAATTGAACGGTATCTGCTGTTTGATGTGAATAGTGCAGTTAAAAACAGAGCCACTAGATGGCAGAACTCCTACTTTACCACAACAGCTTGATTTTGCAACAAAAACACCAGGATTAGAATCGTCTCCTTTTTTTCCAAAAGTATATTTTGAAAAGTTTAAAATCACAATCAATTCAAAATTGTGAATTTGGTGAATTGTGACACCCCTACTTGCAGTATTGTAGAAAAATAGCTATATTTAGAAGAGACATATTTCAGCCTATAGCTTTCATCAGGGTGAATTGCACTAATTCTAGTTACATGCTTGGCAAAGGCGCTGTGTATTGTCAGACTTTTGGGAAAATAACAGCATTGCATTATGTTAATTGTTTTTCAGGACAGTGTAATTGTGTGGTCCTCTCTTGTTTTTAGGTACCACCGATTCTCCTGGACAAGCAGTTTTCAGACTTCACCCCAGACATCACTCCAATCATCCTTGCAGCCCACACCAACAACTACGAGATCATCAAGCTGCTTGTGCAGAGAGGTGTCTCCATACCTCAGCCACATGCCGTGCGCTGCAACTGCGGAGAATGCGGGGTCAGTTCAGACGTGGACGGACTGCGGCACTCGCGCTCTCGCATCAACATCTACAAGGCCCTCTCCAGCCCATCTCTCATCGCCCTCTCCAGTGAGGATCCTTTCCTCACCGCTTTTCAACTCAGTTGGGAGCTGCACGAGCTCAGCGTTGTGGAGAACGAGTTCAAGTCCGAATACCAGGAGCTGTCCCGGCTGTGCAAACAGTTTGCAAAAGATCTGTTAGACCAGACCCGCAGCTCCAGAGAGCTGGGGATAATCCTCAACTACCGTGATGACAGCAACCCTCTGCTGGATGAGAACGTGAACGATCTGGCCCGTCTGAAGCTGGCCATCAAATATCGTCAGAAAGAGGTAAGCTTGTGGCTCATCTATGACATCAGGTACTTTTTCTTTTTTTCTCCCCACTTTTAGACATTATGCCAATTGATTTCTCCCCACACATATTTATTTGTGTTGTCACTGCTGTTGTATCCTACTGGCTCACCTACCAGCGAGGTGCCCCCACCGGGAGGACGTAGCGCCGCCCTCCGTCCTACTCCTCCCGCCCAAAAACTCCTTGCTGAGAGGTTCCGCCCCAGCCTGTAGGAGTACGTTCTGTGACAAATATCATCCTCCCCACCCGGCTTCACTCCACCGAACACGGTCGACAAAGCCGGATGCACCACGGTGGATTCGAACCACTAGTCTCCGGGGTGGTGGGCAGGCACTTTACCACTGCTTCACCCGAGCGCCCGAAATCAGCTACTTTTGGGTCCATTTTTACACTCATTGTTAAATTAACACTGAGGATTTTACTTTGTTGTGGTGCACTGCAGAGTGCACACTGCAGTGCTGCGGCGATGAAGACAAAGCAGAGTCAGTACTCAGTATCATATCATATCCCATTCCCATCTATTTATTTATTTACATTTCACTGTACACTCATCATGACACACACACACACACACACACACACACACACACACACACACACACACACACACACACACACACACACACACACACACACACACACACACTATATTGAACACATACAGTACAGTGATGGTTTGTAGAAAAGCATTGTGGAAATGAGCTGGAAGTGGCCATGGACTGAGATGGGTGGAGACGTCCTGTGGGAGTTTAGAACAACAAGTAATTGCCAAGACGTCTCTTCCCAATGCATTATAGTAGCCCTCTCAGGCCCATGGTAATAGGATAATTAGGGATAATGATGCCATGGTAAACTGATGCAGCATTTGCCTGAAATTTAAACTTGTAATGTTTTAATAAGGGCGTTACGGGGAAGCTTTTAACATCTTTACTGGAATGTTTTTCTCATGGATTTGATGCCAGCTTTGTATCCCTTTATATAAAATAGATCTAGCTAACAGTTTCTCATCATTTTTCACATGCTTGGATGTTTAGTAGGTTTACATTGTTTGTAGGTTTACATTTTGTTGATTTTGTACATCTGAATTCTATTCATGTAGTATCATTAGCTTTTATTTATGTTGCTTACGCTTTATCACTTTTGGAGATCTTTCAGGTATTTATTTGCTGTGTATCATGGATGTCCTATTGTTTGTTTTGTAGTGCATTTTTGGCAAAGACATGTCATTTAATTCCTTCACACAGTGCAGAGTGCAGAGTTTTGCCAACTCATGCACCAAAACTAAATTACTGTATGGGATCTACAGAAATTGGAGCTGGTAGGGTCACACACATATTGTGACATGATGTATAAGCCTATACCATTGAACAGTAGGACAAGCATGACACTGTCCAAAGACAGTCTCCACATATTATGTACACAATTATGTAACGGCAGTCCTTTATTATATGCCCGCTGGAGGAGTTTTGCACTCTACACAGTGCAACTATAAGCTTTTGTTATTGATTTTCGCTTAAAAACATATAGCCTACACACAACATCCACTCAGAAGATTCTTATGGAATGTATTATTGGCACAATCATTGATTATTTGTCTGTAAGAATATGGTATGTATACATTTATACCTAACCATAGTAGAAGATAATTGCGCAACGTCAAAGGTAGCAGTCAAAATGCTTTAAACTATAGTTTTTGTGGAGAAAACTGAATTTTCTATACATTTCCCATGTCAGTGTTTGGTTGGGTGTACGACAAGTTGAGGTTTTTAGGTGGAATAACATTGCCCCCTTTGGAGTATCAGAAAAACTGCATTCACACTGTGAAGTGGATATAGTTGTTTATTATCCTTCAGTACACACTACACCAGTCATAGCTGTGTGTTTCAGGGGTTCGCTGACCGTATCCTGTAAGGTTTGAAGAATTTACACCACCTAAGTTTCACATCTCTCACCCTTAACTCATTTAAACGTTTTTTTGTACAGATTTGTTATTTGTTTTGACTTTATCAAGTCACTACACACTAGCCTCACTCTACCATGATGTTCCACTTTACCAGAGTGGAACGTCTGGTTTGAGTGTGCAGACTAGAGTTCCACTTCAGAGAAGAAGTAGCCAAGCAAGCATTCACTCGCTTTAAAAACCTGATCTATACTGCGACACGTTGTGAGCGTGTAAATCTGCTATTTTCCTCATTTGACTCTATTGTATTACAATGTATAAATTAAGCATTAGTGGATGTAAAGTAACTGAAAGCTCAGTCAAAGCAAACTACACAGTTAGTTTTGTCTGTTTCCTCTTTTCTCACATTTTTTATTCTGAACATTGCCCGTTTCATTTGACACAGAGGGAGCCAAGGAGAACAATGATTATGAGTAACACTGCAATATAGTGTACTGGTGGTCAGGACGAATAGAATAAACCTTCTAATACCATGGATGGTTATGATCATAACCCTAATGCCTAATGTACTGTATACTCCGTCATACTACGGTGTTACACGTCAGAAATACCCAATCTACAATTGCATGTGAGCTTATATTATTATTATTTTTGGCGTGCCACGCCGATGTACAGTGAAGCGAGCTCCATGTGAGGTTCAAAGCCTGCTTGCTCATGATGAATATATGAACAATATTTAAAATATGTAATATATTAAAACATAATAATCATTTTAATTTATCAGATACTGTATCTATCTTACTTGATTTTTCCCCCCAGGTAAAATCCACTGATGTAGTGTGGAGGACTTTGCATGGTCTCTAAAAGTGTTCCAGACTGTGAAAAGAATTGGGCCTATAGGCTGTTCCATCATAAACCCCTTAATAACTTACTGAGTGCATTTTATTGTCCTTTCACTGTGAATTACGATGCTATAAATCTTAGTGTTTTTTATTTTATTTCATGTTTTTATTTTATATTCTTACATCTTCATCCAAAACAGTGTTGGCTTCATGTTGATAATGCAACAATTTTACATGCATGACTACAGCATGACTACAGATAATTCAACAAATCCTGTAAAACATACAGCTACTGTGTGAGCAGGGGTTCCCAAACTTTTCCATGCACACTTTCCCCCCAAATAGCCCTAGCCTCTTGCTGTGGCCGCCTTATTTCAAAATGGATTTAAAAAAAGATAAAATTAGAACATTTTAGATTACTTTTTAACATTTTTTGACAATAATCACATGTTGAAAATGGGTGCGCCAGGTTGAAAGTGGTTAAAATGGCACTATAATTGTATGAATTGGAATTTAATAGAGTCCACACCTACTTTCAAGGTCAGGTGAATAGGAAAAATCTAATTGAAAAGAGTCCTGCACACTGGCTTCACTTACAATAAGTTTTATTGAGTACAGTTTCGGTCAGTTGGACCGAAACATTGTGCTATACTGAATTTGTATTGAAAGTAACTATTTGAAAACCTTGAAAACCTGTGGAATAAACAGTACAAGTTGCAGCCATCCAAGATATCTGATTGTCTGTTTGATGAATGACCGTATCACATAGAATTCAGTGCTCTCTACCCTACTACAATGGGGATCCATTTGGCCTTAACAAAGTTAGGCAGACATTAAAGTCCCATCACCAACTGCAGATGTCCAGCAGATGTTTATATCAAATCTCAGAGGGTAAAGAACATGGAGGAGGGAAACAGACAGTCCTCAGAGCAAGCAGTTCTTTTTTAAATATGTCTCCACTCAGTAGCATTTGTATTGTGTGCCAAGGATATTTTACTTTTATATTTTGTAAAGGTACAGTATACAGGACAATCTGTGGCTCTTATGCCTCCCATATCTGGAGTATGGAAGATTGGTGCTCAAGTTGTTTTAGACATTTGGCATTCACAATAATACAGTTGCAATTGAATATATAGGTTATACAACAATATAGGTTATACAACAATATAACCTATATAATAAACTACCACCAAACACCATCACTACCCACCTCTTTCTGTCTGTCTATGTTGGCCATTCATTCTCCCTCTCTTTCTCTGAGTGTTTCTTCCCATCTTGCTTTCTTTCAGTTTGTTGCACAGCCCAACTGTCAGCAGCTCCTGGCGTCTCGCTGGTATGATGAGTTTCCAGGCTGGAGGAGGCGCCACTGGGCAGGGAAGTTCATCACGTGTGTGTTCATTGGCCTCCTCTTCCCACTCTTCTCCATTTTTTACCTGATTTCTCCAAAGAGCCGCTTTGGCCTGTTCATCCGGAAGCCCTTCATTAAGTTCATCTGTCACACAGCGTCCTATCTAACGTTCCTCTTACTGCTCCTGCTGGCCTCACATCACATTGTCCATAACAACCCCAACCGGCAGGGCCCAGCGCCCACCACTGTGGAGTGGATGATCCTCCCCTGGGTCGTTGGTAACGCGCACGCGCGCATACACACACATGTTATTGCTTGTCCAGGATAATCAGTGGTACTCATACAGTTGAGTGCAAGGCCATCCTGAACACTACTTGATCATAATGTGCGTACTAACCCTTTTATCTCATTTTTATCACAGGCTTCATTTGGACAGAAATCAAGCAGATGTGGGATGGTGGTTTCAAAGACTACATACATGACTGGTGGAACTTAATGGACTTTATTATGAACTCTTTGTACCTTGCAACCATTTCTATGAAGATTGTTGCATTTTTCAAAGTATGATCTCCATGCATATTTCTATCTTTCGTTATTCTATTCTATCTTCATGTTCCTCATTACATTGTTCACATTTTGCCACAGTCCTCAGGACCAATACAATTACTATGTTGCTGCATCACATACCGTAGGTAGAGTGAATGTTGAGTGAACCTTCTCCTTCTTTCCAACAGTATAGTGGTGTTAAACCCAGAGAGTGTTGGGACATGTGGCACCCAACGTTGGTGGCTGAGGCGCTGTTTGCCATAGCCAACATTTTCAGCTCCTTGCGCCTCATCTGCCTCTTCACTGCCAACTCACATCTGGGACCGTTGCAGATCTCACTGGGTCGTATGCTTCTGGACATCCTCAAGTTTCTCTTCATCTACTGTCTGGTGCTTCTAGCCTTTGCCAATGGCCTCAACCAGCTGTACTTTTACTATGATACAGCTG
The DNA here is from genome assembly GCF_963454915.1 of Gymnoscopelus microlampas. Taxonomy (NCBI): domain Eukaryota; kingdom Metazoa; phylum Chordata; class Actinopteri; order Myctophiformes; family Myctophidae; genus Gymnoscopelus; species Gymnoscopelus microlampas. The sequence continues at coordinate 45,399,035 of NC_139945.1, read as the reverse complement.
AGGAAGAGGATTGCGTTGGCATCCGTTGTCAAAACCAAAACAATGCCTTCTCAACGCAAGTTTTCTTTTTTTTTCTTTTTCTTTTTTAAGACACATCTGTATTGCCCATAAATATGCATCAGTGCCTGAGCTGCAAATAATTTTATTGCATTCTGTTTGCTTGTTTAGGTTGTTTGAGACACTGCAATCTTTATTCTGGTCTGTCTTTGGCCTGATCGGCCTGTATGTGACCAATGTGAAAGCACCCCATGAGTTCACTGAGTTTGTGGGCGCTACCATGTTTGGGACCTATAATATAATCTCCCTTGTAGTTCTTCTCAACATGCTGATTGCAATGATGAACAACTCATACCAGCACATTGCTGTAAGTGGCACATCCATCATCCACAGAGGTCACACTCAGAAAGGATCCGTTTACTTGTTTTAATTGTACATTTTATGCCATTCCAAACCACAGAATGTTTTCGGCCATCCGGCCTTCATCAATGTGTGTGTGTTCCGCCGGATGGACGAAAATGTTCTGTGGGATTGGAATGGTATAAAGTGGACAATTAAAACAAGTAAATGGATCCTTTCTGAGTGCTACTGTCTTTTTTTCACTATAGTTAACAGTTTACTAGGACAATGCACCAAACGGTCAGCACATTGTGGAAAACAAATTGACATCCACATAATAATATTAATAACATTAATAATAACACTGCTACAAAATGTTATTATTGTTCCTATTGCAAAAATGTTCTTGTTCAATGTTTTTCTACCTTTAGGACCATGCTGATATAGAGTGGAAATTTGCAAGAACAAAATTATGGATGAGTTACTTTGAAGAGAGTGGGACTGTTCCTTCTCCATTCAATATCATCCCTAGTCCAAAGTCTGTTTTATATCTATTTAGATGGATGAAGACCAACATAATGAAGAGAACACGCACAAAAAAGAGAGAAACATTTGGAACCCTAGGGGTAAGATCCGAGTTTTGTCCTCTGCACCGTGGAAATGTTCTGAGACCATGAAATCAAACAGGGTAGCTGAGAAAGAGTAGCATAAATTATATTACTTAACATAATAGGACCGCCAAATGTTTTAGAGGCTATATTTACTGAGGGCAAATAATAGAGAATATGTACCCTACTGTTATAGTAAGTGCAGAAATAACACCAATATCTTTTGCAGAGACGTGCTGCTGAAAATGTACGAATAAACCATCAGTATCAGGTATTGATTTGTTTGTTTTTCAATTATAGCAGTATATTTGCCAGACCCAAGGGGTCGGGCTTACATGAGGCTTTGTATCTGTTTTCTCCATACATGGTATGTCACTTTGTCCCCCGGCCCCAGCCAAAAAGGTCTGTCCCCCTTTCGTCATAGAAGGGACATAGAAGGGACACACGTCATGCGAAGCCCGGCCATTCAGATTTCAACCACTAGGGGTCTGGCAGTACCAGGTCTCCTGGTTCTAGTTATCTTAACACCTAGAGTGGGCCGCTATCCTATGCCCATATATGGCGTTCTCTCTATCTGTCAGTCCTTGTCCCTTTTATGCCCATATATGGCGATCGATGATGTCATCAGTATGCCCATGTATGGGCTGATTTGTTTGTGCCTGATGCTGTGATGACACATTGAAGTTAGACAACACACTCCATATTTGGGCGTAGCTGCAATTTGAACTCCTTACATGGTTAAGGCTGACCTGAGCGTGACAACGTGGTCTGCCGGCTGGTCTTTGGCCAATTTTAATATAGGATGTGGATTGTCAACACTTAGCAGTCTAATGTAGTTACTGATCCAATCTGATCCAATGCTCTACCTGTTTTGACTGATTCTATATATTTTTCAGGAGGTGTTGAGGAACCTAGTAAAGAGATATGTGGCTGCAATGATCAGAGATGCCAAAACAGAGGAGGGCCTGACAGAGGAGAATTTCAAGGTAATCTACAGTTATTAATGTACAGGATGTACACCCTTGGTACCTGAAGTACTTGCATCTTTATTGTGGTTGTAACGTTTATCTTTTAATGACTGTAAGGAGTTGAAGCAAGATATTTCCAGCTTCCGCTATGAAGTACTGGGAATGATGAAGAGCAAAAATCACGCTGGCCTAGCAGGTAAAGTTGCTACCTCCAGCTTGGTTTATCCTGACCATTCATTCAAATATTCCCCCAAATTTGCTCCTGCACAACCAAAAAAAAAGGTCCACCTGTATGATGTCACCACCTCCATTCTGGATCAGAGTGTAGCAAACAGCACTAGCTCCGTGGCGTCCACCAGGCTGGCCAATGGCTCAGTGATCCCATCCTACGTAGGAAAGCAGACCCATAATGACGTCAAGGATGTCTCAGGCAATGGGATCCAGAAACTAAGCATGGGCAAATGTCCCCCTCAAGAATGTGATGAAATACATTCTTTGTCTGATGAGTCTGTGAATGAGGAGTTTCTAGACTGTGAGGGACCGAAGCAGGAGCAGCTAATGTTCAGGGAGCTGTTGGTGGAGGTTGTGGAGGAGGAAGAGGAAGAGGAGGAATCAGAATGACGGCATTCAGAAAGCGGAACATTCTCCAGAGGAAGATCCTGCTCATGGAGTGACTAATCATTAGTCAGTGGTTCAATGAAAGACTTATATTATGAGAATATTGGAATGGGACTTGGAAACATCTTGATCTACATGTATATCCTGGAAAGCAGAAATGTTAATAAAGTGAATTTGCCTTACTCTACATCAGTTCACCTATGGTAAATAACATGAAAATGTAGAAAGGTCATGGACCAATTGCCAACCATCAACAGTGTAAGAGGTTGAGGAATTGGTGTGCTAAGATAACAAGTATGTTCAACAAAGTAACTAATGAAAGAAGTAGACAACAAACCTGGCACTGATCTAAATAATATACGTAGCATCAGTAAACACCATACCTTGGTAAAAAAAAGAAAGAAAAGAAAACATTAATAGCATCTAATTACAGGGTCCCCACTCAAATCAAATTGTCATTTTCCATGACATTTCAGGGGAACAAACATTTTGCGAATGGTAATGTTTGAAAAAGTAGTGGGAAAATATAACGTGTTCTTTGAAAAATCTTGGTCAATTCTCATGACTTCCATGGTTTTGAATGATGTGTGGACTGGGAACCCCTGATATTAGTCAATGAGCTGGAAGTGCAGACACAAAGATAACAAACGATTGCATTCTGTATGCAAGCAGTGCTTACCTCTGCCAATGCAATTGTCAAGATATGCCATTTCCACTTGAGATCTGACCAATTATGTAATTTTTCTTGACCCGTTTGATGATTGTTAGGTTGTTTGCTCAGGGAATAGTGGAATCAACAAGTGCACCTACATTATAAGATTGTATTGATAGCATCTATTTCCAGAGAGCCCTGAAACTGCTGCCTATCGTCTTTTGTTGCACTATTGTTTCCTTGTTACCTGTGTTCATGTCTGCTGCAAACAAAAGTAAATTATTCATGCACAAAATAATGCACTAATGTGCTCAGATTATCATTTAACTGTTATTATTGCAGTTCATTTGCATTTTTGTCTCCTTAAGCCATACCAAATTTGAATATATTATACACACGTTTTGAATGTACTGTATATTCACGTACACTATATGCCTACTGTATTCTGTAGAAAATGTTACTCTGTATGCAGTTATTAATACTAAACCAGTGTACTGAGTAATGCATCAATGTTTCTCTAAATGTTGTATGCTTAGAACCATTGAGCATTCTGCAAGCATGTTATAACCTCATAACAAACCTCAAAAAGATGATTATCATTATCCTGTTTTTTGTATTGTTTTTCTTTTTTTTAAGGTTGAGGGTTCCTCACATACTGTATAGTGCACTACACTTGCACTGATATTCTTGACATAACTTCATAACTCAAAGCTGCAAGCAACATGGGGTCACTGGATTTATGATACCAAAGCAGCCAATAAATCGTGATTTTCAGATTCCTTCCTTTCTGGAACTTCTACTTGTTCTACTGTATGTCACTGACCGTGGATAAAGGTTTCCCCAATGTTAAATGTAACTGTCTTCGTTCCCATTTTAAAGGGGCTACACCATGAATTTTAACTTTTTCTTCTTTTTTGTGTGTTTTTGGTCTCCCCTACCTCTCTTCTATCCTCAAAAATAACCCAGTTTGAACACTCAGGCTTTCACAGCAAATCTGGGGTTTTCTGTAAATTGGTCTAAAAACAGGCCAAACTGATTTGGTCCCGCAAGTGATGTCACTAGCGCAAACAATTCCTCCCGTTTTTCGGTTCCAACCTAAAAAAATAAATAAATAAAAAATATATTTTTTAAAAGAAATATTTTTCTTATTTTTTTCTTTTACTTTTTCCACACAGAACCAGGAGATAACATGCATACAAACTGGCTCAATAGCGCCCCGTGCCAAACAGGACAATGTGGTATTGCAGGTGAAAGTGCTTTATAAGCCAGAGAGAAGTTAGTTGGAATGAGTATATCTGAGGCTTGATTTAGGCTCAAACCTTTTGAAAAACGTTTAAATATTATTTTTTTTTTTTAAATTCATGGTGTAGCCCCTTTAAATGTAAATAAGTGTTTTTACAAGTATGTGTTTGGGTGGAGTTCTAGTTCAAAGTGTAAGACACACTGCATACAATTACCCCCAAACAGGGACAGATTGCTCCTTTTGGGAATTGGCTGCCACTTCGAAATTCCTGGATTATACACTTAATTAAATACAGCGATAGAGTTTTTTTGTATTTTCGATGTGCAACAGACAATATACATTGTGCATTTTACTTCCCCACCCTCCCACCCCCCACCAAGGTCATAATAAATCAACAAAAAAGACAGAACATGACTGAATGCAAAAAATAAGTAAATAAACAAGTAAATAAAAAGAAATGGTCAGACAAACCAAACAATATAATGTTGATTGAAATGTATTGTAGTGCCTTACCGAACTATATAACGGAGTATGGATTGTAGAAGAACTTTTAGGGGCAAAGAAAACCCTCCTAGATATGTTTGGGGCTTTTCTTTTGGCCATTGATTAATCATGTTCCAAAGATATAGCCATAGAATCATGTTTCATCTTCATAATGAGCATAATTAAACTGTTAATTGTCTGAATTCTTATTTGTGCTAAACATTTCCCAGCATAAGAATATTGTTTTAATCAATTTGAAGATACTTTCAGCAAGTCATTATGAAACAAAATATGTGGAGGGCTGGTGAGCATATTCTTTCTGCTCCGCCAAATTGTGAGAGCACAGCTTATCTGTATTATGAGTTTGTTTTCTTCTCGTGGTATTTGCAGTCAAATTCCCCAGTTCATCTTTTTCCCCTTAACCATGCCCCTGCCACTGGAGCCATGACCTTTGAATTCCTTCACGACAGCAATAAATTGTGTGTGAATGCATGTGTACTGGTGCTTATATGATTTCATGCATTTATGAATGCATAGACCTATGTTTTGTTTTTACCCATAATGGTAAATGTTAGTTCCAGTCGACTAAGTGACATGAGTGCTGATATACACAGTAGTCTACAAAGAATACTCTTTTATGATCATATGCAGTGGATGAAACTTATCTAGCTAGCTAGTTTAGCCATGTCTTAGACTTTAGCAGCACAGTTTGCTGTGTTTTCTCTACTGGCATGAAAGACATCCAGCCTTCTTTTATGCTCCATGGAACAGGAGTAGTTGGATGGGAAATGACTTTCATGCTCACATATGGTGGCCTTGGCCAGAGACTAGAACATCATGTGGGCAGACCAAAGTGATGGAAAAGGTGATGCTATGTGCCCTCCAAATGCCTGATTTATACATGGTTGTGTGCCGGTGTCGTGCACCAAAAATAGCAGATCTACAAGTTCACACAAAGTATAAATCACCCTAAAGCCTACTTTATATTTCATTGTATGACTGCAGAAAATAACAGATTTTCAAGTATTATTTAGACTGGAAGATGCAGAGAACATTAAATTACACTACTGAACCACAAATAACCTTTTGAAACCTGTTCCACACATGTTTATATCCATTTGGTTTTAATAATTTCCTTTTCCTCTTGTTTTCTTAGTTCCAGACTCCTACCATACAAACATTTTCCTAAACTGCCTAAATGAGTCTTCTCAGTAGTCTTGCCATCCAATATATCTTGGAAGGCAATCCATCAATTGCTTTGTATCCGGATAATTAATACAAGGACATGTTTTTAAACAAGAGCCCTAATATTAGATTTGTTTGTTGTTGATTTTCTCAAAATAGAAATGCCATTTCATTCCACATGGCTCAATTTAAAGGGAATCATCACTCAATTGACGTTTTCTGTTATGCTATGAAAAATATTCAGAATCAGAATCAACTTTATTGTCACAACACAGGATTTCAGGTGTAAAGAAGTGAGTGAAATGTGTTTTTGTGCTCCATCGTGCTCCATCGTTTTTGTTTTCAGAAAGAGAAAAAACAGAAGGGGGGGAGAGCAAGGAGGGAAAAAAAGTGAACATGATCATCTTTTTCCCAATACCATAAAATTATTTGGGAAATCTTTACACTTTTGGCTTTTAGCTTTGCCATGGAATTATATCCAAAGTCCCAGATAATAGGTTCAGAAGAGCATGCTGCAATCCTTAATCTGAATGCCTGATTGTATTAACCACTTTTATCATTCAAATGTATTAAAAGATTTTCTTAACTTTTCAAAATCTAAAATATTTCACAAAAATTCTGATCTACAAGATCACAACACATCGAATCACAACACGTGAGCTTATAGATCTGTCATTTTTGAAAAATGTTGAATATGTCGTTAATGTGTAGTAATACTAGCTAGGAGTTCCACACCTGGGTCTTTATAAGAACGCTCTCCTCCCATTCCCCACACTGCCACTAGGTGGGGTGCACTGCATTCTAGCCAAAATGTTTGCGTTTGATCAAAAATTCTGTGATATTCCTTTATTTTGTGGCCAAATAATTGAAATTACCACAGACAAGCTACATCAGGGCTCAGCAGTTACAAATATTCCATCTGCTCTGTATTTATCCATCATGAATCTGAAATCATTTCTCTGTTGTTAAAATGATTTACAGTTAATTGTGGAAAGTGTTCACAAAGGCAAACTTCATTATCAGGATAGCAAATCTTCAAACTAAATGCACTTTCTGCCACAAATCTCTCTCTCTCTCTCTCTCTCTCTCTCTCTCTGACACTCTGACACTCTGACACACACACACACACACACACACACACACACACACACACACACACACACACACACACACACACACACACACACACACACACACACACACACACACACGTGTAATTGCTTCATCATACTGTAAATCACAGGAGAAAATGAATTAATACAAAAAATAAGGATTTGTGGGATTAAACTACATATTGTATATCTGATACTGTCCAAATCTATATAGAAAATAAAATGAAAACTAAAACCCAAGAAGTGTACATATGTAATTATATTACTAACAAGTACAGTGTACAGTATGAGAGTGCCCACATCTTTGGAGAGCAATACAGCATGTTGAAGGGTCTGTGGGTGGTCCAGTCATGAGTGTGAAATGTTACCATCCTCCTTGTTTGGAGGGGTGGTACTGTATATAAACTCCCAGTCTGAGATCCTGCTCCCATAACTGGGTTTGGAGGGGCCAGCTAAGGAAACCAAGGATGAAGCTCCTTTTTGTTGCTGCCTTTGCACTCTTTGTGCTCTCTGCCTTTGATAAGGCTGACTCATCAGCTTATGACAAAATAGTGACGCACAGTCGCATCAGGGCAAGAAAAGAGGGGTAAGTGTTCAGGCTTTTTTTTGTTTTGCTTTTTAATTCAATTCAGTTCTGTCTGTGCATGATTTTATGCCTCAAGTTGCAACGGAACATTTTGTTGGTGAAGATTAGAAAATGCAAGACTTTTTAATTGCTGGACTTGATAATTTATATTATGTATTATTTATAATAAAGTATTCAATATAAACCTACTGTTAATATGTTCAAACCAGCAGAAGTAGCTGACAAATAATTAGTTACATTTTATTATGTGGCCTCTAATTGTTTCATAATTTACTGGAATAATTATTTTGATTTCTGCAGGACTAAATATGAACTTGATTTTTTTTTATCTGCAAGTAAGTGTTTCATGTCTTATTCTGTGTTCATCAGACCTAATGTCTGCGCTCTCCAGCAAGTCATGGGGACCAAGAAAAAGTACTTCAGCACTTGCCGTAATTGGTACCAAGGGGCCATCTGTGGAAAGAAAGCGTAAGTGTGTTACTTTATGGTTCCAACAGGATAAATGGTTTCCTATATTAAAGCAGAGGTTCTCAAATACTTAATGTCAAGGACCCCTGAATTGATATGATTTGGCCCACGGCAGCCTGGAAAACATTGTCACTGTAAGTTTCTGCAATGCGCAAAAAGCGTTGAAACTGGACATTTTCTAATCCCCAAAATGTTGTGAGCCTATCCGGATCATGTTGACTCAGTCCTAGATTTCTTTATTCGAAGTACATAATAACTAAGTAACCCTAAACCTAAACCTCACCCTAAACCTGTGATTGAGTTGCCCACAAACAATTTTGTGCGAGAGTGAAACCTATGATATGAATAGTCAATCTTATAAATTCTCTCATTGGGCTAACTTGTAGCCTGGAATCCCTTAAGGACCCTTGGGGGTCCCCTGACCCAACTTTGAGAACCACTATATTAAATGATGAACAGCTCAATTTAAGTGTCAAAGATTGACAGCTAATTTTCCCAGCAAGTTTGAAAATCCACATTTCCATTCAGTGTCTAGTTCTGGTAAATGCTTTATTTTTTTTTACAAGGTCTGGAAACTTGGATGGTTCCATAGATACAGAAGTCTGGTATCTTACTTTTAATAAAGCTGCAGCTTATAATCAAAAACACATTCATACTGCTGCGCTAAACATTTTGCATCGAAAAGAGTCCTATCACTGCCATATACTATAAGTATTATGGTTATTATAAGTCAGGAGTTCTGGTCGTTGTTGAATACCACTGCGGTGAACCACTGATTTCAGGATTGCAAATTGTCAAGCATATTCATGAATGGAAAAGTGAGTTCATCACAGACACACTGTATTGTACGACAAATATCTGTCTAATCTGTCTCTTATTGTTCCAGCCATCTCAGCGCTTTTATGTTTAAACATGGATCCAATCCATTCCCACAATTCCAATACAACACACACAGCTTACTGTTGCCTTGCACTCTCAGAAGCTGAGAAGTCCATGAGAAGTAAAAGCTGTTCACTAGACATACAGTAGCAACGATTATAATGGAAAACAGAAAAACAAAAACAAAGAATGGAATGTATTTCAACAGAAATCCCCATTCATGGCACTATGAAATTAACCAAAAGATAATACTCAGAGCCAGATCAATACATTGGTGCATAGTAAACTGTCTTGTGGAACATTTTATGACATGACATAATTGGATTACATGTGCAATTTGTGCATGCATGGGAATGTTGTTCCACGGTTTTGTACTGTATGCATCCAGAATGACAGCTCAGTTCATTAGCAACAGGTTTTACTGGGATAAGCACGTGTTTGGCAACGTTAGCGTGATCCACAGTGAAAAAACATGTTTTATAAAGATGCTGACCAATCAGAAGTTTCCATAGCCAGAAGGAGTCTGGGTTTCCTCTGTGTGGGAGAGCAATGTTGAGGGGGTTTTGCTGACTCTGAGTGATCTCATCCCAGTCTACCCCCAACTCTATTTAACTGTGGTTCAAAGACATCTGTAACAGAGTGGCAGTGAGCCATGACCTAGGAGCCTTTGCTCAGATTACAAGTCTTGATCTGCTTCCATCTATGCTGTCTGGCCCTTCTGAGATGTGAGCTGTAAATGACAGCTACAGTCTAATGATCATCCCACCTCGACTTTGTCTCATTCATCATTCTCAAAGGCACAAGGCTGAAGCCTTTTTCCTTTACCCCAGACCATTCTCTTGCATAGATACTGTAGCTTACTTAATGTACTAATTATCTATAATTTGTATGTTATCTACATAACGTTGTAGTTTACGTTGAAGCTGTTTGTGTCTATAATCTAGTTAAGAGGTATCAGTGATCTGATTATTATGAAATAGTAGTGGTTCTGTGTTTTATTGAGCAAGTGCAACCAGTCAGATTTCAGTTCCCAGGCTCCAGCCCTATACGAACTGAGACACTGATGCGATGCATGTTTGCTATTTGTGACGCAGGACACTCTTGTACGATGGAGTAGCCTATAAATTAGGTATAGCATCAGAGTGCTCCTCACATGACGTGACTAGGACAATGCAAAGAGGCAGAATAGTTGTGGTAGGCCTACACCAGTTTTATGACTGCGTATCTGTTTTACTGTTTTTTATTGTGGTTCACTCCCATGAATTACAGTACTGTACCTAGCATAACACACCTTGTACAGTATTGTTTCATTAGCATGTGAGCAGTTATATGAAACACAAGACATTAAATACTGAATTGGTCTGTAAACCATGCTGAACACGCCTTTTCACAAATCTAAATTGCATTGGAAATATGAATCAGGATTTTCCTATAGGAAATTTCATGTGAATTTCAGATTAAATTTAGGTAAAGAATTGTGTACGACTCTCCAGCTTGTATGCCTGCATGCTGCTGTTTTTTTCCTTTTCATAACTTTGCATTAACAATAACATGGTATTCTCTGCACTACAAGTCCACTGAATACCACCGGAAAATGTAAATCTAAGAATCTTTGTATTGTTTCCAATGGTTTCTATTGAGTTGTGTCAAAAGTTATAGTTCTAGCATGCTCAGACATGCTGACCCAGGTGATACAGTTGTTTGTTATATCTATAGCAGCTGTGAGTTGGATTTTTCCATCTTCCTTGCAAGCCATGTCTGATTTATGGCAACTGTGTCCAGTCCTGTTCAGATGTTCTCTCACATGCCACATCTCTCTCTCCCGCTCTCTCTCTTGCATCAAATTGTCTTACTTTTCATTATATACGGTGCAATTATACTCAATTATACAAAACGTATGAAGTCTCACTCATAGGTGACTAGTATGCTAAAGTTGTTTTACAGTTTATTCAAAAGTAACACTGTTCCTGCTCAACAGGAACATTTGAACTGGATATGACTGTCAGTTTCCACATAGAGACCATCAAACTGTTTATGGCAGCGGTTGAAAAGTTCCATATTCTAACCAAAATTTCCGATACTTTGATTACACTGCATCATTTCAAAACCAAAAAGTTATGTCTCTGAGGTTAACCAAACCAGGGGCCAGGGGCAAAACTAATTGTTTACCATCAAAGACAACTATTTGGTAGTATAAACCCTCTACTGTAATGGTAGCATAATCCAAGGGGCACCCCTTCCACTGGGATCTGGCCCAAGCCATCAGACCACATGCTTCAGCAATGAAAGACGTAATGAGGAACATGTGGAAACAGAAAACGTGGGATCATGAAACAGTCAAGTCAGCAGTAAATTTAGATTTGGCTTAAAAAATGGTAGCCAGAGAAAATATTTATCGCACGGCTGTATTGTACGTGTAAGCTGCTTGTATTCTTGTAAACAATTATAATATCAGAAGATGTTGAGAAATCGGAACTGCTTTGTCATGATGTTTGTGGTTTTGTTACAGGACTGTGCTTTATGAGTGCTGTCCAGGATACATGAAGTTGGATGGCATGCGTGGCTGCCCTGCAGGTAAATGATGTAATGTGTTCAGACAATCTGGTGAAGGTTAAACAAGGACATAAACTTCAGCCGAAGAGCAGCCACATGTAATAACTGAAATTAGACTGACTAAACTCCCATGACTAGACACCTCCGTATATTGCTTACACATGAAGATTATTCCTGTTTATGAAGAGTGAACGCAATAATTCTTATGGTACACTTACTCCTCAGTGGCGCCTATTGACCATGTGTATGGTACCTTGGGACTGGTGAAGGCTACCTCAACCCAGAATTATGCAGACATCTCAAAGCTGAGGCCCGAGATTGAGGGTCATGGGTCATTCACTTTCTTTGCCCCCAGCAATGACGCCTGGGACCTTTTAGATGACGTAAGTCAAAGTCTAAGAATTGTGTAGCAGCTCAGTGTCAGAACAAAACGTATTGACTTATTCTCTGGTCTTACAGGAGGTGAGGACAGCATTGGTCAGCAATGTGAACATTGAGCTGTACAATGCTCTGCATTATCACATGTCTAACAAACGGTTCTTGACCAAAGACCTGAAGAACGGCATGACTATCAATTCAATGTACAACGACCTGGGCCTCTTAATCAACCACTACTCCAATGGGGTGAGTATTTCTACGTGACAGAATACGTGTGGTAATCTAACTTCAGAGTTCAATTTGACTGTATATACTGTAGGCATGGACACCTTTTCTCATACTGGAGCAGTGAATTTCAGCAGAACATGGTGTGTGTGTGCGCAGGTTGTGACTGTGAACTGTGCCAGGATCATTCATGGTAACCAGGTGGCCACCAATGGGGTGGTGCATGTCATCGACCGTGTTATCAGTGCTGCCGGAAACACCATCCAGGATGTCATTGAGGTTGACGATGACCTGTCCACTCTGATGGTGAGTGGGATTCTGTTCTATTCTTTTGATTAATTTACTATCTTTGACAGGCCAGGAGGCGGATGTTATGTTTTTACTCCTGCTCATGTGCGCAGCTAATCTCAGACACAGCTGGACCGATGGGCATCAAACTTTGCATGCACACTCCCAGTAGGCCAAGGAACACACTCCACCCCAAAGTTGGTGCTATAACAGGCCGCTTTACGATCTGGCCTATAATTGACCTATTGGGTCATACAATAAAAATCACCTGGATTCCTTGGATCGTGATGCAACTCAGACTTTTTCACCAAATTATGCACAAATGATCGCGTCTTTTGACAATAAAGGTCAAATAGGATTTAGATTTTCCATGCCGTTTGCCTGCAATTAGCCTCTCAAAATTTTTGTGGGCATGGCTTATTTCTAACAAAAAAAAGGCATAAAGTTGCGTAAAGTTTCACCGTATCCTATATTACATTTGGGAGTGGCGCGCATGCGTGGCTGTGCCATAGACAGATGTGTGTCTGTGTCTCTCATCCGGGTTCCGAGGCGAGTGCAGCCGACTACGGCCAAGCGAAGCCACGAAGCGGCGGCCATTGAAATGTGTCCATCTCCAAAACAAAAAAAAGAGGCGAGCCCTTCAACCCCCGCTGTTACTTTCAGTTTGTGTGTCGAAACACACACCGCTGTTGCAATGAACGTGTACACGCTGTACTGTGCCTCTGCCCGTCTGCAACGGAGCAGCCACGCAGCAACAGGGTTTCCAGGTTTCCAGGTATCGCGTGACTAACAAGCAATGCACACACACAATTTGTTTGGCTACTAGAGCCCCGTGCGCGGCTAGGGGGCAGGGCGCCCGCAGGGCGCCTGGACTTCTAGTGTTATACAATAGAAATGCTAATCCTCCCAGCCTGGCTGAGAAAAGCGCTCAGAGGAGCACACCTTTCTAGTTTATGTTTTTATTTTTTAGTAGTCTTTATGCTCTATATCTGTGGTTCTCAATTACGGACCAGGGGTCCTTGAGGAGGTTCCAAGGGGTCCCCAGCAAAATGTGTTAATATCGCACCAAAATCACTTCAAAACTATGTACATCGGCTATTTGAAAATAGCCGATCTACAAGCTTGGTACAAACCCTGGCACAAATATTTTCAGTTGGGGGTCTGCGGTCAAATAAGTTTGGGGTCTTTGACATGAAAAAGATTGAGAACCGCTGATCTATATGACATCTCCCTATAGGATGTGGCTACTGCCTCTGGCTTGATTGACAAGCTGGGTCAGCCAGGGCAGTACACCTTGTTCGCCCCCACCAATGAAGCCTTTGAGAAGCTGGGAACGGGTGTCCTGGAAAGACTTATGGCTGACAAGGACGTCCTCCAAGGTAAACCATGGGCTAGTCGCCGAGAATCACCTCTCTGGAATGCTTGTTACTCATTCAGGATCAAGCTCACACTACAACAGTGGAGGATAGAGAATTTAGATTAACTCCTGGGCGATGCCCAAACTAGGACCACAGTTATGAGATAACGGGACAGAAAAAGAAACTAAATCGTTCCGTGTTGCCATATATTCAGGTCCTTGTAACCGACATGTTGGTTTTTTATTTCGTTTTTTCACGTTTCAGATTTTCCAATTCAAAACAGATGAAACTATTACAGACCATGTTATGGATTTGGCAAACTGTACATATCAAAGCTGAGTCAAAGCATGTGATAAAACGAATGGAAAGTCAGAAAAAGCAGACAAATTATTTGTCACATTTATGATGACAAATAGCCATTTTTTCTTGTTTATTATGTACAAAATAAGGTAATATTTGCAAATGAGGATAATTTCGTGCACACGCATACAGAAAACAATGTAAAAAGCATCTGCACATTTTTATAATTTAGGATTGTGTGACATTGAGAAGCAGGAAACAGCTGCATTATTCGCCACGCCAGACAGAATGGCAGCAGTACAAGCCTAACATTTTTATTAGCCCCAAGATTGCCCTATACGATAAGATCAACCCATTTCACAAGAAAGCTGTTAGTCTTCTCACATGAGGGCCCAAGGGATCCAAAGGGCCTTCAGGTGGTTGGTGCTTCATATCCTTCACACATGCACTTGAACACTGGAAAGGACACAAGGCAGTCAAACCTCCAACAGCCATTCTCTGACTGACAATAACATATAATAATAATAATAATAATAACAATTTACAAAGATCATTACTGGCTCTGAAAACAAGAACAAGTCATTAAATGGAGGTAAAAAAGAACTGGGGAGTTGCCCCGAACACATAAAAGAAGGAATAAAAGCATCAATAAAAACAAAACTGAAGTAAATAATTATTACAGAAAATAACCAATACATAATTCCTCCACATCTCACCCATTATAGTTAAAGCCAACCTCTCTTTCTACAGTGTATGGTCCAAATTCCTGCAAAGGCTAAAGACAAGACTACATGTATCTTTCTTTCTTTTTCTTCCGTAGCTCTGCTGAACTTCCACCTCCTGAACTCAGTCCAGTGCTCCGAGGCCATCATGGCTGGCACCTCCTATGAGACCGTGGAGGGGAACAACATTGAGATTGGATGCGATGGAGACAGCCTCACTGTCAACGGCATCAAGATGGTGTTGAAGAAGGACATCGTCACCACCAATGGTGTCATCCACCTCATTGACCAAGTGCTCATGCCTGACTCAGGTTAGGATTGTGTATTTGGGTGTTTAGTTAATGGGCACTGTATGTACAGCATTTTGTTGGGCATATAGAAATCATGCTGTTTTACTGTACGTCTTGAACAAAAAAGAAGAAAAAGCTAAATAGAATATAAATCATGAAAAAAAAAAGAATCATGCTGGACGGAACAATCTGATATTAATAGTTTCTGTGTTTCCTGTGCCTTCAAAGCTAAACAGGTGATGGAGCTGATCGGCAGTACCCAGTCCACCTTCGGTGACATGGTATCAGAGTTGGGCCTGGCCGGTGATATGATGGCAGATGCAGAGTACACTTTGCTGGCTCCCCTGAACTCTGTCTTCACGGGTGAGTCAGACAGCCATATCTGTCTAATGTGAGAATATACAGTACATGTACCGTACATGCAATACAGCTTTGCTGTAGTTTTACGACTTGGCAGAGTGAATACACTCGTACCCACTCCCCCAGGGAACATACCTACTGTACCATCCAAAATAAGTGAGTCAAGAACTCTCAACACATGCAATTAATTGAAGGGGAATACATTAATCATCAGTGGCGTACATTTCACCATTTCGCCAAAAGCAGTTAAATATATTGGTGTAACTGCTAAAAGCCTCCCTATCCTGAAACAAGATTTGTGGGCGGCTGAACATGTTCCATGTACAGAACAGTACAGTAAATCAGATTGCGTAAAAGCAGTAAAGTCTGCCCTGAAGGTCTGTTCTCTGCTTGCCACTGCTGTTTTTGTAAGCTTCCTTTAATCGTTTCCCAAAAGATGACGAAAGAAGGTAAAGGCATTTGAATACAACAGAAAGAGGAACTGGGTCATCCAAGATTTCTGCTTCTAATATGATTAGTAATATTGCACTATAAACAATAGCCTATTATTATACTTATAATATTATTTATTATATTATAAGTATTATTATAATTGTTGTTATTATTAGAATTAGCAACAGCAAACATGTAAGGTTGTGTCTTTTTTCAGATGAAGTAATGTCTATGGATCAGAGGCAACTGAGGATCATCTTGGAGAACCACGTCTTGAAGAATAAGGTTGTTCTGGGTCAACTGTACAATGGCCAGCGCCTGGAGACCCTGGGGGGAAAGTTCCTGAGGGTCTTCATCTACCGCACTGTAAGCCCTCTTCATTTCTCTGAAGTGATGCCCAAATATAACTTCAGGTCACCACTAAAACAAAGCACACGAAACATCCCTTTCAGATAGCTGTACATAAAAAAGTGGGTAGTTGATGCAGCATGACACCTCATTTTACAGTAATCAAATGAAAATACATGTCTTTTCAGGTCACACAAGTACAATTAATAACATTGTGTTTTTATTGTTACTTCACCTTGAAGAAAAATATGCCTTTTCTTCTGAAATTATTTTAAGCTTTTAATGTGCTGAAGGGACAATGTTTGTTTGACACTTTCATGGACCTCTGAATTGTTTCTCCAGGCCGTTTGCATTGAGAATTCATGTCTGATAAGAGGCAGCAAAGAGGGCAGCAATGGAGCCCTTCACCTCATGAGGATGTTCATGAAACCGGCAGAGAAAAATATGTACCAGATTCTGAGGGAACACGGTGGCTTCAAGTAAGTATGGAGGGATGACGATAAAAGTGGGCAGGAGAATTAAAATATAGCATTATACTCAAACCATATGTTCTCTTTATTTCATGTAATACGTACAGCTTAAAATTGGAATAGAAAAGTGCTGGTCTTGCACTGTCTCAGGTTTCTGTGACAGCCAAGTGACAGCCAAGGAGCTGTTTTCTTCTCTGTGCTGTAGGATCTTTTTGTCCCTGGTGGAAGCTGCTGGCTTGACTGACCTGCTGAAACAGGATGGAGAGTTTACCCTGTTTGCTCCCAGTGACAAAGCGTTCGCTAGTGTGAGAGAGAGGGATTTGGACTTATTGAGAGGTTAGTTTCCCGGACTCTTTCCAGTTCTTCGTTGATTTAGTATTGTGTTTATTTTATTTATTTATTTTTTTACGGCTCTGTGGGAGTCTGGCCGTCTATAAGAGGGTTGGTCTGTGTGTCTGTCTGGATCTAAAATCAAAAACTGCTGGACCAATCAGCGCCAGATTTCTGCCACTGCCAGTAGGCCACATAAGTATCTCCATTATTTCTTTGTGCTGTGTTTTATATGTTTTGTACATATTACATTTTATATGATGAAGTCTCTGACCGGGCTGAAGCCTTGCCCAAATTTGGAATCATACATCATAGATATGTCATAGAGTCGAGTGACATATAGACGACTGACGTCATAGATGACTGGACAAATGAAGTCTGAGATCCACATTGGGGTCACGTCATTCCCATGTGGATCCAGAGATTTGATTTTTATCATTTACTTTTACAGTTGGTGTTTATGTCATGATTTGTGAATTGTTTACAATTACATTTTTCAGCTGACACCAATGCCCTTAGAACCATCTTGCTGTATCACTTCAGCAATGGCATCTTCATTGGTGGAGGTATAGAGACAGGAGTTACAAACCTTCTCAAGTCTCTCCAAGGCAGTAACCTCAGATTGTTGTTTGTAAGTATGTTGCATGTCTGTTTTAGAAATGAAGAATGCAGAATAAGATCTCTCTCAACTAGAACAGCTCAAGTCTTGCCTTTTTTTTTTTGTCATACTGTACATGTGAAGTTGTACATAGCCATTCATTTTAAACCTCATGAAGCCAAGTTTTCACAAATATCAATATTTTTCTTCTGTAAAATCTAAAGTGATCGTTAAAAATAGAAATAAAAATAACAACACGAGATGAAATCTATTGCCAATAACTAAATGAGTAGGGGTTACCTGGTGGTGCAGCCAGTTAGTGCACTGACCACATCTTTGCAGGATGTGAGGTTGACTTGAGAGTATCATTCTGTTTCCTGTCATGTCTTGCAGTTCTAATGCATGTTTAATCAAGCAATTCAACCCCCATGTTCTTGTCCATAATTGTTTTAATTATCTCCCTCAGGCAAACAGCAGCCTGCTGGTGAATTCTGTCCAAGTCCCTGAATCTGATATCATGGCCACCAATGGAGTCGTACACTTCGTCAACAGTCTTTTGTATCCCGGAGGTACGATTTTCTCTTGGAACTTTTTCTTTCCTTTTTTCCTGTGTAAACCTGTCGAGGATGCTTTGGGAGCTGTGTTTAATGAATGGATTAAAGGATGATTATACTTGGTTGCGTGCTGGTGTCACACATTGAAAATGTTGGACATTTTCTTTTACCATTTTCAGTGCAATACATGGCACGCAAAACAAATTACAGACATTAGTGTGGTTAACGCCCTGTGCTTTAATCTAGATATCCCTGTTGGAAGCCAGGATCTTCTTGGGCTATTTAAGAAGCTCATCACCTACATCCAGATCAAGGTAAAGTTCACAAAATGTTGCATTGTTGTTAAAGAGGTTGCTGTTAATGGACAGAGTTTGACATGAGTCCTTTATCATTTTCAAATAGGCCTAGATATCACTGGACTGTAAAGATTCCTGTGATTACATCTGCGATACAAGAAAAGATAATGCCTAAATATTTTTAAAGTACAATTTTAGGAATTTAAGCTATGATTTTGAACTACTGTGCTATAGCCTACAACATTGGTTTGCCTTAGTGCTAGTTGAGGAGTCCATTGAAACACAGTACAGTAACACTTCTTACTATAGTTGCTCCCATTGCATTTGGGCAGTTGTCCAACAATATTTATGTGCATCATTATGCTATCCAGACATACAATAAAACTTAAATGTATTAGAATTGTGAACTATGCTCCAGAGAATCCTGCCATAATGAATTCTTATGTTTTGTTTGCAGTACATTTCAGGATTCAGATATCAGGAAATCCCCCTTACATTTTTGAGTAAGCAACAATATACTATATTTATAGAGATACTATTTATTTATTTTTACCTTTTTTTTTTACATATACAATGGACTTGTGTTTAACTGGGCATACAGTACATACTCTAATAGCCATTAACTCTTCTATACCTCTCGTTATTAGAAAGGACCGTCACTCGTGTCATCCAGGGAGGTACAGTAATAATGATTAATGAACATAATCATTGTGTAATTCATCATCAATTAGTTTCTTCAAATAATGTTTGTGTGAGAGAGGCTGAAAGTTTGGCAGAAAACAAATGGGGAGTGACATTTGAGTTGAAACGGTCATTAATCACTTATGGTGCAGATGAAATGCCTTCATGTTATTCACATAACACATAACACATGCAGGCATACATGTGCATGCAAACACATGGGGCTCACAATATAAATCTCATAATATAAAGCTGAGGTTTTTCAAAAAAAAAAAAAATAACAACCTCAAAACAGTAAGAGTCCTTCCATTCAGGATATATAGGATACTGTATATATCAAACGTTTTGGCAACCTATCAGTACTCTGGGAGAAGCTCCAAACTGCAAAACAAAGAGATCTTTCAAAGGTGTAGATATAAGATGTAAATTATCCGATCATAAATTACATCGTTGTCTTTGAAAGGTGTAAATATGAATTTGATTATGAAACACGTCGTCTTTGAAAGGTGAAAGAAGATGATTGATAAAATGACATATGGACCTTTCACTGGCTTTGAAACTACATGACGACATGACACAACAATGTGACTCATAATAAATCAAATAATTTATATCTACTCCTTGTAGCTCCTGACACGAAAAAAGTAACTAGGGTTATCCAGTCGCAGCCCACCTTCACCAAGGTTACCAGGGTCATTGAGGGACAACCATCTGTCACCAAAGTCACCAGGGTCATTGAGGGTGATCCAGTCTACACATCAGTCACCAGGGTTGTCTCAGGAGGTAAATAACGTTTACTTGTACTTGAACTTATACAATGTTAGAGTTATAGGATTTGCCTAAAGTAAGTACAGAGAGTAATGCTATGTAATGCTGTCTTCCCCAGGTCCTCAATATTCTGTTGGCAGTGGCACTACTAACATCGATGTGGAAGGTTAGTAAACGTAACCATTGCTGATATTTTTTTTAGATTTAAAAACGTAAGCATTTGGCATGTTTGTTGTAGTTAAACGATAAATAATTATTACTCTCCATAAGGAATTAACCTCTCCCATATCGAGGGGGACTCTGGGATGCTTGGACATGATGACTCTGCGAAACTTACCAAACTCATCCAAGGTGAGAATCTTATCTTCATGTTGCATGCGCATCTTATTGATTGGACAAAAACGAGTCATGATATGACTGATATGTCTGTTTGCCTATAGGAGGTAATCCAAGAAGGGTGACTGGCCGAAGACCAGGTAAAAAAAGAAAATCCAGTCATTGTCAAACCTCAAGTATTGTTAACGTCATCGGAAATGATAACGGTATATTGTTTTATCTATTCTCTTTGTGACTAGCTGGTATCCGGAGGAGAATTGATGACAGGAGAGAGCAGTGAACAGGGATACACCGGAAGACAAGGATAGACTCTACACAAGATGTTCACAGCGATCATACAAATTGAGAATTTTTGTTTTTCAAATCTGAAAGAATACGTTTAAGTGACATACGTACATCAATTTTCATAAACAATTCAATGGTGCTTTCCAATACATAATAATATTATGTATGTACGTAATATGTATGTGTCAAATTATGAGGGTGCAATGATGATGAAAGAGATTATGAACTGTCAGTACCTGTAAATAGTGTTCAAATGAGGGATTTTGCAAGACTTTAAAGACAAAAAGCAAGTCAGGGTAGAAATAAAATATTTCAAATCCAAGCTCTTATGGTGGCAATGAATTATTTTAAATTCTAAGCCATTATTTTGCCTTTGCTAGAGGTGAATGTTGATGCAAGCTGGTTTTTACAAGCTGTTTTGGAATATTTTATCAATTTTTAAGGATTTCGTGTTGCACACACTGCAAAAAAGGTCACTGTTGTTTTCAGACTTTTTAACTTCATTCTTCTTCTTGTGTTAAATGTTAATTTCAACATTTTAATCTTAAATGTTTGTATTTTGTCAGATTTGTTTTGTGTTGTTAACCCAGTCTCGCCGTAGTTCTACATTTAGTTCAATGTATCCAAATGCAACTGGATTCAATTCTTTGTATTTCCAAAACATTTTCCAATAAAGTTTATTATTTGATATAAAAATGCCAACATGAGGAACTTTTAAGGGACATAGTTTAGGAGTAATTTCCAGTAAGAATGAACATAATTCAGCAGTTATTCAGTTCTGTGAAAATGTGTATTATGATTCTTCAAGACAGTCAATATGCAGAGCAGTTGGTGTCTTTAATTGAGTTTAGTGTATATACAATGTTGCAAAATCATTTACTGAGCAAGGGAGAGTTTAGGTCAAAGGAGTTTGAAAGAAAATAAATGGCAGTCGTTATTTACACTAAACAATACAAAATGTCTGTGTTTTACATTTTTAAATAAAAGCCCTGTAAAACAGCCAGCCAGTGTAATCTATCACTCCTTTTAAAAGTGGCGGTCAATATTTTACCAGGGTTCTTTCTACGTAGACATTTGACAGTTATGGCAGTTTTGAAGTGGAAATTATGTTAAATCTAAAACAAATGTTTTCATCTGTTTTAATGGTCTGAAAGGACTCCCTTCACATTCTTTGAGCATGAAGCACCTCTAAATGATGGTTAATGGAGCCTTGATAATAGTACTGAGAATATTTAGTTCATAGTAAGAGTTAGAGACTGCCCTAAAGCGTTAAAGCACATCTTTAACTTTCATGTGCACCTAAATACTTTTGTAGTTCACTGTTATTGTATACTGTGGTATTTTCCCTCATGTCGTGACTGCAGATCTTAGTACATGAACACTAATGTTTAAATTATGCTACGTCATATGACCAAAAGTAGACGATTTACAAGGTCACAACGAGTCACAGCTAAGCGAAGTGTTGTGCACTTGTTAATCAGCTATTTTTGGTGCAATCTACACCGGCATGGGATGAAGTATACAGTAAATTGGGCTTAAGCGTACATTTGTCAGCATACTGTATAGTGAGTCGAAATGCTAGTCCTAAGGTTGTAGGGAGATTTACTGAGTTGGCATGTGTAGACATTGGAAGGTTCTAACTGGGGACTGGCTTCAACCACTTACTGATGGAGCCCATGTGTAGAACAGTGCATTGCAAAGTTTATGGCCTTTTGGATGGGTTAAATGGGGTTGAATGTATCAGTAATGAAATAAGCCTGCAATGTAATACACAATATAACGCAACACCAATTATTACACATTTGACAGTAAAACTATTTTAGAAATCTTCGATATTTTTCCAGAAAACTTCTGCTGTCTTTTTACTTGCTTAGGATGGCTGCAAAAAACGACTTCCTAATACCAAATGATATTAAGATC
Organism: Gymnoscopelus microlampas; assembly: GCF_963454915.1. Taxonomy (NCBI): domain Eukaryota; kingdom Metazoa; phylum Chordata; class Actinopteri; order Myctophiformes; family Myctophidae; genus Gymnoscopelus; species Gymnoscopelus microlampas. The sequence continues at coordinate 45,376,405 of NC_139945.1, read as the reverse complement.
AAGTGATCATCACTCACTTCATCATTTTAATCTACACTGTGCCTCAGTTGTAATGCAGATGCGTGTTTTCCATATGTGGAAACTGTCTGTTTATAAAATCAGTAGCTTGTGGAAACTCTTGTAAGTGAACAGAAAAGGAAAAGCATTTGCAGGAACAAAATACATGAAAAAATGGCATGCGTGGTTCTATTAAAACCTAATAACATGCTATAACAAAAGTAGAATTGTATTTTGCACCTTATTGCATTTGCGTCAATACCAAACATCTGTTATTTCAACTATCACAAAGGTAGGTCACAAAAAATGTACAATAAAAGGCTTATTGTTATTACAGGGTGCCTTTGAGTTCACTCTATGCAAATCTTTCAAAAGCTTGTGAGGGCTTCACTAGCTGGCAACCTACTGAAGGGCTTTCATTGCATGTCACTGCAAAGAAAATCTGCTTTGTGCAATTTGGCATTTTACCAATGAAAATAAATCTGCATTTGTATCACATCTACTTTCTATACTACACAAAACTATTCAGATTCTTTTTTAGTTTCTCAAATGGGGTACAGTTGAGGGCTGGGTGGTGTGAATAGAGACATATAGAGATATAGCAAGGGATTTAGATTTGGGATGGCAAAATGTGAATCTGACAAAGTTTAGGAGACCATTTCTGCATATGTCTGAACCTATCGTGAATTGATCATTAAAAGGTCATAAGTACATAATTGTATAAAATAAATATTTTTCCCAATAGCATTCCTCACCTAGACTTTGGTCATGCTATTTTTTCAATCATGCTTTATTGTTAACAGAAAACTTGATGTCCTCAGATTATATTGCTTGGGGTCAAATTCAACTCTTCTTAACTCTCAATAACCTTTTGTCTCTAAATAAATCAGAAAACATATTTACTTTAATGTGATATTTTTTTACTTATTGAGAAAAAGTGACTATGGGAACTGTGTTTGTCACATCCAATGGGTGTTTCTAATCAACTTTGATTGATAAAATACATCAGTAGTACCTTGACTACCCTACTTTTAAATATGTACGCAGATTCCCCCAACATTGAAAATAATGATTTTATGTTAATACATTATTTCGAATAATTCCATTCTGTCTTATGCATTTATGTACATTATCAAGCTAATCTAATGACACACCTCATGTACAATGTAAACATCATAAACATAGTGGTTTTGACGATTGAAGACAATAGAAATAGAGAATATCCTGAGTCTATGAGACTACATGCTGCATAGTTTCCCATACTGGGAATGGGTTTATCATCACTTACAATTGACTGCAGCTTCACCTTGTGGACATGTGCTCGCTCGCTCACGCACGCGCGCGAGCACACACACACACACACACACACACACACACACACACACACACACACACACACACACACACACACACACACACACACACACACACACACACACACACACACACACACACACACACACACACACACACACACACACACACACACACACAGCTGTTCGTGACAGGTTCAGTCAAGGTCATGCTGTATTTCTCACTTCATTGCTTGGGTTTGAGATAGGCTTGGGATCAAATATGTGGGGTGAGGTCACAGGAATCTGGGCCCCTAGGGCTCAGCTCAGGTTGAGACAATTATACAACTACAGAGTATACAATTTGTCTTTTAACTATATTTTTATGTCTATTTTATTGTCTATTTATGTCTTATGTATATTATATTATGGAGCACTACGGCATACGAATTTCACAATGAGTGTACAGCCAAAGTGACAATAAAATCTCTGAACTCTCTGAGGATTTCACTGTGTTCTAGACCTTACCAGTCAAACATAATCAGTTTCTATGGCCTCATAAAATAGGTTTTCCTGTTATTCATTTCAGCTGTGCCCTCACCAATGTGAGCTAGGAAGCCTAACAGATCTCATATGTGATTCTTACAATGCAACCAGTTCATACCACTGATTAGACAATATGACAATATGCAAAACACAAAATGTAACATTTGCACAATATGCAAAACATATGTTACTACTTAATATAGTAACAATCCGTATGGTCCCATTGTTTGCAGAAAGAACTTCTCAAGGTTGTTAAAAACAAACTAAGAATCAACCATAAATGCTTTGTCTTTTTTTTTTTTTTTTATCCCTCGATTTTGTAACCTTTTTTCACACCGTGCCAATTTGCTAAGTGATCCTGGGCACTACACTCCCCCCACCAGCCTAGGGAGGCCAGGGCCGAGCTCATGCCTCCTTCAATGCATGAGAGCCAACTGACCTTCTTGTCACCTGACAGGGGGGAGTTTCCCTGGTTGGACGTAGCGTGTGGAAGGAACATGTTATTCCAACCAGTTCCCTTCCCCTCCATCAGGCGCCCCGGCTGACCAGGGGGAGGCAGTATAGTGACCAGGATTACTACATGTTTTTGTGAGGGTATTAACTACCCTAGGAGACACGGGGAGAACATGCAAACTCCACACAGAGTAAGCAAAGCAAAGTTTGTTGTTTACCCAGGGTGTCGGACTAAGCACGAAGCTTGTTTCCAGCCGGACCCTGCATGGAAGCCTTGCTCAAGGGCTATTCAGCGGTGATTCATGATTGATGTGATGAATTGGGGAATCGAACTAGGGACCTTCCGGTATCAAGGCCGCCCCTCTAACCACTAGGCCACCGCTGCCACAAGTAGGCCCTTTCGCCAACCCCACCTAGGGTATGGGCGCTGGTAACGCGGAGAAGACACACCCCCAGTGCCCACAGCGCTACCGACTGCGCCACCGTGCCCCCAACATAACTGCTTTGTCAAAGTGGAAGATCCTCTCATCCACTCTGGGAACCCATTTAGTTAAAAAAATATATGTGAAAATTTGTCTTGAAAGATTACTTTAAGACTAACTTGCAAGTGTGCGGAAGCCACTTCATTGTCAGTTGTCAATAGAGCAGGAGACTCGTCAAGTCTGCCAAGGTCAAACAATGGTAATTCTTAAATTGTTGGGTATAAAAGCCATCAGCTGGTATTTCTGTTCATACACTCAATAGACTGACAAAGCACAAGATAATCTTAGATTGTGGTCACGACCAGAGATTATTTAAGTAAAATAAGATGAAATATATTGTAGCTTCCTAGAAATCTAACCATAATGGGAATAACGGCAGTGCTTCTGCTAAAAAATACTGATGGCAATATTTTTGAACATTTACAACTTTCTCTGATGATTGTACAAAAACACATTTGTTAGAGGATCTATCCCCTTGGCTATGGTTTTTGTTGTGCTTTTTCCTCAACTATACATCAATTATTGTCATTTATGAGACGGATCACCAGCATTGTATTCAAACACACTTTTGTACTTGGTACAGTATAACTCGAAACAAAGTTTGTTTGTCTTTGCATAATTGCTGTATTATGATAGATTTATTTATTTTCCGGGCTGGCATTCTAAGACCTCATTATACTTTGAGATCAGTTGCTTTATAAAAATTCCTCATTGCTACTTTTATGTAAGTGTGGTCAAAAAAAGCTTAGAGATGAGGAATCAGGGCTGCCTGGTGGCTCAGCTATGTTAGAGCACTGACCACATGCTCCTTGTGAGTCGTGAGGACCCAAGTTTGAATCCAACACCCTGTCTTGCATGTTTCCTTTAAATTGGCCTGTGAAATTGTGGATTATCCATCCAGTTGGTGATGGGTTTGAATGCATTAAGTCAAGCCTTTCTGGTTTGCGTGCTATTATCACCACAGTTGCATTTCAGTTGCAGAAGTTCTAATTCGAGAAAAAAAAAATGTTTTTGCAGCTAAGGAATTTATCTATTGAAACATACTTTCAACTGAAATTACAGGTATGTTAACGTTATGGATACCATGAATAATAATAATGTACTTTGGGATGGTCTGGTCTACTCTGGTTGTATCTCGAATCCCACAGCCTACAAGCATGGGACTCAAGGATGAGCTCAGTGTCTGTAGCTTAATTAGTCCCACATGAACCATATTGGCAAATTGGAGGGACTCATTGGCGCAAGAAATAGTTAGCATTCATTTTTTTATAGATGACACCAGGGGTTGCCTCACTGAATATCTTCAAAGCAGCTGTGTAAATGTAATTAGGTTGCCGAGACGTTTACTCTCCAAGAATGCTCCTGGTTCAAAACTCACTGTTGGATGATGTTCTACAGCAGTGCCATGTAATACCTCAGCAACACAAAAACATGGAATCCAGTGTATAGTAACCACTTAACCTCTATTTCATACTTTGTCATACGATGGTGTCTTGGGGCAAAAATGCAAGCTCACTTCACTAAAGACACAGCTGACCATAGCTAATATATTCAGACAGATGGAGGCTTACACAGATCAACATGGCAGTTCAACTTATTCTTAAAGCATCATATGATGCTTTAATATATGGCCTACTTTCAATATGTAGTTTGTTATAGATGACAGTACCTGCATTGGCCTACTTCAATATGTAGTTTGTTATAGATGACAGTACCTGCTTAGAATTAGACCTAATAATCTGTCATTTGGGTAAAAAATCGGTGCAATCTATTAAATGGCATGATTCACCATTATTTAAAACTGGCGGGTAATTATGTAAAATGATAATAATGAAAAAGCCTTTTGCCTTTTTTTGGGGGGATACTTACCTTTCATAATCAAATGCAATAATTCACGTATTGAATGTATAGTAGTATCTATTATCCATGAATACCATGTACTTTTGCACTCTTGCATTGTTTTGCATAGGCCTGTATTCCGAGTTAGAAAATTATGATACACACGGCTATACCGTCTGTATGGGTGACAGTTTATTCATCATATGACAACTTCAGTTGGGAAGGACTACAAAAGAAGAATTCAGAGGTTTTCACATCTGATAAGGATTTATAGCATTGTAACTTGAATGTTCCGTTCCTGTGGCATGTGTCATAGGCTACAGAGAAACAGATTCATGAGTTGCACAACCTATCATGGTGCGACGCATTGCCAGAAGCAATGGCCAGAGCAACACAAATGGAACCCAATAAATAACCCTCTCTAACCTCAAGTCTAGGCGATTACTGTCTGATTCCAAGGAGGTCATTTACCCTCTTGCTACGTGGCTTAAAATGTGGTCATCATTTTTTCTTTCCTCAAATCTCACGTGACCATGCTTTTTGTTTTTACCTTTCCAGATGTTTTGTTATAACTAATGTTTTCAGTGAATGTTTATTCTACACTTCTGTCATTAAAGATATCATCAAAATAATCTTGAATCACTGTTTAAACTTAATCTGATATTCAAACACGGTAGCTCATACAGTAATATACCAAACACATGTGGGCTAGAAGTTGTGTCACAAAGAAAAACTTTTTTTTTCTTAATTCACTTTGACAGTCTCCACCGGTGAATGCCAAAATGTTACATAATATTCAGTCTGCTAAAGTTGTGTGAGCCACTGAGATGATACTGTAATGAACAGTGGGTTCAATCAGACAACTTCTTGTAATAGCATTGTGGCAGTCAAGCACACAAATACCAAACTAGTTCACACTTAACAACACATTGGGGGGGGGGCATTGTTTCTCCTGTCAGCCATTGTTTTTCCCCACACACATAAATGATTAAATGAACATACTTCAATGACATGAAGCACAATAACACACGATAAACCCCCCCCCCCCCCCTCCCTGCTCCCTCATGTGTCCTTATGTGGATTATGCGGTCGACACGCACTGACATTTTGCACCTTAATCCCATGTACAATGCACTTACTTTTGTCTTTTTTATTGTGTCTTTCTAGCACCTTAACTAACGTCCATAAGTATATCATGCACAGTATACATCTGCTGCTATGCTATATGATGGGAATTATGCACGAAAGCGAATGTCACCCACTTTTTTACTTCTGTAAACCTGTGATGTGACAATAAAGCTGATTCTGATTCTGATTCATTCCTCATGGCAAATAACATGAGGAATAACATATAACAGAACAATAGCATGCCCATGCATGCTGGGAAGTCTCTCCTTAGTCACGAAGCACCTAATAAATCATGGATGGATTATGGACTGGGTCAGTGGGGCCAGTACCCAGGGGCCCTTCCTTGACTTGCCATGAGGCAGATCGACAATTTGATAATCTAAAATGTATGTACCTCAAATATGTGGACCCTCAGCCTACAGTACGACCCCTAAGCCTATCCTATATTACATTTCGCGCATCTGGGTGGGTAGCTCGATAGCTACACCAACATTGGTGACCTATCGAAGCCTGTTCCTCGACAGTTACACCAACATTGGTGACCAGACGGACACACACACACCATAGATATAGAAACCTAGATACCTCATTGGCCTCTGCAGTTCATTGGAGTGACCTGTATCGCGGCCGCCATTTTGGAGAAGGCAAGCTTCCTGACTACTGGCCAATCACAGCGCGTCTTTTCCGGGACTTGTCAGAATCTAGTTGTATAAAAATATCTGTAATACCGTTATATTTTTACATAACTAGATTCGGCCAAGTCCCGGAAAAGACACGCCTTTTCCAAAATGGCGCCCGAGATACAGACGCCTCAGAGCTGGAGGAGGTGTCTATACTGTATGTTTATGACACACACACACACACAACAGAGGGGGGAGGGACAATTTGTTGCTATGTTATGCCAGAACACCTCTCCAATTTCCACCACATTTTGCCCTAAAAGTCTATCATGCCAAACCACTTTGGCGTAATAATTCGATTTTTCAACAAGATGTTGCATCATTAGTTTCATGGTAAAACATGAGCAATAGTCTAAAAGTCGGGTCTGCGCAAATCATAAGGTTGATTGATAGAGAGAGAGAGATATGGGACAGAGAGAGAGGGACAGAGAGAGAGAGAGAGACTGAGAGAAAGAGAAGCAGCTACAGAGAGGCGAAGAGGATTTGAACTGTCTGATTTGCAGACAGTGATGATAATAAATTACTGTGCGTTTTTTAATCGGTCAGGATGTCCGGAAGGAATTTTTTTTATTTTTCGGTCTTAGCCATAAAAAAAACGTCCAAAACCGGACTAACGCAACCTCTGCTCCATATGTCCATAAAAGGGACAAGGACTAACAGACACACATATCTCCATATATGGCCATATCTGTCACATCAGCAGTGGCACGTAGGTGTCGAACTGTAGAGGTTGAATTTCTAGTAGGCCTACAGTACAAGACCCCTCAGCCTATCTCCATTAATACAAATGCCTAGTGGTTGGACTTCCGGGTTATCTGCAAAGAGGCAGAGTTTGGCTGTTACCATTTCCGTCTTATTCTTTGTGTGATTCTTTGTCTCTGCTATGTTATGTTCTAGCAGAACACGTGTCCAATTTCTTACACATTTAGCCTAAAAATCGAGCATGCCTGTATTCTTTGGATTGTATAATTTTAATAATACTATATATAGCCTATAATGTAGGCTATAGGTCCAGGCTACTAGATGTGAAGGCCGCGTAGTGGCCCGAACCTCTAGTTCAGTACAAGACCCCTCAGTCTATACAGTACAAGACCCCATAGTCTACTCTATACAGTACAAGACCCCTCAGTCTATACAGTACAAGACCCCATAGTCTACTCTATACAGTACAAGACCCCTCAGATACAGTACTGAGTACCTTTTGGTAACCGGATTTCCCAGGTGCCGACTCTCCAGTTTTCACTCTTTTCATTATTAGGGCCCGAGCACTGCACCAGTGCGAAGCCCTATTGAAATTGCAAAGATTGTTAGGCACCGAGCACTGTGCCAGTGCAAAGCCCTATTGAAATTGCAAAGATTATACTTCTTCGCACAAATGAATCGTGTTTTTGAGGGCCTAAACGTACTCAAACAGTTGGGCAAAAATGTTTTTGGGCGGTGTAGCCGCCCCTATAAGTGGGGTTGGGACACCTCATTAGTACACCCTTCGCTGTACTGTGATTGGCTCATACATTAGTACACACCTACATTAGTACACCCTTCGCTGTACTGTGATTGGCTCATACATTAGTACACCCCTACATTAGTACACCCCTAGCTGTACTGTGATTGGCTGACTCTATTGGCTGACTCTATTCAGCACTGTGATTGGCTAGCGAGACACATGATGAAATTAATAACCTATAAATAGGACTATGCACTTAAAAAAAAAAACTTTTTTTTTAAGTGAGCTTCCATCACTGTGATGACCACTGTGATGACCACACCGCCCACTTCACACTGGGTGTGATTTTTTTGTTATGGTCTCAAAAAGGGACGTGGCCTAATGGCCAAATTGCGCCCCCTACAAAACTTCTAAGTTGAAGCCCCACAATACGGTTTCACCTACATGCATGAAAATCTACGGGGTCAAGTTTTCCCCTTTTTTCCATGTAACTTTTGAGCTGATTGCCATACAGTTACTATTTTTGCTATAACTTTTGAACGGTTTGTCATACAGACTTCTACTTGTGAGTCGTGTCACTTGATTCGGTTGAGAGTCCTTGTCCTTCATTGGAGTTACTTAGTCCCGCAACCTATTCTGATTGGTTGATATTTTTTGCAGTGGTGTGTTCTGCCGTGTTACGCTATGTACGTAGTATGACGTGCAGAACTTTTTGGAAAAAAGCGTATGCCCTCTACTAACCAGTTCATCCATTGACCACGCGCGGGTGTATGATCATGACCACGCACATGTCGTGCAGGGAATGATTATCGTATGCCCTCCGAAAAAATCTAGAACACACCACTGACCTTTTGCCTCATACATTAGTACACACCTACATTAGTACACCCTTCGCTGTACTGTGATTGGCTCATACATTAGTACACCCCTACATTAGTACACCCTAGCTGTACTGTGATTGGCTGACTCTATTGGCTGACTCTATTCAGCACTGTGATTGGCTAGCGAGACACATGATGAAATTAATAACCTATAAATAGGACTATGCACTTAAAAAAAAAAAACTTTTTTTTTAAGTGAGCTTCCATCACTGTGATGACCACTGTGATGACCACACCGCCCACTTCACACTGGGTGTGATTTTTTTGTTATGGTCTCAAAAAGGGACGTGGCCTAATGGCCAAATTGCGCCCCCTACAAAACTTCTAAGTTGAAGCCCCACAATACGGTTTCACCTACATGCATGAAAATCTACGGGGTCAAGTTTTCCCCTTTTTTCCATGTAACTTTTGAGCTGATTGCCATACAGTTACTATTTTTGCTATAACTTTTGAACGGTTTGTCATACAGACTTCTACTTGTGAGTCGTGTCACTTGATTCGGTTGAGAGTCCTTGTCCTTCATTGGAGTTACTTAGTCCCGCAACCTATTCTGATTGGTTGATATTTTTTGCAGTGGTGTGTTCTGCCGTGTTACGCTATGTACGTAGTATGACGTGCAGAACTTTTTGGAAAAAAGCGTATGCCCTCTACTAACCAGTTCATCCATTGACCACGCGCGGGTGTATGATCATGACCACGCACATGTCGTGCAGGGAATGATTATCGTATGCCCTCCGAAAAAATCTAGAACACACCACTGACCTTTTGCCATAACTTTTGAACAGTGTCGTACAGAGTCATGAGTCGTCTCACTGGACTCGGTTGAAATATTATTATTGTTATTGTCTCCGCCAGGCCGAAAGGCATGGCGAGAGAGTATGTTTTACCCCCTGTCCGTCCTTCCGTCCGTCCGTGTATGTGTCCTGTCTGTGTGTTACCAGCTAATCTCCGGCACCGTTGCCAATTCAGAACCTCTGCCCTAAAAAAAAAATTATAGCGACACCAGGAGGCCGATTTGTGCAAAACCCATTTTTTTATATTACTCCAACAGATTTTATCCAAACTGGTACACAGTATCTCTATAGTCATGTGATCAACCCCGGATCTGTCCGATTTCCCATATTCCATCCTGATTGGCTAAGGTTGGCTTCCAAAGTTTGCAGGATTGGTCCGTTTTCAACAAAATGGCTCAAATCATGAACGCAGCTTGCAATTTCCGTGAAATTTCACACGCACATACCCACTAGGCAGAGGAAGAAATACCTCCCATTTCACATTGGCCTGTTAAAGCGCCAACAGCAGGTCTAATCTTAGCAAAACACATTTTTGGAACAAAATGCCTCAAATCATGAATGCAGTGTCCGATTGCTGTGAAAGGCCTAAGAAGAAATGGCACCCTTTTCACATTGGCCTATTATAGCGCCACCAGGAGGCCACAAAAATGTACCTGACCTGGCGGAGACCTGTGCTCCGAGGAGTACTTTTTCTAGTTTAGCTCTGCTCCCTGTTCTGATTGGTCGATATTTTCCCCTAAACGTGGACAGAGGTGCGAGGGCCCAGTCATCGTTGCTTGCTGCTTTAATTTAAATGTGTTTTACATTGGACAACATAGTGTAGCATGGCATGTTTTAAATGTTTTTTTACATTGGATGATATAGTGTAGCATGGAGACAGCGAGGTAGTAGGAGCTGCTGTATGCCCCCATATTTCGGACACATCTTTAAGTGTCTACCACCTGTGATACAGCAATCCATTGATGAAAGCGAAAATGGTCAACTGCAATTAGTACACCTTGCTGTCTTCATCCAAAGCTGCTACCGTATGCCTATATAACTCAGCGCTATCCAGCTTCCATACAGCCCTGGACCTGGTTGAGGACCACATCGTTGTCCTGCTCTCGGTGCAGCTTTTGTGGGTCGAGGGGTTCGGGAGCAGCAAGACTGTTGTGACTGTCAGTCACTATAGTGATACTCTGTTACTGCTAGTCTGCTAACCCCTTGACATCTGCTGCATGAGCAATGAGGTCCTTGAAGTAGACCACACAACGGTTCCTATGGACACTGGCCAGGGCCTTCTCCCATAGCCGCTCGAACGTGACGGGTAAGATTCCTTACATGTTACAGCATTTAGCCATCTGTAGTCCAAGCAAACCGTCCAGTTGTTGTCCTTTCTGCACACAAGGATGATGGGGCAGTCAAGGATGGTTTGATTAATCCTGCTGCTGCCATCTCCTGCACTTTCTGCTCTGCAGCTGCCCTTTTGGCTAATGGCAATCGGTGTGGGCAAAGAAGAATGGGGTGAGAAACTGAGAATCTTCAATGTCAATCTCATGCTGGACTAGCTTGGTACAGTACAGTCCTTGTTGTGGGCAACGAAGATGACAAGAGACTCCTCAGATAAGTATAGTTGTTAATACAGCTGTGACAGGAAGACTAATGTTGATCTTATGGGAAGATCATGTCCTTTGCTGCAACACTTCAACATCTACAGTACTGATCTCAGCTTCATCTATGTATTCATTCAGCTGTGGAGTACTGGACACACTCTGGTGGAAGAGCTCTCTCTCTCGCACGCACGCACGCACATACTGTACACACACATACATACATATATTATATATGATAATTATGCATGTAGAGATTTTTTGAAATAAAATAAATCCAGAGGTCCGGGCCTCGGTGGCCATATAGCTGGCTATGGCCATTGAAACAATGAAACATCAACATTAAACAAGGCTTATGTTTATAATTGTGCCTTTTGTATCCCTGGTGATTTTACTGTATAAATAAACTCTGTCAAGGCATCATCATCATCCTCAGGTATTCGAGGTAGAACTGTGTTGGTTTGAAGATACGTTACAAGTTTCTGCAGGACACAGTAGATTTGAGTATAACATTCTCCAGGATGCCTATGCATGCATGGGGCTGATCTTTATCTCTGCCAGGCAGAAGGCCAGGGCCAGAGATTATGGGCCCTATCTTACACCAGGCACTTAGTTGCATTAGGCACAGCACAATTATCAAGTTCACAACCGACAAAGTTGACATTTTCACCCACGTTCTATAATTACCTAATGTACTTGGCTCACCTGTGTTCTGATGGGCGTTGTTGGTCTTAAAATGAGGTGTGGTCTGGTACAATGCGCTGCTGTCTTAGGGACAGTGAGAAAAGTAAAATAGAGATTGCACCTTATCAATAGATAGATAGATAGACCTTTATTGATTCCGCAGGGGAAATTCAGTCGCCAGAGACTGCACAGCAGTTAAGTTACAGTTACAGGGTAAAATAAGTAATGCAAGATGGACGCAGGGTAGAAAAAACATGACACAATAAGAAACACCATCAATAATGAACAAGTATACAACAGTGCACCCTCTAAAATAAATAAAATAAGAATACACACAGCAACCATGTCTGACAGTGTCCTGACTCCTTACAGAATTGTACTGTCTTTCATTTTGGGGTTATTAGTCTATTGACCAATCAGAGCCTTATTGTAGATCTTCATGGCTACCAGCACAAAAGACAGACCAAGTCTATTGTAGTTCCTCTTAGGGTAGATGAATCTATCATTACCCGTCCTGTTCAGGTGCCCCACAATCTCCATGTGGGTGGGATGGGTTGGCAAGGAAGCTTCCAGTCCTCACCTAACCACCTCCTCCACCCCCTCCAGTGAGGCCCCAACAACGGAGCCAGCCGTCCTCGCCAGCCTGTTCAGATTGTTAGTGTCCACAGCGCTGTTGTGACCCCCCCCCCAGCAGGCAATTGCAAAGAAGAGAGCACTAGCTATAACGGACTGGTATAACATCTACAGCATCCTATTGCACACCCCAATGAACCTGAGCCTTCTCAGGAAGAACATGCACCTGCTCCGCCCAGGCCTTACCCAAGCTGGTCTTAAATCCAGCGCAGTCACAGCACAGGTATTTCCTTACTATTTAGAGAACACATTAAGTGGGATGCGCCTGCAGGCATGATGTTTGCAATGCACGCACACTGCTTGAATTCAACACATCACTTACGTTCAACATGGTAGATGATATTTCTGAAAGACAAACATTAAGGTTGAAAGGCATGCCTCCTTCAGAGCATAGCGATATACACGTATTATAGAAGAGGAGTGTGTGTCAAATAGCCAAACTACTCAAAATAATTAATACCAATGTAATTCACGCAAGGTGAATTGCAAGGTGTTTATGCATCAACTGTTTTGAAAATAACCACATCAAAAATTCAGATGATATTTGAAAGATGTTTCTATGATATTTCAATGCTGATGTGTGCACCATAATTCATGAGGACAGAACCGCATGCTGAGACAAGGCTTTTGCATGGATCACAGTCTCATTACTGAAACGATTCCATTTGTCTGTTCATAAATCACACTATCCGTCTATTCAAGCCATTATTTCTTGATAATGTCATCGTGGGATTTCCCCCCCATATTACAGCATGGCTGTATGGCCACTGGCAGCTGCAGCTCTGTGTTTCCCAGATTCCATGGAACAGTCAAAGCTCATGGGAATCAACAAAATGTTACAATGTCCAGAACATCTTGTGTGTTAGAGACAGGTGGATAGCATGCAGAGATTGTGTGAAATTTTAGATTACATACTGTATAGATATTTAAGAGTGCATATACAGTAAATTATACAGTATATCTCAAATTGGTTATAATACTAAGATTTAAGAGAAGGGTGTACACAGTTTACAAACAGTTTAGATATATTTACAACATTACTACTCTAGGCATTTAGCAGACAGAGAGACACTGTTATCCAGACTTCAAGAGCAATTTACAAGAGAGAGTAAAAAAGGCATGAATCCTAGTCAACAAACAACAAGGTAAATGGTCATATACTGTATGTAGTAAGTAGAGTGCAAAGAAAACAATACGGTGCTTCAAAGAAACTAGCATACCAGCCAACATCAACCTAGCATCTGTCTAAACGACATGTTATCTAAATAACATTCTTACAGTAGCATTTGTGGTCAAGGAAAAATAAATCTAAAAAGCAAAAAATATGTCGACATAATAAACACATCGACATATGTTTTGTTGTTTAGATAAATGATATTGTGCGTACAATAATACCTCTGTCCCCATGTGCACACAGTACCTCATGCCATGTACCTACTGAAAATAATAATTCACATACTTTACACCCGTTAACCTATGCTGTTGTCACAATAAATCTGATTCCCACTGAGTGAATGATTGTGAATTCCTGTCTGCCACCTGGCATACAGGGATCCACTGAGGTAGGTCATGATGAAAGGGCATTTGAGGCAAGGCAAGGGTTCAAGTCCATATTATTCTTGCTCATGCAGTCAATCACACTCAAGCTTAGCTGGTTTCAATCGCTGGGCCAATCCAAATACACTGTGAGTTGCATTACTTTTTATGAGCCCTGTCTTGGAAGAAAGTTTCCATGACACAGACAGAGAGGGGTTTTCTTCATGCAAATAGACAGTCCTTGCATGAATATGACACAGATATTCTATGGATGGCCCTAAAGTGACCTTTAGAGTGAAACACTGTAGATTAGAATGGAAAAATGTCTGTCTGGGTACGCAAGACTGGATGCCGGTCTGTAGTGGTATTATATGGTCAGTATATTGATTAATAATCTACTGCCTCATATTCTTACAATAAATGCTCAAAATCTCTGTACGTATGTCTGTGCATCCGTCTGTAGTTTACGTATCTTGAGAACCATCTGACCGACTGACTTCAAACTTGGCAAGTGTGTCGCTGACGACCGGAGGGACTTGAGAAATGTCAGTACAGTACTTCCTAGAAGAATTTGGTCATTTTAGTGTTAGTCAAGAGAGTCAAGTGTGTTCCTTCCTCCAAGTGAGATTCCACTTTTCTCTGGAGTTGTGTTGAACTCTCATATAACATTTAATTCACTGCATAGAGATATATTGGACTATTGAGACATAACACACTAGTTTTATTGCATATGTAGTGCTATTGGCTAATGTGACACATGACCAAATGCACAATCCAAATAGATGAAACGCACACCTTGCAGTGAGGAGGTGCCGGCCAACAAAAACAAGCATAAAGATATATAAAAGTAGCTCCACACTTGTAGCTCCAAAGCAATGGTCTATTAAGACATTAAAAAAACTTTCAGAAAACTTTTCAGCATCTATGCTGCCTTCATTAGGGCTGAACTATACAAAAATGCTTAGCCGCGGGAAGTAGGCCTACTTTTGACTAGAAGGGGCGGTCAAAAGTAGATTTCTTTTTCTTTTACTCCCCAACCCACAGTCCCATTTTTAGCAGCTGCAAAGCTGCTGCTCTACAAACAGGCTGAGACATAGTCCGACACCTAAGTGACACCTAAGTGTCATTGGCTGTCCTGGCTGTCCTTCACTCCTTTAAGCCAATGGCGACACAAATGGGGAGCCGGCCCGCCCCCCGCAGTAACCGTGCTCCGCTGCGCTCCCCCCATTCACAGACAGTGCAAGTTTTACTGCAGCCTCAGGCAGGAGGGTTAGCCTAAATGCTAGCGTGCTTCATTAGACCTAGTTTGGCTATTAAGTTATTATATTTGGCCATGTTCACACTGACTTCAATCTTAGCTATTGTTGGGAAGACCCGTGTGGTGTCAAAAAATGTTGCCACCACTTATATAAAAAACATTAGAGCGTTTAGCGTCGCAGATTCTGTGTCTCACACACACACACACACACACACACACACACACACACACACACACACACACACACACACACACACACACACACACACACACACACACACACACACACACACACACACACACACACACACACACACACACACACACACACACACACACACACTACAGAATGCAGCTGCTAATAATATGACTGTCAAGTCATATTTATTTTCTTGTTTATTTATATGAATAACGTGACAGAGTTTTTTATTTTCTTTATTTTATCATTCGTTCATTCTAACGTCCTCAACCTCCAGCACCCCTAGTTCCCGCGGGTATGCAAAAGTGCAACAATGTTTTGTAGTTCAACCCTGATGAACCCAGATAGATAGATAGATAGATAGATAGATAGATTTACACCTGACAAAATAACATTCTGAGCGAGGGAAATACTTTAACAATAAGCAGTGGACTATGTGAATTAAAATGATTTGTATGCTGTCCTTGGTTTATTCATACCCATCCTCAGGCGGAAAGAATCCAAACATCTGGTGAGTTCATAAGGTGACACAACAAGAGACATATTCTGGCAAAACAAAAGTAAATTTTATGTGATTTAAAAGCAGCACAATAACATTACCTTCTCTGAGTGTTTGGATAAGGAGGTGGTGTGTATAACTAATGCTACCTTATATGGAATGTCTTCTGATTTAAGCTGCTGGTAAGTTTATTGTCACTGCACTTAGTGAGCATAACTTATCCTGGCCACATCTAACCACAGCCATTTACTTAACATGACAGCTGTTAGTTTATTAGAATGAGGTTTTAATTGATAAGAATTTGACACTTTCTTCCTTTAGCTTACTTTTACACCATTTACTTTTCACTCCGCTTCAATGGAACCTGAATGCTTGTCTTTTGTTTAACCACATAAATCCTAGATCAGCTATTTTCTGCAAAGATATTAGTGTAGAGCGAAAACAGAGGGGGGTCTAGTATAGAGCCCTGGGGGACTCCGGTCATCTACCAGTCAACTAAGTGTTTTTTTTAATGGTTAAATGATGCATAAGAAAGGATTAGTAAACACACCATCTTCCCGGGCCTGGGAGAGCACAATGCTATTCAGGAGGTGATATTCTTTATGGAAAAGTAATCCATTGTATGCAAGACTATACAAAATGCTTTGCTCCATTATACCCCTAAAGTATCATTCATAGTCGGACGTAAGGATACGTAACGAGCGCCGGCGCTCCTTGCGTTGTCGTTTTTTACTCCCCCTCCGTCACTTATGGCTCCAGTTTTTCCGTCCGTTCAGTCGACATTCACCGTCAGCCCGACGTACGGTCACTACGTTTTGCCTGTAGTACCACTGGGCTACAATGCTACTTTCATAGCATTGTAGCGTCACACAACCTGTTGCCAGATTTTGTGAGAGAAATAAGTAACCAGGTCTATGAAAACAAGCCCAAAAGAATCGACTAGGCCACATATATGAAAATAGCAGATCTACAATATATATTTGAGAATCACTGGTTTAAATAATAATTGGCCCAAATAAGCAACTACACTTTAGAAACAAGCCCAAATAAAACCGCAACCACCAATAAAAAATTGCTTGTTTGTTTACAAGCAACTATACAGAAGAATAAGCCCAAAGTCGCTTATAATAAGCAGACATGGCAACATTGGGTACGACGCAATCTCTCTCTCCTAAATAACGTGAAGGACCATGCATGTGTCCGTAAAGAACGGACGGAATCCCTCACCCCGTGACGCACGTTTCAGACCCATCTAGGGACTTTGAACGGGCTTTGAGCCTTAGCCTATGTGTTCTAATGGAGAAAGGAATAGAAAGAAGTACTAGTTCTTTTCCATCAAGAACCAACAAAGAACACTCCCACTATTCCCAAAGGTTCTGGAAACCATGAGCCACGTAGATGGGATTCCCTGTACAATCATGAGCCAGCTTTCCATTCCTGCTGCTTCCTGCCTTTCCAACCGATGTAGTAGTATGATGGTCCAAGGCTTGGCACGCTTGTTTCCCTGTCTACACAGGCAGGTTATAGTCGGAACTGCCGGAAACTAGTCTGGCTGTAAAACGCCATGACATAATATTGTTAACCCAAAAAAACATAACACTTTTCCAGTATTGGTGTCCAACAGGCCCTAATAACATAATCTTAGTTTTATTTTCCAAATTGATGCATGCATGCATATTATGACATTTTTAATATGTGAGCTGTTAAACCTGATAATTAGTTATCAAGAGTCAGTTGTTATGGACAACAAAAAAAACTTTAAAGGACCACATCACAGATATTTTACCTGAATCGTACTGCTAAGTATTATGAGGAGACATTTGAAATAACACTCTCCAGACACTCACTGGTAAATCTCCACCGGGAGTTTTGTCAGCCTGTGTAAATCTCACACAAGACATCACGTGTGAGATTCAGAGCAGTATTAAAATATTATGTCATGTTAGTCACAACTTGTCTTGATGTACTGTAAACCTATGACGGAGATAGTTTTTTCACTACTGTGTGTGTGTGTGTGTGTGTGTGTGTGTGTGTGTGTGTGTGTGTGTGTGTGTGTGTGTGTGTGTGTGTGTGTGTGTGTGTGTGTGTGTGTGTGTGTGTGTGTGTGTGTGCGTGCGTGCGTGCGTGCGTGCGTGCGTGCGTGCGTGCGTGCGTGCGTGCGTGCGTGCGTGCGTGCGTGCGTGCGTGCGTGCGTGCGTGCGTGCGTACGTGCGTGCGTGCGTGCGTGCGTGCATGTCTCTCCTGTCTCACAGCCTTTGGTTTCCTGTCTCTCTACACTGACCTATCCGAAAAGAATACAAAATAAAAATCACAACACATTGTCTCTGGAGTCATGTGATAAACATGTATCGTACATATCTTTCATATCCCACACCGCTTGGCTATAATTGGCTTCCAATGTTTGTAGGAGGGGCCTATTTTACAAGAGAACTGCCACAAATCATGAATGCATAATCTGATTGACCCCAAATGTCACTGTTTGCTGCATCTCGGAAGTCATATGACAATGAGCCTGCCCTGTGACAACAAGCCTGTGTTGCCATGGCTCCTAAAATGTGTGGGAGATGCCTATAACATCTTTCTTTCTTTCTATTTTTTACAAGAAACACCTCAGAGCGCTTTCACATCTGTGGAAGGAAAGTATTAAACATCAACCCCACGCTGTTAAGTGGGAGTAGCTAGTCTCACAAGCCAGACAACTATTCCCCAATCCTCGAAAGCTACACAGTCTGTAACTATGCCCCCTATATGCTGCGAACGGAAGCCGTCGTCTGTCTGTCATTTCCATTCTCTGAAATATATTTAAATATATATTTTAAATATATTTTTTTATTTCCATTTCTGCTAAGCAGCATGTTAGATATGCTTCGACTAATTAGATTTACAGTAGTAGAATTATTTATGTGACTGCAATGTGCAACGGGAAAATGGAAGTAGGGTGGAGGCGGGGCATCAGGTTTACTCTCTTAGCATTCAGGCCTTCCGTTGTACAGACTGTATGGCAAGCATTTGAAAGTTTTGTGAGCCAACTAACTTTTGTGTCTACCCAGACACTGGACTATTTATTTACAGTTATGTGAGAATGCATCTGAAACTGACATTCTCCTGTTCTGGCCTACATGTGTGAAAGGCCAACACTCACTGGACAATGTCCCGACCTTATTCCCAAAGGACATTTTCCTCAGCTCATATATGAAAAGGGCTTCACACAGCCCTGGGAAGGCTGGTAACCGTCTTCCATGCCGACATCTCGCCACTCCGACTAGTGGCTTCCGCGTGCGGTTAGGGTTAGGGTGAGGGTTAGGTATAGGGTTCGTTAACGTCGGAAAGGCGACACGTCGGAAAGCCGCCATGTAACCGGGTAGGCTACCCGGCCTGGCGGAGTTATGTGCTCCATTGAGCTTCCCTTTTGAATATACTATGTTAAATGCATGCAACAGTTATATAACCTTTATCTTTTTTTATTTAGTTTTTACAATTATAGTAGAAATGTCCTTACACATCAGCTAGACAATAAAGTCTATAAAGGCTAGAAAATAAATAAAGAGATGAATGAACAGATGGCACAGACAGACGGGGGAAGGGGGGGCACCATTTTTTAAATCCATAATAAAATATTTCCCACTTTAAACATGCTTCTTGGGTACTCCTGATTTCTAACAAATGTCTTAAACAAATGTTGCTCAAGACAACCTTATATCCTTATTGTGTTGATCTGTTAGAACAGAAACCGTTGTCATGTCTGCCTTGAAACGGTTTACAATATGTGTTGGCTTGCTGCCATCCATGTCCCTCTAGTGTCATTTTGCTACCATAGGAAACCTACCCAATGATGTTTACGTACAGTAAGCGTCAACCTTTTTTCCATTACTGTCTTTCTCATTAGAAAGACATTTCTGTGTAATAGTGTCCATCTATGGTCAGTAACTTTGAAGTTCACAGGCAAGATGATCAAACATAAAATAACTGGGTCCTGAGTCAGACTCCTAATCTGTTTGATGATGAGTAATTCAGCTATGTCCATCAACCACGGCCTGATACGGTAGTGGTTTGCTTTTAATACATTAATTAGTGGTACACTACCTTGCATTTTCCACAGGAAATGTTTGGAAACAGAGAATAATTCAGAGTGTAATTCCAGTTGTGGCAGGAAGCCCCCCCTGCAGTAAGTACTTTTTTCCCCTTTTTTATTTGTTTGAGAAACAAGGCTCATCCAGCAGGACACATGTTTCACACAGCCAAAGGACGTTATCTACAACAGTGGTTCTCAAATTGTGCTCCACGTACCAGTGGGCCCCCAACAAAATGAGGAAATGTTTACTCACACTAATGTTTCACCGGCTAGAAGTTAGTCCAATGAGGGAATGTATAGTTCAGTTCGACACTTTCGTCAGGAATAATAATCTTTTGCGATGTTATTGCATTCAGTTGGCGGTGTGACTCTGCTCCTGTGATACTACTGATGTATCTGTGCAAGCGTGACACAGAATATATCACATCACAAGCCCCCCATGAAGCAGAGCCTAATATACAGAGTTGTGCATCAACACAGAACCCTTCAAGGGCATGAATTAATATACAGATTAACATACAATCCACAGAAACAAACATTTAAATATTGAGCCCTTTAAAGACACGTATATCTTAAAGCCCTTTAAGATACACAGATGATATAACATCATACTAGCCGCAGAATCAGACATTTACTTAAATGGCAAAGGAGGAGGCTGGGAGGTGGAGGGAGTTTGAAAACAGACAGCTGCAGGAACAGAGCTAAAACCAATAATGAGCATGAAAAGTGAACAGTGTTCTGCTTAAATATACTGCATAAATGTGCGTGGCAGCTACACTGTGCCTACCCTCCTGCCCGCCGTGGCTACCTGAACTAACGCTGCGCTCGATGAATGACTATAAGGTCATAGGTTTCACTCTCTGACTCTGGCACAAACTCTTTTCAAATCGGGTCTGCAGCTTAATACAGTATACATACAGTACTGTATTAATTAGGGCACTGTTTCACAAACAGTGGGTCGGGACCCAGTGTTTTTTTTGTTTCCTACATAAAACAATATTTATTTCAAAAGATTAAAAAAAAGTTTAAACAAAAAAAGGCACAACTTTTCATCGATTAAAATCAATTCCAAAAATGTTCAAAAGTATTTCATAAATAAAATTACAAAAATCGAATACATTTCCATAAATAAATGTAAAAAAAACATTTAAGAATTACTGAAAATAGCAGATCTACAAGCTCACAACGCGGCGTGAGCTGCTATTTTCACTAGATTGGGTCCTGGGCAAATGTCTAATTTCTCTCTTGGGTGTTGAGCTAAAATGTTTGGGAACCACTAAATTAGGGGGTCCTTGACGTGAAAAATGTTTGAGAACCTCTGATCTACAATATCTTCTGACCTAACAACTACAGTACAGCTGTGAGAGGGCAGAAGGTAAGCCGATAAATAATGGCAGATAATGGCTTTAGATCCTGAGGCTCCAGAGTGTTCACTTGACATTGGTGTCATGTGTCAGATATTGAGTAATTACTCTAGCCTAAGGTCAACTTACAACTTTTGTGGTTGATTGATTTATTGGGTTTCATTATGCCTAGACATGTACAGTATACACTGACGCTTATCTCCCCTTTGTTACATGGTTTTATATCTGCAATTCCTCTCTGTATATAAAATCCTCAGTGCTAATTTATCCATTTATAAATCTGAGATTGTACATATGCAACCACATTGACCTGGAAAACACTGATGATTTTACAGTGTACTTTGCTAAATCTAAACCAGGCATGGTTGTTAAAATGGTGACAGGGCATTTTCCCAGAAATTAGGGTTCATCTGAGCATAGTTCAGAGCTTGACAGTTTCTTGGATTTGGCACAGAAGAAGACGCAACATCTCATAACCATTAATCATTGAGCAGAGAGATGGGTTTATGATCCACTGTACTCCCTTGTACCTCAAACGGCATCAGACATACTGTGAATTTTCATCATAGGGAGATACAACAGAGACCAATCACCAGAAGAAAAATAGAATATAATAACCATATTAATCATTATATCTGGTGCCAGCCCCTTAATTTATTAATTTATTGGTAACACTACAAACAAACTATGGAACTGTTTTGTAAAGCCAAAGTGTGTTAACTGTTACTAAAGACTTGAGGTTACTTCATCTAGAACTAAACTGGGATATTGTCTTCACAATTTCATCATGAACCATGAAATGTGACAGAATTCAAGGGTCAAAGGTGTTTTTCCAGTGCAGATACCACATAAACCCAGTTTACGTGGCAAGTAGGTGTGCAATTCGAGAACGAAGCTGCTTGACAGCATCCAATTTGTATTTTATGAGCAGGATTTCACGCTTGAAATAGCATTTATACAGCCTAAAATAATCCTACTCAATCAGCTAGCAATTCCAGCTTGGTCCCTTCATTGATTGATTGATTTGTTTATTTCGGACACTGTTAAAAAAAAAAAAAAAAAAAACATAAAATAAACATAATACACTTAAAATAAGAAATATGAAATATAAGAATATGAAAACAAATACATGTTGTACTCTACGG
The DNA here is from genome assembly GCF_963454915.1 of Gymnoscopelus microlampas. NCBI lineage: Eukaryota > Metazoa > Chordata > Actinopteri > Myctophiformes > Myctophidae > Gymnoscopelus > Gymnoscopelus microlampas. Next base: position 45,353,890 of record NC_139945.1, on the reverse strand, counting down.
TGTTCAAAAAGTAAAAAACGTATCTAGTCCTATCCCTTCAGGTTATGGATAAACAGCAGACAGGGCCATCCCTCCTGGGTATGGGAACATACAGTATTTTTGTATTGTGTTTCTAAACCATTACATGGATTAAGTGTGATTGCCATTTGGAATCTCAGTGCTCTGATTTTGGAAAGGGACCATAACAGTAATGCATGAGCAACAGCATGCATGGATCCGGAGAGCATTAAACCCTGGATACATACGATACGATAGGAGGCACTGGATAATCAATTCAGTATTGTGAAACATAATATGTTGATACTCATCTGTGTCTAATTTTTTCCATAGACTTTTGGCAGTTTGTGGACAGTTTGTGTGGGTCCCCTTTGGCCAAATGGAAATAACAATGAATTATTATACCATATAGCTACTGTATATCATACTTCACAAGAACACTGTTGGTATAACGAAGAGATTGTTACATGCATAGATTTTAAACTATGACCCATGGCTTCTATGCTCTTCTTAAGATTTACTTGTACTTCACCCGGTAAGTCAGGCTTTCTGGCTGGAGGCGCTTCTGGTTCATGACATCATGCATGCAGCGACATGAGCCATGATTGAGAACTTTTGAGGACACATGCATACGCGCACGCACGCACGCACGCACGCACACACACACACACACACACACACACACACACACACACACACACACACACACACACACACACACACACACACACACACACACACACACACACACACACACACACACACACACACACACACACACACACACACACACACACACACACACACACACACAGTGACCCTTCCTTCTAAGTGGAGCAACACTATGCCAGGAAAATGCCCCTATGACAGAGGGTTCTCTTTGAGTACACCACAAATGTATTTGCCCACTCTTGGAGAATATGGTGAAGGATGACTCATCTCACCTTTTTCCACATCTCTGTAGGGTGCCTATGGTTTTTGCACCACTGACACTAAAATGTGTGTCTGTCTTTGTAATGAGGGGTTTATGGTTGACGGATTGTTCTTGCTGACAGTCTGATGCTTCACATTCTCAGTCAAATGAGGAAGAGCTGCTCTTCTCTTTTTTACCCTTACATATAGCATCATGGTCATCGAATGTGCACTTTTAAAACCCTTTTTTCCAACCCTTTTTACTGATGTCTTTCCCATATTGTCACTGTTCCTATTGATACACTAGCCTCATGTCTTACTAAATAAAGTACATCAATCAATCAATCAATCAATCAATCAATGAGCAGTCTTTGTGAATCATAGCCATGCCCCTATAATGAACCTTCTTTTTCATAGTCACTTTTTCTTTAGCCTTCTTGATTCAAAATCAAGGTCATTTCGGCCTACTCAGCATTTTTATACATACCACAGAAGAACGGCAGCATGTTAATTGCTTAATTGTATCATGCAGTCCACCTGTATAGAAGCATGTGCATTCATTATGTTTCTCCACTCATTTATTCAGATTTTTCCTTTAATTTGTCACCTGTCTGTATGTTTCAGTGTCAAGCTCACTATACTGTAAAGCCTCACGATGCGAAACAAATCCTTGACCTCACTTTGCATGTGGTAACAAGTACAGAATAGAAAGACAAATCTCTCGTTTCAGCAGGAAAGATATTACTGAAATATACAGCTGAGGACTGAGGAGTACATGGAGTCACTGTTTTCACAGCTTTTTGCTGCCCTCTCTAAACAAAGAATCTCCTCCAATGTCTTTTCTATTTTACATTTCTGTCATAGATACATACAGACACGGTTCATAACACACATTGTTTGTTGAAAAAATATACATTAGAGCTTAATGCTACATGTGAGTTGTGTAACTGGGGGTCACCAGACTCAAAGAAATAAGGTTCAGGCCAATTAGTGATGAAATACCGTGCACTCGAATTTAACATTTGCCTTAAATGTTTGAGTAAACAAACACGGTGGATATGGTGGGGGGGACCACAGGAAAATCTGTTTAGTCAATTTATTCACATTGAATATATATATTATTATTTTGTTACCAATTCTTTTTATATCAGCAAGCAGCCAGCAATGTCCGATCTATGATTAGCCCATAAAAAGGCATGTTATTGATTATTGATTATTATTGAAGAAGGTGGCACAAATGTAGCACTAGCAGAAATATGTATGTTCATGTTGTGTAACGAATGGCTACCACATGTCCTGTATGTGCCTATAGCCTATTCAGTCTGGTTTGTTCATTCAGCAGTGTGTGTGAAGGATGGATGTCTGGAATCTGTGAGACTGGGGATGCAACTAATGTTTAACACATGCCTTTGCCTGGCTTTCTGCTAAAGGTCTAAAATTGTGCAGAAAATAACAGCAAATTGAACCATGAAGAAAACGTGTTCCAGTTATTTTTGTATGTTTTTGTTTTTGCTGACTCTCTAACCATTGCCATCAACAATCTTTGAACTAAAGATTGGCATCCTAAGGTCAAAAACAGTTAATGTAGGACATGCAAACAGCTGAAGTTCTCTAGAGTTATTTCACAAGTCTAAGCACCCTCAACCACCACATTTGTTCCACTTCAATGTGTCATTGATTTTTGTTTTTCCAGTTAGACAGAAGTTGGCGCCCTCTACAGTCTTTACAACATGGTCCTCCTCTCACAGTTTCAATCATTCAGACTCATTTTGAGCATTTTCTGTTAGTTAGGCAGTAGTACGTTAAAAGCAATGCTCCTTCTATTCTACTAGAACATATAGGTTAGTGGTCACAGCTGGAATTGACCAATAATAACCAGTAAAATAAGTAAGCAAAGAGAAAAAGTAAACCTTTATGTGCAGTGTACCTGAAGCTCTTACTCCTATCTCTTACTCAGTCTATATGCTGTTTACTTTACTTTATTTGTTTATTTAGATGGGAAACCACATATAAATGAACAACACATAGGCCTATCAATGTAATGTAAATACACCGGATTTAGCAAAGATGCTAATTTACATCCGCAGTCCCCACAAAATAACATAAAAACAAGCAGACACAATAGGGTACATTACATTACATCATGTAGACTAATGCTTACCTCCTTTTCAACTATTTTCTTCTCTAACCGTTATTGGGTACTTTCTTATGACCTGTTAGTGTTTATAACAGTTTGATTTAATAGAATAATTGCAGCTGAATGAATCCCTTGAGCACATTGTTTCATGCAGTTTGTCATTAATTAATTGGAATTGCAACGCCCCAAATTGTAAGGCTACATAACAGTACAGGCTCACACAGAATGTGTTCACAATTAAAATCTAAAAGAGAGTATTTCTGTATATGAGAGTCACTGTCACTGATGAAAACTACTGCCACTCTGCCAGCATCGAGATTGAAAAACTCAACCAAACTAAGATATATGAATAAAGTACAAATAGGCCTAGATTTGGTCTCATAGCTTGGTTTGTAATCCCACTGAAATGTGTGGTAATTGGCTCCTAACTGGAGTCTGTCTGTATCTTATAGAAAGGTGGTTATTGGCCTAGGCCGTGGCGTCGCGGTCTAGGCACCCTGGTTGAAACTCCTTAATAGCAGCGTGCCGCGGGTTCGCGTCCCGTTCCCGACGGCCTTTGCTGCATGTCTTCCCCCATCTCTCTCCCCATTCTTCCTGTCGTCATACTGTCACTATCCCTCTCCAATAAAGCAATAAAAATGCCAAAAAAAAGAAAGAAAAAAAAAAAGAAAGGTGGTTATTCAGATCTATTCAACTAACTAACGCATGTTGGAATATATAAGAAATAAAAATCACACCTGTGTGAAGGTAGCGGCGCCTTTGATACATTTTGTCATCAATAAGTGTTTATAATGTGTTTATAGCCACGTGTCACGTGAAGCTTGACCAATCACTTTGTTGACGTGTCTGACCAATCAGAACGTTGACGCAAAAGCCAGGTATAGAGGGCTAATATCCGCTCGGCTAGCGCCGCTAAAAAGTAAAATGACTTTAAATTCAGATTATCTATATCTATTTTAGCCAAGCAAAATGACCATATCTGGATTGCAAGTGCCAAGCCCTTATCGACACAGGAGCTTCCCTCTCCCTGTTCCACAAAGGAACCCTGCCTGACAGTCATGACAGTGGTCATTACATTACATTACAGTCATTTAGCAGACGCTTTTATCCAAAGCGACTTACAATAAGTGCATTCAACATAGGTAGGGAACGAAACTACTTATCACCAGAGGTCTTAAGTACATTTCCTGTAAAAACAAGCAACCAAGAGTATACCTACAGTAGCGTTAAGGTAAAAGTGCAATATATCAGCTACCTACTTTCTTAAACACATGAGATAAAATAGCCAAATCAAATGAGCACGAGCTAATAGATCCAATACAGCAATACAACAATAGTTCCTACAACTAGTTAACAACAAGTAGGCCAGGCAAAGAGGAAGGGTGGTCATCACAATGATGCAGGTTCAGGCTGAAACAGGAGAGCAAGCACAGATGCAAGGAACAAGGGCTGCTCTAGATAACAGTGGCCAATATAAATCTGGCTGGCTGACATCCAGGACGAATGCATTATTGGATTGGATCTAGTCAAACAATGGGGAGCTGTGGCGGACATTCCGCAGGCCCGCCTCCATATGGGCTCAGTAACAACTATGTCTTCAGTGTTGCCAATGAAAAAGAGACAGTAATGCCAGCATTCCACCTTGGGCACAGCAAGCGTGCCCACCAACGACAACACATGCTCACCCAGAGTGTGACGATAACGATAGGTGGTTGAACAGCCGAGGTCGACGGCACAGAAGATCAGTGAATCACCAGCACCGACACTGACAGGGCCCATCAGAGAAGACCTTTGCAGCCATGGGGTAGACTCTGCTATGAAAACTGTAGTTAGAGGATTGCCTCGACTACCGGCAGTCTGCGGGCAGATAAATGCCATAACAAGTCTCTTACCTGCTGCCCCACATCGACGACACCCTTGACCACATTGTGAGCTCCAGCTGGTTCAGCCCATTGGACCATCCTGGCTCGGGTCCCTCAGATTCGCTGTTTGGTCTGCCACCATCCAATGCAGCTCTGCATCCTCAGTATATCCCACTTTGATGAAGCCTTTCTCGTCACATCCTGAGTAAAGGCGAAAGGCAGAGAAATCGATTATATCAGTCCAATCAGTACAGTAAGACATGTGCATTTTATTTGTAATTTAGATAGATGCCAGGTTCATCTGTTGACCTGACATCCTATAGTTTGTATAGTTCCAAGCACATATTATTTATGTTTTGATATTATAATGTTAAGAATGATGATAGGTTCTTGGTTTACCTATGATCCTAGATTACTGAGGCACTTTACACTGTCTCTATGCATTTGTATTACCTTGCTTACTGTAAATCGTTCTGGATTAAGAGCGTCTGCTAAATGCCTAAATTGTCATTTTGTTTCCCTTAAAGAATAGTAGTCTCATTAGATGCTAACTTTGTCATCTTCAGATCTTATTGTGCATTGCAAATGTGTGTTGCATTTTAGGGATTTCAGTGGACAAAGGAATCCTGCCTGTCTACATGGACAAGTATAATTCAAAAATGCCTCTAGCTGCCACGAGAGGGCGACACATCCTTACGTTTGGGACTTTCTGGTCCTGGGCCCAGTCGACCAGACACGTCAGTTACAGTTTTGAGTACAGTTTTGAGGTATTTGTACTTTCCTTGACTATTTCCAATTTCCAATACTTTTACTTCTACTCCACTACATCATCGCAGGCAAATATTGTACTTTCACTCCACTACTATTATTTGAAAACTTTAGTTACCAGTAACCAGTTACTTTGTAGATTTGTATTAACTGGGGTGTTCATGTTCCCCGACATGATGGCTCCGTCTCCAGGGTCCTACGTGGGGGTGGTACAGAGGTATAATATAACGCGTGGGGGTGGTACTGTCCTCTGAGTTGCCCAGTGCAGACAGAGGGCTGTTAAGGACCTGCTCTCCCAGACACCTATATTTTGTTATACATGTTATGTTTGTTTTTACTTTAAGTACATTTTAATGCCAATACTTTTGAACGTTTACTTAGTACATTACGTTTACTTGTAACAGAGTATTTCTACTACTTACTTGTACTTTTACTTAAATAAAACATGTGAGTACTTCTTCCATAACTGGGTAAAGCTGGTGGTTTATGCTTATACCTCCAAGGGCTTATGCGGCAAACCATAAGGAAAGGCTGCACATGTGGTTCCCTGGTCACCACGCGGTTATAACTGTATATGGAAACACGTGACCCATGGAATGCCACTTCCTGATTGCTCACGATTCGTTTAGGAACTGAATGATAGACAGCTCCCTCGACCAGTAAAACACTGTGTTAGAACGGAAGAATGATAGACAGCTCCCTCGACCAATAAAAACACTGTTTAAAATCTAGTTAAGTTTAATCATGGGTTCAATAATTCAATTTAGTGAAGTCTGATCACGGGTTTATCTAATACAATTATTGACTTACGGCTAAACAGCAAGTAAACACTGCTAAGGTTATTATTTGGTTAGCCTAGGCTGCGATCAATATCATTTTCGGGTTTCTGATCCGGTCAGAGCGGAAATAGCTTTACGTCACCAGGTGGCCGGAACATTTGGTGCCGTGCACATCCAAAACGATTCCCCTAGTTTACAGTGTGTTTAGTTTGGTGACATCGTTTCGTTTCTTTTGGTATAATAATCGTTTGGTATGTCCATCTTTTATTCTAACTCGTGGCACGACTAGCCAGACTAAACGAATTGATTCGCATCGTGTGGGGAACCAAAACAACGCGACGCTGACCGGAACCCACCACCGGAACACGATAGTTTCCCCCCTTTTTTCTAAACCGGATCACATCATAGAGGTATAATATAACGGATCACATGGGCCAGTTTAGCGGTGGAAACGTCTGTGTGACGCGAGGTTATTATTTGGTTGGTGCGCTGATGTTTAGGGTAAGGATGTAGGCGGGGTGATCCTTGTCTACACTTCCTGACCAACATCATCCAGAGAGAATAGCAGATCTACAAGCCCACAACGCGTCGCATCGCAAGGCGCTGTAGAGCTTGTAGATCGGCTGTTTTCCGTGCGCTACACGGCGCACAGAGAAGTATAAATGATGGATAAGAGGTTGTTGTCAACTGAAGTTACAGTTGTTGTTTAGCTAGTAGTGAGCTCACAGGATCAACCAGCTAGCATCTCATTTAGTCTTGAAAGCGTTTCGTTTCGTTCTCTGGGGAACGGTAAGTTATACACATAAATATAACAAACAGATGAACTCTTCTGTCGATGTAATGTTAGTGTTAATGTGGAGTTTGTGTACCTGCTGAAACCGTTATTATGCGTAGAATAACCTGCTACAAGACATGTCAGCACCAGCCTAGACAACCTTGGCCACGAATTATATATTTAGTTAGTATAACTAATGTAAACAGCACATTCTGCTCAGTCTGTGACAACATTGGGGTTGTGGTCTATAGGATTCGACTCGGTGGCTAACTTAATTGTTTACTTAACGCCTTTTATGTGTATGTATCCCAAGGAGATGCCATATTAGGGCTAGGCTGACGTTATAATGGAATAGCAACGCCAACCTGTTGCAAATGCAACTGAGTGTGATACTGGCTGAGCCTGTGATCAGATCATGGGGGCCTGTGAATGCCTGCATGATTGGTGATTGATTGAATGAATACGTTATTAGACAGTAATGCAAACAGAAAGTACAGTCATACACTTGGTCTAAAAGGATAACACAAAAACATCCTGTGGACTTGTTTCCATTGAGGTCCTCAATTCAATTCATCAACATAGCATACGAAAATAACGCCAAGATACAATATCATCACAAATATACTATAGACTATATGTGTCGATGATACATTTAGTGAACGAGATCATATCGATGGTTTTGTAGTATTTATAGTCTCGAGTAGAGTTGGTTTCCAGCAGCATCTTACGAGTGTGCTGTGACTTCTGTGTATATGGATGGTTGAACATGTGAGAGACTAGAGTGCTGTTTTAATCTAGATTTGTCTTCTTTGGATCTACAGCTGTAAATCCAAATTGGACAATGTCCTTCAAAACTGTCTGACAGTAATCTGTCAGACAATTGTCTGAAATCTGTGAAAAGATAAAATATCTTGGACGTGTTATTACAGAACAACAAATGACTGAGGATGATGCTTACAGGCAATGTCACAGGATCTATGTCAGAATCGAACAGTAACGCAAATTATACATGTGTACACATTAAAGAATGCAGAAAGATCTAATACATCCATGGTACAGGTGGAGTTAAAGTATCTTTTCAGAGCATACACCAATTTATACTGCATGCTTTTGGTCAGGATACAAAAAGAAAGCTTGCGGATAAGTAGCTTACAATGATACCATGAGAATATTATTTAAAAGACGTAGATCAGGGGTGGGCAACTTAGATCAGGCATGTGATCAGGCATGTGATCTACTTTGCCTTTTCCAAGGCTGGAGTGTTGCCATTTGCCAGTAAAGCTGACAGTGAAATATCCACCGCTTAGCTGCTAATCAGACTAATGCAAATAAAGAATAAGTCAATTATTCAATATTAATAATGAATATCTGTGGAGAAAAATGTATGGAAATCAAGAAATGAATGGTGTCTTTCTCTCTCTATTTTTTAATGTCTACTTGATATATTTAGAGGTCCAACCTGTCCTGATCTACCAGTAAATCAAAAATACATGTCTGCCTACCCTTTTCTTTTTCTTTGCTACCATAGTGTAACTTCAAGTAATTGCAACCACATTGTTTTTTTGTTTGTTTTTTAGGAATGGAGAAAGCCAAACAAGATGCATTTGACAATGCAAGACTTCAAGTAATTAAAGATGGCTATGAAAGGGCCTTTGAGTGCATCAATAAAGGGCTGACCGCAGATGAAGCTGTACAGAAGGCACAGGCCTTGGAGCATTACAAACAAGGGCGACAGCACCTTCTCAGGGCCATCAGTGTGCCTTCACAGGGTGACGAGTGTGTTGGCAGCTCCTGGGAGTCAGCCCGACAGATGCAGGAGAAAATGCAAGAGACCCTGAACAACATAACCACTCGTCTTGCTATGTTGGAGACCAGCTCAGACCTGGGATCTCCGCTTACCTCCGCTGAGGTATCTGGGGCTAGTAGTGCTGCAGACACACCTTCTGAAAGCTTGTACCCCAAGCTCCCTACCAAACAGAAACCAGAGAGGCCTTCACCACCATTGCTTGTCAATAACAGCCAACTGGCTGGTGCCGTAGGAGGTCTGCCTGCGCACAACGGCGTTGGCATGCCGCTGTCGCCTACGAGACAGTCTGTGGTTCCAGGCGAACAGCCACCGGCGTATTCTCCTCAGGCAGCTGATGGCCATCTATCCATCTCCTATGGGACTGATTCAGGAGAGATGTCACTGGTAGGGGAAGACTTCTACAGCCATACGTCCAACTCGTCACCATCACCCCAGAGCATGGGTGATGAGGGAGAGGAGGTGTTCTTTCTACCTCAAGGGGTGCAGATATTCTTTGTCACACCTGAGGGTCAAGTGAGTGCTCCCTCTTACCCCGGCTTTCTGCGTGTGGTGAAGTTTACCACTGAGCGGTCCGAGGCGATGCCAAACCGACCACCAGCATTTCTACAGGTGAGACAACAAGGGGAGTTGCTGTGGTATAAATACACTGAATGTATTTAACTAGATAGTTCAGCACACTAATGCAGTTTATGAGCCAATTTGAATAATCCAGATAAGCAAGTCTTCCTGTGCTCTTTTACCTGATTTCATAATGTTTACCTTGCTTGTCAGGACTCAGTCCTCTCTGTATCCAGAGGGAGAAGATAGGCTTGTTAATGATCTCTCTATCCCCTGCCCTGTGCACTGTCATGTGAGCGTTGACTCAGTGCTCCTAATCCCGACAGATTTGTGGCAGTGATGTCATCCTTGTGATGTCTTAATCTTGTTCAGGTGACAGCTAGAGTTGTGTGACACATCATTGCATCAGCAGTATTGAAACCCTGGGGGACCAAATCTGTTTGGATGTACTTTGTATTGTCATTATAGACCAACTTAATGAATATTACACAAGCACTACTCTGTGAACAGTGTTGTAGATAACATACCACTGTCTTTTCCACTCAGGAAGGGTTAGGGATATCGGATGACTCTGTTACTCCCAACTATTGATGTGTTTTCTTTAGCCTATAAACAGCACATGCTCTAATGTGTCTGAAACAATCACCTAGACATATTCTAAAAATATGTGGAGCAGCTGACAGCTGCTAACACGGACTATACTGTGTATATTAGTTCTGGCCTTGTTATTTTACTTCTCGCTAGGTTGTTTTTGAAGACATTTGAGTTATCTCTTTTGGTCAGGAGAGCTGTTGCAACTGTTGCAGATAACTATTATCATATTCCTTTTATTGGACTCGCCACCCACCCCCGAACAACAACAAACAAAACAAAACACACACACACACACACACACACACACACACACACACACACACACACACACACACACACACACACACACACACACACACACACACACACACACACACAATCTAGGTCATGTCATGTGTTTTGAAATGCTGCTCCTCAGTGGGGAATTTCGCAAATAGACTATGCTTACCCTATTGGATGACATCAGTGGTTCCACATCCACAGTGCCAAGTATGACCATTTTCACTGTCTCATTTGTCCCATTTGGCATGCATGTCCTCATTGATAGAGAAAGTGGACTCTGTCATTCAGTGCTCTTGCACATCGTTTCTCTTTTTTTTTTATGCTGTGACATTTTGGCACAGGCAATGTTCATAGAAAAGAATACCAGCACTCAAGTCCTTTTAGGCTCTTATTTATTTAGGTAATAGCTCCCCAGCAGCAGCGTCAAAACCGGACGTTTCGGCCCAGAGGCCTTCTTCAGCGTATAATGACAACATCCTGTTTTAGTGTCATTTATAAAGGGGACCTTGGTGCCACGCACAGAGCGGTCCGGGTAACAACACAATAGGACCGTCATTTTTTAAAAACTTTTAAACACTTTTTAACAAGCTAGGTCACCATTAAATGCATATACACAAAAAAAAAGAAAAAGAAGAAAATTACATAGAACATCATTTTTTTTAGCAGTAAGGCACCAGTTTTAAACCTTTGTCTGTGCGAGTCCCTCAGTACTCCTTCATAAAGACAGACTCAGATTTCAGTCAAGATTTACATTTGTAAAAAACTGCATAACACATTTTTATTTTTAAATACCGTAGTATACACTGTGTCACTCGAGAAAGAGGCATTAAACTCATTCGTACCATTAATTCATTACTCAAAAATATAATAATAGCTCATTTCACTCTAAAGTGGTCTGCTCTGTCTATTTCTCAACACAATAAATCCTATAAGAAACAACCTAGTAAGAGTTCTTCATTTAAACCTTTAGGGTGTTCTGTTTGGAGAGAGTGTATCCACCATGCCTCTCGTTGCAGTAAAAGTTTTTCACGATCCCCACCTCTTTTTAATGGCAGTACTGCCTCAATACCCTGAAACCTTAAAGCACAGAGTTCATGTCCCACCGCATTAAAATGTCTAGCTACAGGTGATTTTTCATCTTTATTTCTAATATTACTTTGAAATTCTTTTGGCACAGGCAACCATGTTCATGTTTGACACAAATATCAACACTCTAAGCCAGGGGTCTTCAACAGGGGGTCCACGCTGCGAGGCGTTATGAGCTTGTAGATGGGCTATTTTCGAGAAAGCGGTTTGGTGTAGGGGTAAGAAGAGTAGATCAAGTACACGTTTTCTAAGTATTGAGGGTTTAAGTGGTAAACGGTCTGAAAATGCACATTAACATGAATCCAACACTGATGATGGCTCTGTCAAACAAGTCTGAGGCCATTTATGAAATCTATTAAAAAGTTTAATCTGCAACATAATTTCATGCAATATGTAGTGGGGGTCCCTGCTTCATCTCTGTCCCAGCTAAGGGGTCCTTGGCCTGATAAACATTGAAGACCCCTGCTCTAAGCTAAGGCAAGCAAATGTTTTGCAATTGGTTTGTATTCCATGTTAACTGTGTCAAGAGTAAGCCTGCTTAACGCTCATCACTCACTACACTGTTGTGGTTGTCTTTATTTTATTTTTGACTCGTGACAGGTTTGTGACTGGCTGTATCCTCTCATGGCCATGGGCTCCCCAGTATTGCTGTGTAATACTGGGGTGTTCATGTTCCCCGACATGATGGCTCCGGCTCCAGGGTCCTACGTGGGGGTGGTACTGTCCTCTGAGTTGCCCAGTGCAGACAGAGGGCTGTTCAAGGACCTGCTCTCCCAGATGACGGACCTCAGGGTTCAGGTGAACATTGCAGCCATGTTTTGACATACGTGGAGAGGGGGAAAAAGTTTTTAGCGTCATAGTATAATGGATAATAGAGTCCTCCAAAGGTCAGAGAAGAGGCTTGTCTTTAGGAAACGTAATGTCAGTATTGATGAAGTGGTGAGTCTGAAGATAACAAAAAAGTATTTAAGAGGATCTCTGAATTAGTTCTTAACCATTTCAACATGAGAACACCATTGACAAAGCACAAACCTTTGACATACTGTAGTGGCCTCATCATGGTTTTAAACTAATATGCACCCAAAAAGGTTACTATATTAACAGTTATTTAAGGTAACGTTGGCTACAAGCTATCCCTAAAAACAGCATGGATTTCAGTGTAACTTTCAACCATTTGTTATATATTGTGGTAAAAGACCTATTATTGTCAGCTGAGTGAGTTGGGTTTCTAGGTCATTGCTATGGCTTCTCACACTTTCTAGAGTGTAAAGTAACGTTTATTCCAAGGTTAACAAATATGGTGCCAACAAAGTTTCTTTTTGTGTATTGACCCAAAATATGAATAAACACAACTTATATTAAACTAGTTTGTAAGTGGCCATGGTGTAAGCGGGCTACTCAGCTCTGAGCAATGCGGTCATCAAGGAATAATGCATTATTGTTGCATAACCGCACTGCTTGTCGTTGATTATCTAACCCCCACCTCAGCACTGTAGGGATTTGAAATAGGTAGGTGAAGGGAATTAATGAGTGCTAATGCTCTTATATCTCCAGCAGTTAGAATAGCATCTGAGCTCAAACACAAGTTCTGATACCAACCGTGATGGACACTGACGGAGAGCGCAACCAAACACGGTCCTCTCTGATGTATACAATATAGTCTTATTACCAGACTAGTCTTCTTTTTTCATGGACGGCGTCCTTATACCCAGCCATCAAGTAAGCAATTTTATATTGCCTTTGATGTGGCCTAACAAATGGGATTTGTGAGCTGGAGATTAATCAGTGCTTCAGCACAAAGCAAGACTGTTTACTGACAGAAAGCGGGCATTTTAAATTGTCTTGTGGCCTTCCCTTTTGTTTTGAGGAAAATGGCACATTGTATTGAGCAGCACACAATAATGAGAGGCTGTATTGTGATACCAGGGAGGTTACTTGGAGGCGAGTTGCAGAATAGGTCTGTGTTGCCTGTGTAGCATAGCTTACAAAGAATTTGACCAGTATTTTACTTTCCGAGTGTGCCTACGCCTGACTTAAGGCTTAACAATGTGCATCTTTGATCAGCCCCCAGATGAATCTGCAGAGACCATCAATCTTAGCCAGAAGGTACCCATCGCTCCGCCTGAGGAAACCGCTGAAGCTACAGCCCACTCGGGAGCTACAGCCCACTCGGGCATTGTGGAGCTACACTCAACACTGCCTGAGTGGAGTGAGAAGGTGTCTAGTGGCATCCTCACAGGTGAGCCACTCCTTTTGTTCAGCTCATGCTGTTGTAGGTGTTATTGTGTTGTTGTCCATCAGCCACAGAGGACTCAAGGATTAAAAAAATAGCTTGCATGAGTTTGCAAGCAAGATAGTCTTCAAAATAAAACAGGCCTCTTGAATGATCTCTGGTTACTTGCCAAAGTGGTTGGTAGACAAACTTACCTTGAAAATTTGCCAGCATTTTAGCTGCTGGCTATTGTTACTTTTAGTTTTATAGTTTGTCTCTACCGGAATTAAAAATAAAATAATTTGGTCCCCACTCCTTGGGTTGTTTTTTGTCACTGTATATTTGCACATAATGTGAAATTTGTCTTCTGCCTAATAAGGATTCAAGATTGTATTTGTTACATTTCATACACTTGGCTTCTCAACAATTTGTAGCAACAATTCAAAATTTAAAGAAAATTGTGATGTGACCTGACCTCATGTAATTCTGTTGTCCCCCCCAGGTGCATCGTGGCTGAGCTGGGGTCTGGTGAAAGGAGCAGAGTTCACAGGCAAGGCCATTCATAAGGGGGCATCTAAACTCAGGGAACACATCACTCCAGAAGATACACCCGCCAATGTCAGCCCCACTGTGACGAAAAGCCTTCATGTCGCCAAGCAAGCCACTGGAGGTGCAGTCAAAGTCAGCCAGTTTCTAGGTGAGGAGTTCATCTTTATCTAGCTCCTTCTCTATTCCTTTTATTCTTCTTTATTTGTAAACATACTTCTTAAGGCAAATTTTAACTTCTTTGCACAACTGTCCACTCGACAAAAATGACGACTCTTCAGCCGCGCGTGTGCAGCTAGTGCTGGTCTGCTGGAGTCCAAAATTTGAAGCGCAAACTGCTGTGGTCGCAGCTTATCATGGATCATCATACGCACGTGTTTCAGTTGAAAATATGTCATCTTCACAGAGTGACGTCATGTGATGAAGTTGAAGTGAAGCCTTAAAATCTGATCAATACTTACTTGCACGCACCCAAAACAGCCGGCATACGTGCCCACAATGTGTCACTCTGCATTGTGAGCTTGTAAATTGGTTATTTTCGGTGGGCGGCAGGAGGGGCAACAAAGTTTAAATCAGGCCTTACTTTCTCCTCGTAGTGGATGGAGTGTGTGTTGTCGCTAACTGTGTGGGTCGAGAGCTAGCCCCACACGTGAAAAAGCATGGAAGCAAGCTGCTCCCAGAATCTATGAAGAAAGATAAGGATGGGCGCTCCAACATCGATGGAGCCATGGTGGTGGCTGCCAGTGGAGTTCAAGGTATAGCTGCTCATTCCATTTACTTGGAGACAATTTGCTGAAGGAGGGCTACTGTATACTAGAAATGCATATTTTCCTTAACCACTTTAGCCGTGGCGTCCCAAGTTTGGCCTTGCCATTACGGGCAAAACTGTATTATTGTAATACTGCAATATTTCAGTATGTATTTAATTAAATTGTTCGCATGCAGGTTTTGCAACTATGTGGACTGGCTTGGAAGTAGCAGCAAAGAACATCACCACGAGTGTAGCATCAGAAACAGTCACCACTGTAAAGCACAAGTAAGTCCTTTGAAACCACTTGCTTTAGTGTGTGCAATTTTTGGCTCAACTGCTTGCTAGACAGGTTTTTCTTGTGTATCTTGCAAATAAGTGCTTGCATTTTACAAGCAAATACAAATATGCACTTACATATTTGTACCTTTTCCTCTTCCACTTACTTTGCAGATTTAGGGGTCTACAAAACATCTTAGACCCACCTAATGAGAAGACATGTACTTTAGACCCACCTAATGAGAAGACATGTACTTTTTCTTAATTCAGCATTTAATTTTCTCTTGACACTACTGATCACAGGCATGGCCTCATCTGAATGTCACTCTTACTATAGAGCACTGTGGAATTGCTATCTGGCTGGACACACATAATTCATGGTGTTGCTTGAAATAATTTCCCCCAATGTTTACAAGAAAGGTCCTACAATTAACAACCGTGCTCTGCATCCGTGACCTTATACAGTAGATTCCCTGTTTCCTACATGTTTGGAACATGTAGAATAAAATTGCAACTATAACAATTTAATTGATTGTATATTAATTTGGGAAAGTGGTTCAAGCTATCGAAATTCTGCACTGCATGGGTGTGCACCTCAAATGCATGTTCAGCATGTCATCTTTGAAATCTTTACACTCCATTAAAATTGTCAGAACTTGCTCTTGCTCTGTCCTTTCACCCTATCTTGATTCATTCTGATTAAGGTATGGGCCAGCAGCAGGCCAAGCCACAGACAACGCTGTCAACTCTGCCATTAATATGGGCGTCACTGCTTTCAATATTGATAACCTGGGAATCAAAGCTGTGGTGAAAAGAACTGGCAAGGAGACAGCAAAGACCCTTCTGGAGGAGTACAACCTTCAGGAAAGACCAGAGAATGAGAAGAAAGTGCAGAAAAGGGACAAATAATCTTCATCAGTTCTCTGTGGCGCCTTAAATCATAATCTACAGTATATTCTCATATGAAATAAATCTATATTTAAAATATATTTATGATTAACGTTTTATATTTTATTCAAGTTGACTTATTTGCATACATTACTGTTTGATACAGTTGTATAGCACCTACATCTTAACAGCAGTAGATGTGGTGTTGTGTAATTTTTGTGCAAAATATAATTTTGAGAATATATCTTGATAAATGATAAAATGGTTGTGTATATATTGATTGTTTGACTTAACTGCAACATGAGTATTGATATATTTTTTCATAATATAAAGTTTAATTCCCTAAAAATGAGGGAAAGAAAGCGTTGAATGGTTTTAACTATGCTCACTGTAAACCTTCATAATAATTGTATTTAGGTTGAAGCTTTTTTTTTATGATTTAGAGAAAATGCACTTTATCTGCTGCTTTGAAGAAATGTAGGAAATGCATATCGATACATAAAAATGTGTCCCATTAATGATTTAATTAACAAACATAATTGTAGTGACACACACAGCAGAGTCTCTCTGTTTGTTTGCAATGGGGTTGGGGGGGGGGTGATAACTGTGCCTGGAACTGTAAAATGACTAGCAATTTTAAGTCTGTTTTGGCTTTTCTTGTTGAAACTGAAGTTGAAAAACCCATATACTATGCTGTAGATGAGTCCCTAACAGTGTGGAAATAACTATGCATTACTTACTGTTAGCAGCTTCTATCAATGATGATGTATAACATATAAACCCATCTGGACAGCAAGTCTGAAGTGTTTAATAATGTGTTCTTTTCTAACTTTTAACATTTTCCTATTATAGGAATTCATATTTCTACCTAATATGAACTGTGGTGCTGCTCGGTTGCTCATTTTATTATGTCTTAATTCCAATGTATCTGTTACTTTTCATGACATTTGAATTTGTCCTGCTTTATCAATGTTTCTAATAACTCAATATAAAGTCGTTTTTAACATTGCAATGTATGGACAACCATTTTAACGAGTAATAGTTTTTGGGTGAAGTGGTTCTATGTGTTTTTGAACTCAAGCTTTAAACCTACAGCAGGTGATTGTGAATTTGATGGTGGCTTTCCATGTGCTTTTATAGCTGTATGTAAGCAGTTATATTAACAAGAATTGTGACTAAATAAACCTTTCAAAAACGTTTAACTGTCTGGGGGTTGAATGCATATATTCTTAACTGTTCTTAACTGTTATCAGCCTGAAAGCACCACCTAATGGTCATAGTGTATAACTGTGGTCTATTCCACTCATTTTCTTGTCCACTCATTTACTTGACTGTTTTGAGATACCTTGTTGTTTACTTGCTTCAGTAATGACTATATGTCCTGTGAGTATGTAAAAAAACAGAATTCAATAAACGGAACGTTTAAAATAAATAAATAACTGTGGTCATCATAACCACTCAAGTTGGCCTGTAATTTGAAGTGTTAAAAAAAGAGTTTTGATGAGTAGATATGTTCTATTAATAATTGTCATCCTCAGGGATGATCTCGTTATCTCATATTAAAAGTGCTTTTGTTCATGAAAATGTAGTCATGCTGTTAATACATGTGGAGAAGAATCAGAATAATAGCTGTTAGTTTACATTTAGTGCTTAATTGTCCTCTAAAACCTTATATCTAGATTTCACTAACCATTGAACTATTAATATTACTATTAATATGAATAGTAATGAATACTATTAATATTAGCTACATTTTAATTTAGTTCAACTGTGAAAGATTTTAGGTTGATCCCACCATTAAAGTCACTTTACAGAGATGTCCTTATTTTAGTCTATATGGGACATATTTTAAGCTTTTTCTTTTACACTTTTCACAAAAAAAAAGCATTTCAGCCTAATACAAAATGAAAACCACTGACAGCATCTCTGTTATGCAATGCTTAGCTAATTATGGATTAGTCATTTGTAACACAGACATGGAAAATACAATAAAACATGACCTAATTAGAATATTGAGCCTAGGAAATTATGCAGAGTGCAGAACTAATTCACTTTCCTCATGTTAGTGTCTAGAAACTAAAGGAGTCACATGTCTCTTACCACAGTCAAATGAGAAAGTCAAAAACAAGCCATGATTTTGGGATTACTTAAGGCTGCTTTTTGTTTGAGAAATATATATGAAATGTGAAAATATGCATTCGGAGCAATGGTTTACCAGCTAAACCTGCCATTTGATTTATCTTGTGTTATGATTTCGTATATGGAAGTTTTTAATTGCTCTAAGTACCTAAAAGCTACATCATCATGTGACCACATTATATTATGTATGCCCCAGCACATCAATCAGTATGGCTCCACTTTATTTTTCCTATCAGTACTGCACAATATGTGCATTACAATATACTTTGTGATTGCAGATGTATCTGTGCATAGAGTTGGACACTATTAAGGGGATAAATGAATGTTTTCAAGAAAAGGGTCAGACAAGCATATGTTATCATTGGTATCCGTCAGCAAATGCAGCCTGAAGGAACTGCCTGTGACGCCTGATTATGGATCCCACCAACGCTCCAGGATTTAGACCCGCCTTACCTGTCTGATTGGCTCCCTGGCAGGCATAGTTTTACTGAGGTTAGGGTTAGGTTTAGGCATAGTCTTACTGAGGTTAGGGTTAGGGTTAGGTTTAGGCATAGTTTTACTGAGGTTAGGGTTAAGGTTAGGTATAGGCATAGTTGCAAAAACGAGAACAGTCAATCACAGCGACTACTGACCAATCACAGCGGGTTTGCCAAGACCTGGCGTAGGATCCATAATAACGCGCCTGTGACCTGTACAATATTAGTCATAAGGTTACTGCTAGTACTCTCCAGGGGTGGTCTTAAAGGGATAGTTCACCCAAAAATAACTTTTTTTCTATCTATTAGTCATCCCATGGAGTCTTGAATTTTAATATGTTTTGTTTTGTTGCATGTTTTTGTTGAAATGAGGCAGCAGGGAATTGGTCCTGGCACACTGGCAGCATTTGTTCCCAAGGAACGGATGATTTGTCCAATAGTATTGGCGGGCCATGGACAGGGATCACACTTGCCAATGGAGAAACCAGTTGATCCGTCAACACAGGGGGTGTCATTATAAAGGACGGCAGGCTCTCATGCATTGAAGGAGGCATGAGCTCGGCCCTGGCCTCCCTAGGTTGGCAGAGGGAGTGTAGTGCCCAGGATTACATAGAGATTGGCACTGGGTGTAAAAAATAGGGTTACAAAATCGTGGGATAAAAAATAAAAATAACTAGAAAAAGTGCTCCTCGGAGCACAAGTCTCCGCCAGCAGACTTGTGTTGGGAATGTTGGGAATGTTCTAATTCTTATGTTCTAATTCTTACAAAAAATAGAACATGTTACTGTGTCATAGTAACATGACACAAGTGTCCTATCCGTCTGTATAACTGTCCTATCCGTCCTATAAGTGTCCTATCCGTCCTGTCTGTATCCGTCCTGTCTATGTAAGTGTCCTATCCGTCCTGTCTGTGTAAGTGTCCTATCTGTCCTGTCTGTGTAAGTGTCCTTCCTATCCATTTGTTACAGTATCCGCCATTTCTCAGCCATTTTGTGATTATTCCTGTCTTACCTCACTTTGAAAGAGGCTCTTTCAAAGTGACACATGTATTTATAGGCCGCTATACGTCACTAGCCAATCAGATCACACTATTTCACCGTATTGTCACGTGTCACGTGAGGCTTGACCAATGTTAGCTTGACATGTGGAAAGTGAAAACAATGTCTCCTGGCGGAGACAATAAAAAGGACAGCAGACTCACTTGTTCAGAAACAATGGGCTGAACATGACTTCCCAAAACACAAGTTGAAATGTAATATGATTTTTTACAAACATTGATTTACAGTACTTTGTTTAGGAGTTATACAGTAGTGGTATAGTAATTTCTACTTTCTGCAACATCAGTACCAGTAGTACACACTATAGTATGTAGAGTACACACAGTAAAATCTTTGCTGTGTCAACCTTGAGAGCGTAAAGTCTGACCAGTTGGGTCACAATGTAAAATAAGTTGGTGAAAGAAGTCATACCATCAGTTGAGTTCTTTGCATCCGGCTTCGCTCTCTGTGAGGAGTGTCCTCTTGGGATACAAATAACCTTGCTATAGATTATAGAGAAAAAGAAAATAGATACACACATTTTCGAGTAACCACTAAAAACATTATTTTCTGTAACTTTATTAAAATATTACTTTATCTGACTAATTCTGTAGATACAATACCCGTTTCTGAGAAAACAAATTGTGTATTAAATCTTTATAAAATATGGTGAGGTACAATATGAATTGAGTATTTAACAAAACAACATTCATTTCAAGAGATCATTGGTTTCCACTTGCTTTGATAATGCCCTGACCTCCGTTTCTTTTCCTTGTCAGAAGGAGGCAATGCCTGAACCTCATTGTCGCTTTGAGGAAAAGAACCACACGCAGGGTTGCTACATGTCTTCAGGATGCTGCTCAGACCTGTAGAAAAACAAACAACACAGTGTTGTCATCTTTCTAATCATACTGATTCAAGAAGTAATGAATGTAGCTTTTCTCTTACTGATCCTGTGCTGAGGACCCAGATGATCTGATAGGAGGAGATTGAGTCAGATTTATCTGGTTTCCTGGTGTATCTGAAATAGAAAATGTGGTTACACATTGTAACAATTCACTCCTGGGTCTTAAATGACATCATGCATGTGTTACTATTATTACACAAGGTTAGTGTTATAAACTGAAGCTTATTTGCACAATAACATTTCTTGAGTCTCTCATCAGTCAGATGAATTTTCACTGAAGCAGTTTACAATCTTGGTTCTCTATTTGGAATGTTGATCATGTTCACTTTTATGAATAGGTAATATCAAAGAAATAACATACAAATTGAGCTTATGGGTGGATGTTGGCTTCAAGTCCTGTACCATCTTCCCCATTTACTGTAGGTGAGTCATGTGACTGTAGTACAGATTACAATCTGTATTATTGTAATAAAGCTAGTTCTATCAAATATATCCACAAGTCAGACATTGGAAACATACAATAAAAAGCTAAAAGATTACACACTAAATAGTCACAGTATAACACCAAGCCAATCAATTTCACCTGCTTTGTTACAACAATTAAAGTCCAAAACAGGT
Organism: Gymnoscopelus microlampas; assembly: GCF_963454915.1. Taxonomy (NCBI): domain Eukaryota; kingdom Metazoa; phylum Chordata; class Actinopteri; order Myctophiformes; family Myctophidae; genus Gymnoscopelus; species Gymnoscopelus microlampas. Next base: position 45,332,483 of record NC_139945.1, on the reverse strand, counting down.
CCAATGGAGAGGCAAAAGCAAAACAACCCCCCAAAAAAGAGAACACCAGAATTGGCAGGTCCACCATTGGCACCCTGTTCTCTTCACAGATGAGAGCAGGTTCACACTGAGCACATGAAAGAGTCTGAAGACGCAGATGGTGAACATGAACATTATGCTGCCTGTAACATCATCCAGTATAATAGATAGTTGGTAGTAGGTCAGTGGTGGTCTGGGGAAGCATATCTTTGGAGGGTTGAACAGAACTCCATGACATGGTCAACGGTACCCTGACTGCCTTTAGGTAGCCTACTGGGAAGACGTTCTCAAAGCAATTGTCAGAGCTTAGGCTGGTGTAGTGGGCCCTGGGTTCCTTCCTCCTGGTGCAGGACAATGCTTGGCCCCATGTGGCCAGAGTTTGGAGTCAGACAGTTCCTGGATGACGAATTGATGCTATTATTGACTGACCCGCTCTTTCCCCTGACCTAAATCCATACGAATACGACATTATGTACAGTGCATCTGACGCTGCCAAGTAGGCTACCACCACAGACTGTCCAGGGACTCACTGATGCCCTGAACCAGGTCTGGGAGGAGATCCCCCAGGACACCCTACTTTGACCCACGAGGAGCATGTTGTTGGGAGTGCATACAGACATGTGGGAGCCATACACAGTAAACTCAGTCACAGTCTCCGTTGTCATGATCAAATTCACACAAGTTGGATTAGCCTGTGATTTAAAAACATTTTCAACTTGAACCATTCATCAAAATCTGACGTGTGATTTAGGGTTCCCTTAATTTGTATTTTTTAAATGTTTTTGCAGTTGCCTATATTTTAAAGGACAGGGTAAACCAATTACTTGCTAGTGGTTAAATATTTTTTGAAGTTATAATCCAACTATAACATAAGAGCAGGTTCACTGTATATTCTTTTGGGACGCTTACTGAACTAGATTAGGCCTATACAGAGCAAAGACAATTATACTGTAGTTCAGTAAAGTAGGCTATAATGTTATACTGCCTGGATCTGGATCTTATATTGTCAGTACATGATTCTAATAGCCTATATTTTTCCCATTGATTGATTTTTCCCTTTATGACCCAGGCCTGCTTTGGCTTGTGTGCTTATGTTTGCATGAATATACAGAATGTATAGGCATGCATAATACCAACTGATAAACTAAAAGCATGATCATTTTATATTTAATTACATTTTTAATTTAATTTAATTGTAGCTAAAACGGGGAGATGCAGAATGGTAGTAGGTCTGCTAGACCGCTATGAATAAAATTATAGTTAAGGTTGATTTAGACTTTTTAGTATACTAATCCTGATATGTACAGAATACAGGTTACTCTACTGAAAACAAGGTCTGTGAAGATTACATTAAATATTTCGGGTTGGGGTGTAAAGTAACTAAGTACATCTACTCAAGTACTGTAGTTAAGTACAATTGAGGTAATATTTTACTTTACTGTAGTATTTAAAATGTTCAGTACTTTTACTTCTACTCCACATGCAGAGGCAAATATTATTTTACAACAATTACTCCACAACAATTATTTGAAAACTTGAGTTAGTTACTTTGTAGATTTTGTTTATTATTACAAAACACACATTACCCACTTCAGCCCATTTGAAAATAGCAGATCTACAAGCTCACAATGCATCGCAATGCAACACGTTGTGAGCTTGTAGATCTGCTATTTTCAAAAGATGTTTAGACATTTTGTGAAATGGGACACTGCATAATGAGTACTTTTACTTTTGTACTTTAACTATATTTTTATTCCAAAACTTTTGTTTTACTCAAGGCCTACATTTTGAATTCCAGAGTATTTCTACATTGCAGTATTGATACTTTTACTGAAGTAAAACATGTTAGTAGTCTACTTTTCCCGCCACTGGATATAACCTTATTTCTAATTAACCTAAACCAGGAATCCAATTCTTCAATGAAGGATTAATAAAACGTGCATGGTTACCCCCATTACGTGGTGTTCTAATAATTTGTCCCAGTGAGCGTCAATGCACTATTCTGCACTCCCCCGCCCCTACGCATCCGTCTCATTATAAAGTCTAATTGATGATCTAGTTCACCTGTGGTTTAAAATGCAAAAGAGCCAGAAAGCTATCTGCAGGTAAGTTATTACAGAGTTCTTTCATCAAATGTGTGATTTAAGTCTTCCCTTAAAAAACATTTCAGCATATTTGAGAGGATGTCCAGCTGTGTAATTAGCCTACTTGTAGGTCTAAGTGGTTAAATTATTGTTGAAGTTAACTTAATTATGACCGTCACCCAACTATAACAAAACACAAGATTCACTGGAATTATTTGTATCTTATCACAACTTGCCCAGACAGCAATGTTTATTAAATACATTGTAATTAATTAGCCTACCCTAGCCTAAGTAGCCTTGGATCAAGACTATCATCATCGATGTATATAGGCTATTTCGATTAATTGAGTAGGCTACAAAGGATCGATCGACCCCAATGGAAATAAGCCGTGCTTTCTTGGGTTTAAATCCTCCAACAGACCTTGTATTGAACTGTACTTCCCTGTGCTTGTCTTTGCAAACTGTTAATAAAGTATTCAATCAATCAATATTTTATCGAGTCTGACTTTTACTTTCGTATCTACGATATTCTTGGCCTTCACCCCACAGTGCGTCCTGCACTTTCACCAGTAAAGCCCGTACTTCTCCGTAGGCCTACATGTACAAAACAAATATATAAGGTGCTTATCCAGTTGCCCCAAATGTTAACTCGCGCTTCGGAGTCCTTGTGCAATGTAGTAGTCCGTATTCTTCTATATTTATGTATTTTAATCCATTCTGTGTTGGATTCTGTCGGAAGTTTCCTGTATTACTCAATGGGTGGTAGTTACGGGGCGCATCTGGTGAAAGCCGGAATTACACTCAATGTAAACAGGAAGTAAACGAGGGGGAAAATAGCGTTCGGCCACAGACGGGATAAAAGCACTTTAATTATCTATTGAAAACTAACACTAAACTAATACATTGCACAAAGATTCCGAAGCACGAGTTAACATTTGGGGCAGCCGGGGCACTATATTGCATTTGTACATGTACGGAGAAGTACGGTCTTTACTAGTGAAAGTGCAGGACGCACTTGGGGGTTCTAGCCAAGACTATCGTAGATATGAAAATGTAAAAATCGATACAATACATCTATGAATGATAGTCTTGATCCAAAGCTATACTTAGCCTACAATTTATGGCAGCTATATACATTTAAACGTTTATCTATAGTTTTTATTTTAATTTTATTTATAAAAAAAAAGAAAGAGAAAAACGGACAGTGGGTGGAATTGGCGAGCTGTTACATGACCGCGCAACGGCGCGCATTGAAAGAACACGCGCACCGATGAAACGGTGGGGGCGCGCGAGGTAGAAACGTGCTCGAGAGGGTTGCCACCCTTCCCTGCAAAAAAGAAACGGTCCAATGTAAATCACTGCAAAGGGGGGAGACACCAGCTCAGCCCTGCCTCCTCTCCTCTCTGTCTCACACGCAGCGCAGACTGGAGACACACAGGCCGACGGGCAGCACTATCACGGGGCAACAAAGGGACGCATGGTTCATGTGAGGCATCAAATACATGAATGAAAAATTGACACACTGGACGTTTGAATTGCATCTGCTTTCTCTTAAAAGGTAAGAATGCAGAGGGAACAAGATGCTGCATGGAATGTTTCATGCCAGATTGTGTTTAGTTCCATTTTATTAGCCAATTATTGTTGTTATTCATTTCAAATTGTGTCTGATATTCAAAGGTTCTGGTTTATATGATTGTAAGCATAATGTGTGATCTGTAAGCTTGGGTGAAATGCATGGCCTCTATAAGGATGGAATGAAGAAGTCACAGTGGGGAGCATGAAATGGGTGTGACATGTTACTTCATAATGTGTGCAAGTACAGCACCAGCAGCAGCATCAGAGCCTGCATCATCATTAGTGCATGTATGAGATGTGTCAGCATCTAGACCAGTGGTTCTATCTCAACCTTTTTAGGCTGTGACCCCCCCCCCCCCCCCCCCCCCATTTGAACTGGGGACCCCCCAGATGAATATTGTGAAAATAGCAGATCTACAAGCTACGAGCTTGTAGATCTGCTATTTTCACAAGTGTTGCCTCTTTCTTATATTATTTGGCAAATGTTTGACCAGTTTTTATAGTATAGTTTTGTTGATTACTTTTGATACAGTAATGGTCTTTTTTCTTTACTAAATTGTCACTTCACTGTCACTTCACTGTCATCTGGGGACCCCCCCTGGGGGTCCCCACCCACAGGTTGAGAACCCCTGGCCTACAGTACCAGCAGCAGCATCAAAGCCTGCATCATCATCAGTGCCTGTATGAGATGTGTCAGCATCTAGAAGACTGACACAAGACAGTTTGAATGTGAATGTGAGCGTTTATTCCAAATGTAGTGACTCTCCTTTATTCTCTATAGGTGTTACATCACTCAGCAGTAATGGAACTGGAGCACTTTGATGAGCGAGACAAAGCTCAGAGAAACACCCGAAGGGGCTCAAGAGGTAATGGACTGCCGAGTCCCACTCACAGTGCTCACTGTAGCCTGTACAGAACCAGAACACTTCAAACTCTGAGCTTGGAGAAAAAGGCCAAGAAGGTTCGTTTCTACCGCAACGGAGACCGCTACTTCAAAGGGATTGTATATGCCATTTCTCAGGAGAGGTTCCGATCCATAGATGCCCTCCTGGTTGACCTCACCAGGGCTCTTTCTGACAACGTCAACTTGCCCCAGGGAGTGCGGACCATTTACTCTGTTGATGGGACAACTAAGATTACCAGCATGGATCAGCTGGTGGAAGGTCAGCAGTGCTCCTGAAGGGGCTTTCCTTGGATTTTGTTAATTATATTATTAAAAGTCAGTCATTTCACAAAACCTCCTGTTCCTATGATCAAATAGTTCAAATAGAAAGCAGTGTGGCCTTTTTTTGGTCTGTGTACAGGCCAGGGTACAGAAACTTGGATATTCTATAACTGTTTGATCTGTGCGATCTTGAATGACATGGTTTACTGTACTTTTGTGAAACCTGATCGGTGTGATCTTGAATGGCATGGTCTACTGTACTTTTGTGAAACCTGATAATGTTTTCCTATTATCTGCAGGTGAGAGTTATGTTTGTGGATCCATAGAGCTCTACAAGAAACTTGACTACACAAAGAATGTAAATCCCAACTGGGCAGTCGGAGCCCGGACAGCAGTAACCGGCCGTTCCCCTTCTTCCCTGGGCAGTGCCAAGGCTGGATCCCCTGAAGTAAGGGAGACCAAGGACTTCATTAGGCCCAAGCTGGTGACCATTATCCGCAGCGGGGTTAAGCCCCGCAAGGCTGTGCGGATCCTGCTCAACAAGAAGACGGCCCACTCTTTTGATCAAGTCCTGACTGACATCACTGAAGCCATAAAACTGGACTCTGGAACGGTCAAAAGGCTGTACACCGTGGACGGCAAGATGGTAAGTACTATTTAAATGGTTACGGGTATTGCATTTTGAACCTCTCCACTGCTGTCCCATTAGTTCAGAGCACTTCTATTATCTTCTGAATACTGTATGTATTGTACCATGACAACAATAACAGATATAGTGGCTATTACAGTATGTGCAACCCATATGCCTTGATGCATGCACATGCAGCTATAGGGTTGATAAATGGACATGACTATTGAAAAGATCCCCGTTTACCACCTACTACTGTACAAGGGAATAGATACTGTAGTACTAGTACTAGTCCCCATGACTTTCCATGCTCCATACCTTCAACATACTGTCAGTGAGAACTGAGAAGGTTATAAACGTAAATGTAAATGCATCATTCCAGTTGCTCAGCAGGGTCACCTTATTGAAGACAAGGCAATCTGCAAAAGGAGTCAAATAAATAGATGTTATGTTTTATATCCCTTACATTTAGTTATTTTTGTTTGGGGAATCTGCTGCTTTTTTTTAAGGTGAAGCTACTGTAGTTGGCAGTTGCACAACAGCAGGCAGAAAGTTCTGTCCTTTTTTTCAGAGGAAAAAATCATTCTGTTGCACATACTGTAGTCACAATGTTTACAGTCCCTCCCCTGCTCAGCTATAATGTATCTTCTGTATGTAATCAAACCCCAAAACACAGCAGCATATTCTTCTTATAACTTTTTGGGCGGTGCAACCGCCCCTATATGTGAGGTTTGGACATCGACATTCGCTGCACTGTGATTGGCCACCATTGTACCCCCCCCCCCCATTGTACACCACTAACCCCTACACATTCAATGCAAATCTATACTATCCACCATTGTACCCCCCTAACCCTGCACCGTGATTGGCCACCATTGTACACCCCTAACCCCTACACATTCAATGCAAGTCTATACTTTTCTTTAAGTGAGCTTCCATCACTGTGATGACCACTAGCTGTAATATGATTGGCTGACCTTATTGGCTGACTCTATTCAGGACTGTGATTGGCTAGTGAAACACATGACACATGTGCATAGCCCTATAAATAGGACTATGCACTTGAAAAAAAACACATTTATGTTTTTTTTAAGTGAATCACCCATTGTGGACCAACCATTGTACACCTCTGTTCACACCCTTAACCCAGTACTGTGATTAGCTAGCAAGATGCATGATGAAATTAAAAACTATAGATATCACCACACACTTCAGAAATATTACTTTTCTTTAAGTGAACTTCCATCACTGTGATGACCACTGTGACCACACCGCCCACTTCACTCTGGGTGTGATTTTTATTTAATAGTAGCCAAACGAAAATATAATTTTGAGGACTAATAAGCTATTTTGCACTGGTGATAATTTGACTGTGGAGCTGGGAAGGACAGCACAGAAGTACTTTGTTGCACTAAACATCTAGCATTTTAATGCCTAATTTAAAATCTGTTATTTTCATTGAAGTCTTGTGACAAAGTATACATTTCTCTTTTACACAAAGATTTGCCTCTGAACTGTCTTTGAAGGGACCTGTTCCCTTTTCCCTTTGTGTCTGTGAGGATTTCTTCATCGTCCAGTGAGACTTGCAGTGTCTGAATAGGTTGGAATGCAATTGGGAACGTTTGCAAGGATAAATGGGTTTCTGGGACTCGCTCTCATAGCAAACAGTAGCACAGTATTAAATGGCTATTCGCTCCTAGGGTTGCACACATTAGTGAGCTGCAGCCCACAGTAGTTCCAGGCCCAGCCAAGCAATTTGATCTGACAAACAGGATATACAGTCTTGCTTTATGAGGTTGCTGCTTGCTGCTTTACTCTGTTGTATCTTTTCTATATTGGATTTTTTCCCTTCATTATAGCGTCATGACTGATGGCTCATGTTCATTAAGAATGAGAAAATTAATTACATCAATTCTCTAGAGATATTAAACCCATTTATAAACTTTCACCTCCTCTCCATATCGGTATAGTTACCAAACAATAGTGAGTTTACTCTCTCTTTTTCTCCCTCCCTCTGACGGTTTCTATGGTGACATGCTTGCCCAGGCTGGTTGCTAAGGAACGGCCTCTGCGGCAGAGCGGTGCAGTAGTGATGTCAGGACTGTATGTGTAGTGTGTAGTGTGAGAGAGCTCATGGATGCAGTGGTTTGTATGTCACTATCATCATACTGTACATATGGCGGCAAGATCCCATGATTCTGTACAAGGGGACATGGCTCAGATTGAGTCCCTAGATACTGTAGTACACAACACTTCTCTGTGTAGAGGAAACAGTGCTTTCACCTTAAAATCTGCCTTTTCCATCTGTCTTTCTTCATATTGGCTGAATAATTTCGGTTTTGTCTCATTTTATCGACCCTGTGCATTAGGTAGTTCACATTCACACAGTAGCTCCAAAAGCTCTAAATTTAACTGGTCTTGACGCTGCCAAGAATCTGCCTGTCACAAACTATTTGCTGTTGTAAATTGTCTTTGCTTCTTCAGCTAGACGATTTTAGTGCCCAACATAATTTCCTAATAAGCTGTGGCCAGACCACGAGATTCTTTGCTCTACTTTTCATCCTCTTGTGGTCATGGGGTGATTCCATCTGGCTAGATAATCACCTTCCTTTGGCAACCAAGGCCCTGTTTTCATGGGTCTTTACCCTTTGCTAAGTGACCTCCTCGCACTTTTGGTCTCAAGACAAAAGCACAAACAAACCCAGAAACAATTACTATAAATAAATGACATTGGTATTTAACAGTGATTGATTATGCCTGACAGTAACTTTGCCAGTGATTTTGTTGTTGAGAACATTATAGATGTTGTTGCAGTCATTTTCGCATTGACTTAGATTATTTCATTCAGTGTATTTGTATTTATTCAAATTTTTTCACAAGCATCTCTCTGGTTGTGCTATTGTATCACAACAGTGACTGACATCTTTAATCTTTCTTAATTGCATAAGAACTCTTAGCTGAATTGTACCCTGATTCTGTAAGATGGCTGGCACTGAGTGCAAGCTGTTCTGTAGCAATGGCTCTCATGATGACAGTACAGCTCCTCTATATTGCTGAGTCACCGTGTCATGGTGCTCCCTGCTCAGCCATGAGATAGTGACAGGTGAACAGGCTGCAAGCTGCACACACAATTAAACACAATTTATGCTTTGATGTGTGACTGTGTTGCTTGCCGATTTTCAAGTGAAAATCCCTCAGGGTATAGAATTTTCGGCAACACTTTCTATAAGTCCTATCTTCCTCACAGCGCAAGATGGCGCAAACGGGCAGCTCAATTATCATTGCTATCTTCTTACTGACACATTTGTCATTTCAATGCCTGGTGCCCATGTTGTTTAACAAAATTATCTTGTGCCTATTCAGCTTAAAACGAGGCGTGGTCTTATGCAATCAGGTCGCACTGCTATTTTACGAACAGACTTAGCGCTTTGTGCTAAGACCAGCTCCAAGGTGGTCCTATCAGCCGACGCAGTGATGCCGCAGATATTTCGTTTCTATTTTGACAGCGCAACACTCACAACGCACTAACAACGCAATAACGCGTCAGAGGTCACCACCACATTTGGCCGTCCATCATCCTTTTGATAAGTGGTTTAAAAACAATCTAACTGATTGTGAGCAATGAGCATATGAACATTACGTTGATATGTGAAGATAACAGATGTCTCTTGGACATGAGCAGATATTAGGCATGAATTTAGACCAGCAGCATGGCACCTAGTCCACCCGTTTCAATGAAAATGCATCCAAATTTAACACAATAACTCATGTTCAACGTGGTAGATGACAGTTGCATTCAGGTGTAAAATAAAGCCCAATATTACACCTTGTGTCATCTGTAGTGATTTAATTATGTAGATTATAAGAAACTGCTATTCCACTGAGGTTATTTACGCCTTTTGTTGTTATATTGTATATAGAAAATGTGTGGTTTGTAAGGCCTCAATGGAACAAATTGAAGGAGACAGGAATGTCTGGTTCTCCCTACCTGCACTGTTGTTGAGCTCAGTGTACCTCTAGCTTAGGGTTTAAGATGAAATTATCTTCAGTATACAAAGTTTCAGAGGAGGACTGTTCCTCATGATAAAATGACAGCATGCATTGCTGCTAATATTGGTTACATGCGGTAATTAATTGTAATTCCTTTGTTAGTGTAGTGTACCTCATAAGTTAATTTCAAGTTTCAGCTGCAGCATGTTTGCTGGAAGGTGAATCTTTAGTATTTTCAGTTAAATATTTCAAGACGGCTCTTTAGCAAAACTTATTTTCTAAACTGAGACGGCATAGAAGGTAAGCAATCATTGTCATGAATTCTGGAGGCTTAATTATAGCAATAGCAATGGATTCAGATGACTGCTTGAAAATGCATGGCTTTTAAAGGCTATTGTGCCTTCTTTATTTCCTAAAGTGTTTGAGTCCACAGGGAATGCAGGCTGTTGATCTGTAGGTGTGTCCTGAATGGAGCTGTAAGTACGTCAATTCATAACGCTGACTCGCACTCATGAAGCCAGCCATTATTCATGTCTGGCAATGCTGCAGCTGCAGTTATGTAACAAATAAAGTGTAATATAGCTACTTTGCCTCTTGCTGGCTCATTTTGATTCAAGCAAACTCACTGTGAGCAGTAAACCGTTCCATGACACTGATTGTCCATTTATTATCGTCTGTTCACAGCAGTGTTGCTTCAACCTGTCATGGCAAAGATATTCATTCTTTGTCACACAGAAGTGTCATTAAGCTGTCTTTCTTAATTCCCCTGCCATTCTTCTGAGTACTCAAATGTAGAGGTCCACATCATTACCTCTTAAGAGTACAGCTTCTAAGTATATACAGTACAGTAGCTTTGCCCTGTATTATCAGTTTGTGTGTATATCTGTATAACTAACTCTGAATGACTCATCTATAGTGTGTGTGTGCCTACTGTACCTCCTCAGGTGGAATACAGGTCAGATATAGTTAACTGTATGACAATCAAGGGATATGAATGTGAGCATTGAATGTTGTGGATATGACCCTGAAGGTGATCACTGAATGAATGTTTTGGCAATCTAGAGTGAACAGGAGTGGCTCTGATTGAGACCAACAATTTTGCTCCTGTCAATAGGCATACTTTTGGTCAATAATCCTCGTTTTGTCATAGTTTATACATTGAACTTACTGCTGTGTGGAGCTATGCCTGTTATTAGGGGTTGGGTCAGAGACATTCTATGAATGGCCTGCTCCCTCCAATAGCCACTGTCTGACCATTAAGCCTGTGACCATAATCAATTTATAGTATATTATTTACAGAACAGGGCAGATGCAATATTTGTATCCAAAGTCTTAACTAGATTGCTTCTGAAGACTTCATACCCCCTACAGTGCTGTATGTTGTCCAAAACAGACCTGCAAATGGATCTTTAACATAGCTCTGTCATGTTCATTGTCTCAAATCCAGCTGGGATCTTGTCAGGTCGCCTTGGTGATGGTTGTGCGGCTCAGGTCCCTATGGGACTGACTGAGACGGGTGGAGGGGGCAGGGACAGTTAGCCAAGGGAGGTTGCAGAGAAAATGGCCATATGTGTTGACGTTAAAATGTTATGGTTGAAATTACATAATGGACCTCTGCTGCTAACCACCCACTGTCACCTTTTTGCTTTTTGAAACAATACATATACATTTTTAGATTTGTAGATCAAAATCTAGACAAAGCAAATCAGGTGTGCAAATATTATATCCTTATTTACTGTATCTAAATATTACTAGTGACAGCTCCCTGCTGTTTTTTTTCCCTTTTTATCATACATTAGTAGGAAAAAGAAGGATGGTGGTTTAATTACGTAGAGGAAGAGGAACAAAATGAATCCCTACCATCTAGTATAAGTATTTATTCAAGACAAAATGCACAATCAATAATGAAACGCATCATCATGGTTAGAGGATGGTCCTTCAATCACCCTACTTAAGGTTATATGATTATGTAGAGGAAATTAATGCATATCTCTGCTGACACACTGCTATAGTTAAAGCACATCAATTAAGCTTTCTGAGTAGAAGGTCAGGGCTAAATCTGTGTCTTCATTTATTTATGATGATGCTGCCTCTGTGGAGATTAAGTTAGTTCCAATTGTAGCAGGCCAACACTGCCACCTCCTGGAAGTATCTTTCAAGTATTATTCAAGTCATCATGTACAACATGTCTTTTACCCTATCACATAATGCCTTTTGATTATGGGATGTATTGGATCCCCAAAACACAAATCTTCCTCTTCGATCTCCCCTTTCAATCTATTCTGATCATTAATTGTGTAATACACTTTTCCATTGTTAAAGGACCACTTCACCCGTCTATCTCAGAGGAGAGCTATGGGCAGTTTAGAAACCTGCTTACCAACTGTACTGTCCACAGCCCTCCTCTGAGACACAACTGAGTAGACAAAAAATTGTGAGGACCAATTACATGAAGATAGGTTGGAAATGGATGAAGTGGTCCTATAAGCTTCAAAAGGAGGATTAGGGTTAACTAAACAAAGTGGGCCTTTAATGACCTAGTGGTATTTGTGACATAAGGTTGATACTTGGCAAAGTATTCTTTACACAAGCTCCATTTTGTTTATATTGTGCAGAATTATTAAGAAAGCTTAGTGTGACTGACAGGTGTTTCCCTCCATCTTTTCCAGGTGGCATGCCTTCAGGACTTCTTTGGAGAGGATGATATATTCATTGCATGTGGCCCTGAGAAGTTCCGCTACCAGGACGACTTCCTCTTGGATGACAGCGGTAAGTGTTCTCACAGTGGCGTTAACCACTTAAGCCCTATATACACTATTCGGCGTACAACAAATTTATTTTCTTTTTTTTTTCTTTTTTAAGTTTTGGCCTTTTAACTCTTTCACTGCCAGTGTATACATCAATTAATGACATGCCCAAAATAGGTTCACCAGGTTCAAAGTGGTTAAACCCTATTAAAGACTTAAAGACGTAATCCAAACTTAATTGTCACTTGTTTTTTTTATGGGCTACATTAGCTTAGTACTCTCTGTTCTTGTTAGTCAGTTGACAGAAACATTGCAATGTACTAGTTTGCCTAGTTCTCCTATTTTCATTGGACATATTGAATAAAAATAATGACCTAATATGGCTAAATTACAATCTTCCCACAACGATTGACAACAGGTTATAGCCAACAAATGACCTGTACTGTACCTGAGTTGAGTTGCTTTCTCCTCCTGTCACTGCTGCCTGCTTTTGACAGAGGAGCAAACTGTCCCTCTGGCTATGAACTGTACAAATAATCAAATCATTGTTGGTATCATTTAGATTTTCTTTCCTTATTACTTTCTCTACAGAGTGCAGGGTGGTCAAATCCACATCATATGGGCGAATCTCATCAATGCAGGGTCGCTGCTCCCCTAGAAGTGGTGGAATATCACGCAGGAGCAAGTCTCCTTCATCTATGGGTTCAGGTAATGTGTGTGTGTGTGTGTGTGTGTGTGTGTGTGTGTGTGTGTGTGTGTGTGTGTGTGTGTGTGTGTGTGTGTGTGTGTGTGTGTGTGTGTGTGTGTGTGTGTGTGTGTGTGTGTGTGTGTTATGAAAGCTTTTCATCGTTATAATTGCAAATTATTTTCTATACCACTACATCACCATTTTGGTTATTTGTAGAATTTGTGCTGTCTCTCTAGCTAATGGGACTGCAGGCAGTCAACTGTCCACCCCTCGATCAGGAAAATCACCCAGCCCCTCTCCAACCAGTCCAGCTAGCCTCAGACGCCGCCGGGTAAGGAAAATAAATAAAATATACAAAACAATTTACTAAGTTGTACTTCATATTATTCATGTTGTATTACAGAGGCATGGGTGAGATGTTTTTAAACAGCCAAACGTCATTGTTATACATACAGGTATACACTTCCTGTCCGTGTGAGTGTCACTTTCTGCAAAAAGCACATACATCCAAGTGATAAAATACCAGGTGCTATAATTACCTATGCACACGCAAACCTAACTAAAAATACATATTTTGGAATGCTGGTCAAGGGGTGTCTGTGCGCATCCGCGCACGTGCATATGTGACGTCATCAAAATAGCATCCCCCAGTTACAAAAATCACTATTACACCACTGGCTAGCACCTTAAAATAAAATAGGCTTAAATGACCAAGCTGCTCCAGTGTCCTCTCCTTTTTCGCTGCTGTATGTTCCTGTGACCCACCGGACCTGCCTTGTCCTGGCTAAGGCGCGTGATATTCCTCCTCTTCTCAACTGATTATAAGCTGTCACAATTTATTATTTCTATTCACTCTGTGTCTCATTGGTGGGCTACAGACAGTTTAGAAACCTGCCTACCAATGACATCATAAGTGGGTATTCCAAGCTAATAGAAAATACAGTCTTTCTCTTCCTGGAAAGTTGGCATGTTGAAATAGAAGCCATTGTACTTGCATTAATAAAAAAAACGTATAAAAGTTTGAAATCTTTGATTTGTTTCAAAATGACCAAACCTGCCTCCCGAGATGTTACTGATAGGCATGGTTCTGAACTGTCCACAGCTCTCCTCTGAGACAGTGAGTATAGGCAGAAAGGTTATAATGCACATTATTGAGCAATTGACCAATCGTATTGTTGAAAATGGCTGAAGTGTTTTTTTAAGTCAGATTTATACTGTTGTGGTGAAAATAGCCGATCTACAAGCTCACACTGTGTCGCAACACGTTGTGAGCTTGTAAAACATGCAGTATTCAGAACAATTTTTTAGATGTTTGAAAATCTTCGACCATAATGACATGCCTAAAATGGGGGCCCCAGACCAGTTAACTGAAAACAATTCATTGATTTCTTATTTTATGTAAGGTGGCCTAAGAAATCAGATCTATTCACTTTGTGTTTCCCCTCAGGGATCTCAGCACAGTGGCTCATCTCTGTCTCTAGCATCTACAAAAGTATGCAGCTCAATGGATGAGGGCGATGGAGCTGGCAGTGAAGGTATGTGTTTGTGTGAATTCTTATCCAGAGTTTTTTGAAACCTCAGAGAAAAGAAAACCGATTCCACTCAAACATGAAGTCTAGACATGATAAACCATAAGTTGATGGACTTACTGTAATTGAGACAAGACATAGAATCCTATGGGTCTAGAGATGATCTGTGTTTAAATAACATTTATGAATGTCTTAAAATAAGAATTCCACTCATTAATTGCAATCCTTGCTGAATGATGTGTAGTCAATTCTCATTGTCTATGTTTTCACTCCCCCCCCCCCCCCCCCCCTCGGCCAAGCTAACATTGGTCAAGCCTCACGTGACACGTGACAATACGTTGAAAGAGTGTGCTCTGATTGGCTAGTGAGACGCATGACGTATAGCGGCCTATAAATAGATGTGTCACTTCGGAGCGCTGCGGTGCGCGTTCCGAAGTGACATCAGTGCCATCAGCCAAGCTAACATTTAGTGGTTACATGTCGCCTTTCCGACAGACGGATAGGACACTTACACAGACAGGACGGATAGGACACTTACACAGACAGGACGGATAGGACACTTACACAGACAGGACGGATAGGACACTTACACAGACAGGACGGATAGGACACTTACACAGACAGGACGGATAGGACACTTACACAGACAGGACGGATAGGACACTTACACAGACAGGACGGATAGGACACTTACACAGACAGGACGGATAGGACACTTACACAGACAGGACGGATAGGACACTTACACAGACAGGACGGATAGGACACTTACACAGACAGGACGGATAGGACGCTTATACAGACAGTGTGTCATGTTACTATGACACAGTAACATGTTCTATTTTTTGTAAGAATTAGAACATAAGAATTAGAACATAAGAATTAGAACATTCCCAACATTCCCAACACAAGTCTGCTGGCGGAGACTTGTGCTCCGAGGAGCACATTTTCTAGTTTGGCTTAATATTACAATATTACTCATGCTATGTAGTCATAAACTAATCAAGTATCTAATTACGACATGGCTTCCTTATGAATCTCTGATTGTCACACACCGTCATCAATACATCAGAAAAATGTCTATACAATAAATTAGTATTTTTTTACATAATAGTATAGTAGTATTTTTGGGCGGTGTAACCGCCCCTATATATGAGGTTTGGACATCGACATTCGCTGCACCGTGATTGGCCACCATTGTACCCCCCTAACCCTGCACCGTGATTGGCCACCATTGTACACCCCTAACCCCTACACATTCAATGCAAATCTATACTTCTCTTTAAGTGAGCTTCCATCACTGTGATGACCACTAGCTACAATGTGATTGGCTGACTCACATGACACATGTGCATAGCCCTATAAATAGGACTATGCACTTAAAAAAAACACATTTCTGTTTTTTAAGTAGTATGAGGTAGTATTTTTTGTAATACTACTATACTATTATGTCATTGTCACAGCTGGCTCTAGGCCATGACAAACATTGGGGGAGGGGAGACCAGGGTGAAGGTATAAAGCAAATACATATTTATTAAACAAAGCCTAATAACAGAACTAAGGAAGGGTGAACAGAACATGGTAAGGATCCTACGGGGTGTGGAGTCAGTGAATCAGTAGTGTAGATGTGGATGTGTGGAGCATGGTGTGGTGCGAGGTGTGTGGATGGAAAGTAAGAGCATAATCATAATAATAAGGGCATGGAGAATGGAGGTTGGAGCTGGTGGAGACAGGTCTGCTCTTCTCAAGCTTCTACCAGAGATTGGCCAGGTCGGGGCTTTTATAGCCTCCTGGAGGCACCGGGCCCAGGTGCTCTCCAATGAGCAATCAGCCCCACCTGCGCCCCTATAGGGCAAGAGTTAATGCAAGGCATTCACACCCACAACCACCCAGACTATAATATGGGGCATCACACTCCTCCCCCCTCAACAGCTGGATCCTGGTGTTTCAGCTAGCAATAGGGCTGTCAAGGAGCAGGACAGGCCAGGGACCACAACCCCAGGCTCTAGATAAACAAAAGACATCCAGGATTAGACAGACATTTTGACTGGTGCATGTCTCTGGCTCAAGTTTACTCTAGACACCAAACGTTGGGTAGCTGACCCAACTGTCCTCTACCTCAGTCACTGCCACTGACTGAGAAGAAGGACCGAAGGTGGCTGACTCAGGACCATAGCTAGGTCATAACAGGTTTACATGACTTTCAACATCACTGTTGAACCATACTGTGGTTCAACAGTGGTGGTGGCGACACATTTGCCCACACGCGGCCCCCAGCATGCATGTTACCCAGGAGAACATCGACCCCAGCCTTCGGCAACACTGTGCGCAACGCCACTTCCACCTCGCCCTGAACCAGACCACACTCAAGATTGAGTTTGTGTATAGGAGAAGGGATTATGGACATGCCCATACCACGGCTCAATATGTCACCCCCAGTAGCAGACTGTGCAGAGAATGGCAGGAGAGAGTCAAGCACGTATGTGCCCAACACAGCTGTGTCCCGCAGAATTGTCACGGGTACTTTTTCACTGGACCCAGCAAGGGAGACAAACCCCCTCTCCACGAATGGACGGTACGCCTCGTTTACATTGCCGAGACTTCTCTCGCTCCCATGTAGAGAACTTACCGACCTTGACACCACTGACACCGGCGCAACAGCCGCTGCTGACTTCACCTCCATTTTTCTCTCTGTTTCAGTGAATAACAGTCTGCTTTAATGTGACCCATTTTTAAACTGCTCTAGCAGCATCAAGTCGCACAACCCCTCACATGTGCTCCCACCTGCAGCCATACGCCAACGGTTAAAGTTGATCACTAATTCCCGTGAAAATTCTAAATGTGACTGTTTGTCGTCTTTTCTGTTATTCCTAAAGCGCTGACAGTAACTCTCAGGGACCATTAAGAACATACACCTTAAGAACAGCAGACTTCACCATGGCATAATTTAAACTGTCTGTTACTGATAATGCAGAATAAGCCTCCTCTGCCTTCCCAGTAAGCACGCACTGCAGCATCACAGTACGGTCCGCATCAGGCCAACCTCTCGAATTAGCCAATCTTTCAAACAATGAAATAAAGTTTCAGGCTCCTTCTCACTGAACTTTGGCATCAAACGCAAGCTCTTCACCAAATCAAAAGGTTGCTTTTCTGAAGCTATACTTCCCCCTCCTTCCAACATCGTCTGGTCCATCTTACCTTCCTTTACAAGTTCTACCTTCTCCCTCTGCAGATTAATTCTCAATTTTTCCATTTCAATTCTCTCTCCCTCTACTTCCACTCTTTCTTTTTCAATCTTAAGCTGTTGTTTGATCCTCTCCATCTCTAGCTGAATAAGCATCAGTTCTTTTTGTTCTGAAAATGACAGATTTTGGATCGGTGGCGGCACCGCCGCACCGTCTCCCTCCCCTGTTTCATTACCTGGCAAGACACCCATATCTTCCAAGCCAGCAATTAATACTACCTTAATTGTCTGTACCTTCCGTCTCCTGTCCCCAATGTCAATCGTATAATGGTCAGCAATTTCTAGGAGCTGCTCCTTTGTACAGCCTTCCAAAAAATCTTCTGACGGCGACGCAACAAATTCATCAATTTGAGCCATTTCAATTATCACTTGAATGTATACTGGACACAAGTTAAATAAAACCTGATACAAACTGTAACTGAGTAATCAGGAGCGTCCCCTAGCTGCCTAATCAAATCTTATCTAACTCACCCCTAGCTATTCATGATCCTATGGGATATAGGCCCCCCTGGTGGCGCTATAACAGGCCGATGTGAAAAAAATCTGCTCTGGCCTCCAGGGAGTGTGAGTGTGACTGCACAGTTTCACGCCGATCGATCCAACATTGCTGGAGATTAGCCGCTCACAGACAGACGGACAGACAGACACAGGCGAAAACATACGTCTCCGGCCACGGCCTTCGGCCGGGTGGAGACTATGATATACATTTTTGGGGATCATTCTTGCCATATACTTTCAAAGAGCTAGTACTGTGATGTCTGGATCATAAATGTGGGTTTTTGTCCATATAGTATAATAAGGCTTTGTGATTGTACCCTTGACTTCCACTTTAAAATCTTCAACCCTGCCCCCCCCCCCCCCCCTCTTTTTTTCTTTTCCACCATACCATACAATATTGTCAGTAAAACCAAGACCTACTGTATGTATACAATTGTATGTGTTTCACAACAAGTAATACAATGTAAATGGTACATTTTTAAAGCAATATCCTGATCTCTTCATTAGGTCACAACTATGTATGCCACTGTGGAGATGTTTACAGGGGTGTCATGACCATGGAATGTTTTGGAACCACTGATTTAATGTACCACATACGTTAGTCTACAAAGCCTACCCTTCAACCTTGTTTCTATTTTGTTTGGGATCTGCAGCTGAGTTTATGGATGAGTACCCCTCAGTTCCTGCCACCATTGCAGAGAGATACAAAGTTGGGAGGACATTAGGGGATGGGAACTTTGCTGTTGTCCGAGAATGTATGGAGAGGTCCACTGGGCGAGAGTATGCTCTGAAAATCATCAACAAAGGCAAATGCAGGGGAAAGGTGCATAAGATCTCTTAACCATTAATTTCACAAAGTTTGAGTGACTGCATTTTCAATTTAAGTTAATTTAAGTTGATATAAAATAAACAATACAAAATAGTCACAATAAAGCGTTAGACAATTTTATATTTGAAATTGCTTCCCTTAATTGAGATAAAAACTCAATATTATACTGTACCACAGCTATGTATGTATGCAGTAGCTTAAACTCTTTTATTTTTGTAATGCTGACTATTGCTTATTGTTTCTCATCCAGGAGCACATGATCCAGAATGAAGTATCACTCCTTCGGCGAGTGAAACATCCTAACATTGTGTTATTGATTGAGGAGATGGACACTCAGAGTGAGATTTATCACATCATGGAGTTGGTTAAGGTATTTCCCAACATAAGTAATCCTTTCAAATAAATCTCAAGTCCGAAAACATGTCCAGAACACTTTTCAAAACCGGGAAAGCATCGGTGTCATTTTTTATTTCAGCGTTGGCTATTCAAAATAGCAGATATACAAGCTCACAGCGCGTCACTTTGTGCTGCGCTATGAGCTTGTAGATCTGCTATTTTAGAAAAATCATGAAAATTCAAAATCAAATGCAAATCTTTGATATTTATTTAAAAAAAATCACACCCTGTGTGAAGGTAGCGGCGCCTTTGATACATTTTGTCATCGATATGTGTTTATAATGTGTTTATAGCCATCTGTCTCGTGAAGCTTGACCAATCACTTTGTTGACGCACCTGACCAATCAGAACGTTGACGTACGCACACGGACAAAGTCAGATATTGAGCAGGATCCGCTCTATACCTAAAGGTATAGAGCGGCTAGCGCCGCTAAAAATCACACCCTGTGTGAAGAGAGTGGTGCCTTTGATGAGCCCCGTATTGACCCCCGTATTGATGTTGTCATCAATGTTTGTTTATTGGACAGACAGACATGCATACAGACGGACACACGGACAAAGTCAGATATAGGAGTGGTTGGCACCACTCAAAAATTGGGGGCTTTTATACTTTTATAGATAGGACAGTAGGCTGACAGGAAATGAAGAAAGAGATGGGGAGTGACATGCAGCAAAGGCCGTTGGGATCGGGAGTCGAACCCGCGACGTGCTGTCAGAATACATTGAGCCTAGGTGCCACTGATATATAGCAACATAAGCTTTTCAGAAAACTATTAGGATTTGTAAGAAATGTTTTAAATCGGCCTCAGGTCTTAATGGGTTAAACTACCATGTTTTTTCTCTTTCTCTCTTTTTTAAATGTGAATTGTTCTATCCTCAGGGGGGAGACTTATTTGATGCTATCACCTCCTCTAGCAAATACACAGAGCGGGATGCCAGTTCTATGATGTTCAATCTGGCCAGTGCCATCAAGTATCTGCACAGCCTCAACATTGTCCACAGAGACATCAAGCCAGAAAACCTTCTGGTATGTCTGGATCTTCAAGAGTTTTGTGATGCAGCCAAAAGTATGGTTTTGTGGCACTCACACAATCAACAACACACAATGCCCTCCATAACCTGAGCATAATTTCACATACACTATAGTTCTACTAGCGTGGTACAGAAAGAAATTTGAATGGGAACGATAATAACGATATTTGATGTCAGTCAAACATTATTCCTCAAATGTTGGTGGGTACAGCAACTACACTACAGTATAGTTTTTGTATTATCGACCCCATTATTTCCCAGTTTTCTATTTAGAGTAAAATATGGAATACAGCTGTATTTTACCTATTTGTCTCAGACTAAATGACAATTACTCCAGGAGAAGGTTCCCAGGTGAATATTGGTCTGTTTTCAATACACTGAAGATATTGCAAAATCCTTCAGTAGAGAGACCTCTGCAGATTTTGAGCACTGCAAGTTCCTGCATTTATAGGGTCATGAATGTCTTTTTACCCTGTGTGTACTGTATTTAACTCAGGTATATGAGCACCAAGATGGCAGTAAATCTCTAAAGCTGGGGGACTTCGGCTTGGCTGCGCTGGTTGATGGGCCCCTCTACGCTGTGTGTGGGACCCCAACTTATGTAGCACCAGAGATCATTGCTGAGACGGGGTGAGTCAGAGGAGTGTGCTCCAGTCTGAACCAGTGGTGACACAATATTATTATTATTGGGACATTTACAGTGGGGGACAAGTCAATCATAATCACAATTGAAAAGAAAATAAGACCTGCTTCAGACACCCACATTGCCTGATGCTATTAAGTGATGTTATTTTTCTATATTGTTTTGCCATCTAATGTGTTCCCCTTCAATAACAGATATGGCATGAAGGTTGACATCTGGGCAGCTGGTATCATCACTTACATTTTGCTGTGTGGCTTCCCTCCTTTCCGTGGGTAAGTGTGTCTGGCTATATTTTAGAACAGTGATTCCCAACCTGTGGGCCAAGGCGATATTGCAAGTGGACCCCAAATAATTGGCAAGACACTAAGATTTTATTGATAATATAACATTAATATAAATGAATGTAAAAAACTGTCATATTACTGTGTTTTCTTTAAAACCTTGAAAATGTTGTTTTCATTGTGATACCGATAAATAGGAACTTAAAGTGAATAAATGTTAGGTTCATTGATCAAGCCGGAACGCAATCGATTGATGGATGATTAAAATATAAAAATATGATTGAAAATGCACGTGGCCCACCCATAACTGGTCAGATGGGTGGGTCACGAATACCTTTGAGATTTTCAAGTGGGCTCTGATCCAGAAAAGGTTGGGAACCACTGTTTTAGAATCATTGTTTTGCCTACTGGTTCTTTGAAGTTGTCTACTTTTCTGATTAATCAATTAGGCTACTGCTAAATTGATTATACAACACAAAGAAGCGTTACTTGCTTATACTGTATTTTGTCCTATGACTGTTTCAAACATGTTTGGCCTCCTCCAGCATGTTTGCTTTGCATGTCTGTCAGCCTGTTTGGGTGCAGTCTGTTGTTGTTGTTGTGTTGACCTGCCTGTATTACATATTTCTCTCGTCTTCTAGAGATAATGGCTTGTTAATTAATGGTAGTCTATTCAAGACAACCATTGAAAACGACTTTGTAGTTAATTCATATTGTAATAGTGTATTGTCCCTGAGGAATAAAATAAGAATACAGTATGTATTTTTTAAATAAGTTGTACCCTTTGAGTCAAAGGGAATTTGCCTCCCTCTTGTGGCCACAAATGAAATGGCATTGCTTGTAATCAGTTCATGTTGTTACCTTGCAGACGAGAATTATGTTGATCATAATCAAAGACCTTTGGTTCTTCATTTCCTTAGCACCAGTGAAGACCAGGATGTTCTCTTTGACCAGATAATGAAGGGCCAACTAGAATTCCCTTCACCATACTGGGAGAATGTGTCAGAAAAAGCCAAGGTGAGTGGCTGGGAGTGCTTTTTCCATTTTTCTATTTTAAACCATCTCATGTCTGTGTAGGCTGATCGCAGGTTATTTGACTGTCTACTCATGGCTCATGTGTCTTTAGGCGCTTATCACTGGGATGCTGCAGGTACAGGTTGACCAGAGGTACACAGCTGTACAATTTCTGGACCACCCCTGGGTCAAGGTAAGTTCAAACACCAGAATACCTTTAAAAGTGACATATTGAAATAAGGAGAGGTTAGCCGTACAGCAAAAAAAAGACATCACTCACAGTGTTAAATTAACACTAAGACTTTTTGCTGTGTTGTGCTTGTTTTCTAGGATGAAGGGCTGACAGAAAATGAGCACCAGCTACCTATAGCTGGGAAGATCAGGAAGCACTTCAATACTGGACCCAAACTTAGTAGCACTTCAGCAGGAGTGTCAGTTATTACAGTAAGGAGAACACGCACGCACACACACACACACACACACACACACACACACACACACACACAACTCACGTGTACCGTATTTTTGTGAGATTTGAAAAAAATCTGTAGGAAAAGGTGCAAAAAGTGTGTTTTGAAGAAAATTCAAAATGGCGGAAAATCTATCCAGACGCAAATGGGCGTGGCCTATATAGGGAGATGCGTCGTGACCCAAGAATCCATGGAAAAATAAATGTTGATTTTAAGACCTACGGTTCTAGAGTTATAGGCCAAAACGTAAAGGGGGCTGTTATAGACCAATTATTTGTTTACTAACATTGAGACTGGACGCACAGGTGATTGTTTCACGCAATCAATTCCCAACCTGTTGTTTCGGGGTGCGCTGGTTTCAGCACACCCCAACCCCTCTTGTGTGTTGGCTAGTGAGGCGTGTCCTAGCGAGACCTGACAGAATGGGTTTCATTGCACGCATACTGGTTGCACGCATACTGGTTCTTATCAGTGTGACGTCGTCTGTTAAGGGGTCTATAGCGCCACCATGAGGCCGACTGGTGTAATTATTTTTACAATAATTCCGAACAATATTATGAACCTCCCCTCCAAGTCTTGTAACTCTAGCTCTTATGGTTTCTGAGAAAAAAATACTTGAAATCTATTTTTTTTATTTTCCCATTTTACATTTAAGTGGATGGGGAAATGTAATTCACTAATAAATCAATATCAATTAAACTATGTAACCAATCTCTTAGCAAAATACACGCACACGATTCCCGGTGAAGCCGGTCATTTTGACATATAGCACTAAATTGGGAAAAAATAAACTGTGGGAGGAGTAGCGGGACAAAGTTTTTTTTAACTAAAACAATAGTCTGGTTGCCCTGTTAGGGCAACCACACTAATTAATATGTATGTACCATTTGAGTACATACCATTACCTGCATTCCATATTCCATCTGTATGTACTCAAATGTTAAACTTCTGCCATGGGTCCATATGAGTATTTACGCTATTTTAAAAAGTTCTTCAAAAATAAAAAATGCCTAATAAGATTAGTCATGATAAGATGCCACGCAAAATGGGGAATATGTTTGATAATGTGAGTGTTACAGCACATCTATCAAATTCATGAAGTTTTGACATAATTCAGCACTAAGTTTCAATTCAATTGTCCAATGTGTGGCCCTTCACTCACTTTATCTAAGTCAGTATGGCCCCCCAAATGCTGCCCACCCCTGCAATAGAGGTTGTATGATACATAGTGAGAAGATTTTACTCCTCCGATTCTTTATAATCAGGGTGGTTAATTGCAGCCGAAAATAGCAGACCTACAAGGTTGTTGTGAGCTTGTACAGTAGGTCTGTTACTTCCGACGCGCGACACCATCGTGCTACAAAGTATTAAATCGGAATTAACTGTTTCCATTTTGTTGTCTCTCACTTTTTGCCATGGCTCTACAGTAAATATATCTGGTTTGACTGTGTGCTGCTCCAGTTTACTGTGTCAGATGCAAGGGGTGAACCTCCTCCAGGGGAGGAATAATGGGGGGGACACAGCCCCGGCAGATGGCTGTCACCACAACCACTTGCTTTCACAAGTTCATCTTCATACTCAGGGTTTGATTTGCTGGGGGGATGGGGGGAATCCATGCCTCTGCTTTTGATATCCCCCTGGTCATTCATTTTTATCGCCGGCGGGGATATGTTTTATCCTTGCTTCTAGTCAGACTGAATTAAATACATGCATTTCATTAATACATGAAATGTAGACTGTCTGGTATTTTTGATATACTGTATGAGTTTTAACCCTGGTATTCCTATTCCCATTTTAAAACTTGTTTTTCAATAATAGAATAATTGAAGATCTACAACTGAGGCACATTGTGAGCTTGTAGATCGGCTATTTTTTACTGTTGTACAACAAAGTTTAGGGCTTAACATTTTTCACCCCACACTGTTATTTCACAAATCGACCACACACACACACACACACACACACACACACACACACACACACACACACACACACACACACACACACACACACACACACACACACACACACACACACACACACACACACACACACACACACACACACACACACACACACACACACACACACACACACACACAGCTCCTGGTTCTGTAGTGGAAACTCAACCCTTGGCTTTGTGTTCCTGTGGAGAATGTAATGGCTGTTAACTCTACCCTGTTGTTGCACTCTCTCAGACCACCCCACTCGATAAAGAGAAACAGGGGTTCCATAAGAGACGGCATCAGGACGTGAAGCCCAAGCCCCACACCACTCCGCAAAGCGGCTTGGCCGTCGGCTCCGGCGCCACCCACAGTGCCAACACTAGTGGTGTCTCACCCGCCGAGTCCGAGGACTACTCCCCAAGCTCGGCTGACACCGTCCGCTCGCCCACTTCCCCATTCTAGAAGCCCCAATGCAGCACACACTTACAGGAAGGTATTAGAACCGACAGTGACCATGTTCCCACAGTGGCCATTTTTCTCTTACATCATACCCGTTTGGTCAGCGTATATGTAAAGGCAAAATGGACTGTGTGAATATGGTCAATTGGGTTTTCATTTTGATTGTTTTAATCTGTCTTTGTGACAAAGCAGGTCTGTGCTCTGTGCTGACCTGAGAGTATACCCTATTAAAAGCATGTTGATAAGAAATACAAATAAAAATCTGGGTTTTACAGGGTCTTTTTTTCAAGCTGTTACAGAACTGTTTTTAAGCATTATTTCTTTATATGAAGCATTGGTCCACTGTATTATGTAAGACACCTCTAGGTGGTGGTGTATTATTGTATTTTGCAGAGGTGCTACATGAGTCACTTAACATAACACTGACGGAGAATGTGAATGTATCAATTGAACTGCAAATGTTATGAAACCTTGGCTTTTGACAAACACATGTACCTGTACTTGTTTCGGTCAAAATCTTCCAAATCAGTCTTCGGTTGTGCAATTATCATAAGAAGGCATTTAATGGACTTCAATGGACTTAAATGGATTATTGGTCCAGTTATATAGTTTGGGGTGGTTTTAATTCATCCATTGCATATTGTATTGATAGTATAACTAATTGGTAACTCCCAGTCAAAAATCTTTATCGACAATAATATAGGTACAGTTTGTACTCTGTGCAGTAAACACTACACACTGTGTAGGAGGACTGAAACAACTAAGTGTCAAGATGTGCTGCTATATTTCATAAGCAATGACATGACAAGTATTGTGTTGCCAATATTTGTTGTCGTGCAAGACTGTTGTTCATATACCTCGTCAATTGCGTGCTGAGGTGCTCATACAGTACATGGCTAGTGTATGTGAGTGCTGTGATGATGAGATTTATATCAGTGGTTCTCAAACTTTGTTATGCCAAGAACATGTATTTGGCCATGGAACCCATCCGAAAATATTTGGTGCCAGGGATTCCAATACAAGTTGTGTTGTTAAAATGTTTCAAAAATATTCAAGGATATTTTGGTTATTTCTTAATAAATCTGCAAATCTGCTATTTTCAAATAGCCGATGTTATATAGGGTAAAACTGATTTGGATGCTATATGAACACATTCAGCTGAGGACCCCCTGGGTTCCCTGGACCCCACTTTGAGAACCATTGACTTACATAACATGTCTTATCTGCTCTGACAGAATGTCTGAAACTTTAGTTTTGTCTGCAGTATGGGAATTAATTAGCAGTGATACAGATGAATGTCTGTTCTAGTTGATTGTATGCACTTGCATAAAGCCTTGGCACACTTGGATTAAGTGCAATTAGTTTTAATGCCATGAGCACAGAGTCAAATTCATCCTTACAATGGTTATTAGTGAGGATGTCAGCATGCCAGCATTGTCGGCAGCCCATGGACACACATTTTGGATTTTATACTAGAATTCAATATACCCTAAAGAAAGACAGCAGTGAAATTATGCTAAAAGTTGCAAAGTGCTTCCAGTTCAATCACATTAATCACATCACACATGCTATTTTGTTCTTGGTCAGTTTCATTCAGTGACTCAAAACTAACTAATGAGTGTATATATGGTCTCCGGAAAATTAATATATTGGTCATACACTGAAAACGTCCACTATAGTCCAAATATTCATGGCTACGAATGTAATTTTTCCTACATAAGATGTTGTAATCTGCATGTGTCCTACAGTATACTGTATGCTTTCTAAATGAAATGTTCTAGTCTCCTGCTGTTCGATACACTCGTCAGTTTCGTATGTACAATATTTCTGTTACTGCATCTGTCTAGTAAAGTTGAATGTAATTCAGTGAGAGCAGGTTTAGTCGTCGTGCCACGACTGAGTCAAGCAATGTAAATATGTATTGTAAAAGGTTACTTAACAATCCTATTGACAGTTGCCTGGATTGGGGTCTCCTAATGACTAGTAACTG
The DNA here is from genome assembly GCF_963454915.1 of Gymnoscopelus microlampas. Classification (NCBI taxonomy): domain Eukaryota; kingdom Metazoa; phylum Chordata; class Actinopteri; order Myctophiformes; family Myctophidae; genus Gymnoscopelus; species Gymnoscopelus microlampas. The sequence goes on along the minus strand of NC_139945.1, from coordinate 45,305,257 downwards.
TAATTAGAAAGAAGGAACCAAAAAGCACAAGTAGAGAGCATGTTCTGATGTTGCTGTGTAGAGAATGTTTTAGCTGCCTTCAGGTTAATTGTCATCTCCTTTCAGGGATAAGAAGAGAAATAATCTGATGTGACTTAGGTTCCGTTTTGATATTTGGGTTCCTCTGCTGACTGTTTTGGCTGCGAAAGATGATTGGAGATCTCATTTGAAGTATGTGAATGTTGTATATTCATCCATATCCATTAGGAAATGATCTAAATAAGGGCAAGCACCAGTAGTGCACACTACCTTCTAGGCCATAGGAAAAATATGAACCACTATTGTCTTGAAAACTTGAAAACTTCCAACAATAATATACCTGACAGAAAGCGAAACCCTTGAATAAATGATTTGATCAATTTCTGAGTCATTTACTTATTGTATATTCTCAAGAACAGAGGTCGCTGTTTGTCCTTTTTCAGTTGAATCTGGGTTCCGAGATTGCTTATTGTATAACTTTTATAAAACTGCTGATTTTGCCCACACAACAAATAACACTAGATGGCAGTATAACCCAACTGCAAAGCTTCTGAACAAATGAGTAGCAGGCTAGCAGCTATAATTTTCTATTCATCCTATAGTGTTTCCATAGAATGTTCCACATGGTGAAAGTTGTTTTTTATAGTAGGCTATTAGAAAAGTTTTGAAAGTAGACAAACAATACACAAATATATTAAAAGTATACAATACACAAATGAGTAGAAATACCCCTGACAAGGGTAGATTTCTTTAATTTCATTATATATACAACAAAAAACTGAAAGCCATTTTCTTTTACTGTCTTTTTACTTTATATATTGGCAAAATTTAATGTCACAACTCCTACTGTTTCTTCAGTAACTTAAGATAATGCAGTTTAAATGAAGAAATCATATGAAAATATCTCTTAAAATATAAGAAATGAAAATGCAACGCAAAGTATTTAATTGACAAAAAAATCTCAAATATTTGTGATGAGTCTAAAATGTCAATGGATTTGAGCTAACATTAAAGGGAAGGACCCCCTTCAGCATCTCCTTGCATGCACAACTTAGGCTTTGCGTAGGGCGATGTCTAGTTGCACTAAAAGAAAATCGAATCGCAAAACTCACAATTGTATTTGCATATTTCTGCTCAGGCAATTTGTCAACTTGCAGTGAGCAACATTTTTACAGTTGCTCAACAATGTGGATACAATTATTTTCTATATAACCAAAAAATTGTCTGACGCTTTTTACAATTTTGTTTTGTCACACAAGAGTGGAAAGCCTTTCGGAGACATAATGGGCTACAGAGTCATCATATTGCTTACCATTGCATGATGGTAGAACAATGCACTTGTGTTTACGCTTTCACAGACTTAAGAGGTCTTAATATGGACAAGCAAAACATCTGTGAAAAAATTGGGTAATTGAATTACAATTAATAGTTTGTTATACAAATAACAGTAGTAAGAATGTTTCAGCAACCAACTGAAATATTGAGAAAAATATGTCTGTGAATATAAATGACAGTATATTAATAGCCGTCGTCTTTCTTTTTTTTTTACTCAAAAAAAATAAGCGAATAAAACGTTTCACAGTCCCACAACATACACAAATGCAACCATCAGATATTATTAAGTCTGCCATTTGAACCTCTGGATATGTTTCATTTACTTTTACATAATACAAACAAAAGGAATATGAATTCCTTGCCTTCATTCATAAACAAAATAGTTATCTATTTTAAATAAATATGGTATGGAAATATCACAATTTAATATTATTTGTGTTGATGTGATTAAAAACAAATATCTTACAAAGGACATAGATCACGCATAATATGAAATTGTCCATACAGAGCACATTAGCAACTAAACATTAAATCTTTGTCTTTTTTGTCACATACTTCAGACCACCTTTAATAAAAATAAGCAATCCATGGTCATGATAATAAACTAAGACTTGTAAGTGCATAAGACCTTTTTGAATATGTATACATGGTTCAGATTATGGTAATGATTTAAATGTCAAAAATGGTGGCTAATCTTACAGCATTTGTCATTTTCAGCATTATTTCAACCTTTACAGGAAGAAATTATATTGATATGTACTGTACAGGTTTTCAACTTTATTTTCCCCTAGAAAAGAGTCCCAGGTAAGATATGCATCTGCCATATAAATGTATAAATGTTTCTACCAGACGATTTGCTTTGTTTTAGTTTGAATAGGAACAAACATTTTTGTTTGAAATAGGAACAAACATTGAGTAACAGTTTACATTAAGTATGCTTTATTGACTTACCATGTAGTTAGAATGATAACTCCACAAATGAAATGGCTTCTTCTTTCTAGGCCTTCTGATTAGGTTGATGTCAGTCTCTCCTCAATCAGAACAAGACCTGCTCAACTGATCCTCATGGGCAAAAGCTTCAGCTGGTGCTCAGGCAACACATTACAACCAAAGTTAGAAAATGGCTCCAAATTACAGCACAATGTTCAGCAGATTTGAAGGACAGCAACAAGGTCTCACAAAAAGGCCAGATGAATGAGTCTAAGCACACCTCTTAACCACATGAACCCTGGTATCCCTATTGTGCATGTCATATTAGGCAAACATTAGGCAAAAATAACATCTACAAGTTCACAACAGGTCACGTTGTGAGCTCGTAGATTGGCTATTTTCTCTATTGACCAACAATGAAGTATATAGGGTTTAAGTGGTTAAAATAAAAAGTGTTCTCCACTCTGTTGGATCTCCACCTGCTTCTGCGGAGCTTCTTCAAGGCAGCTCTGTCGCTGGTGGGGTAGGTGTCCCCTTGTAACAGTTCAGCCATCCATGAGCTGCCTCTCGCTCTTCTCAATACCTGTTATGATGCTCATAGTGCCAGCGGTTGAAATCTATATTAAATGCCACGATACTGCCAGAGGCCATGCCGGTGATCAAAGTCCTGCATGAGGCAAAACAATTCCGTGAATATTCACACAATGACAGCACACAGACTGACATGCATGAAAGAAAAATGGAAGAAGACAGTGAAAAATCTTGAACAACGTAGTAACTGGCTGAAATTATGGCACATAACTCCCACACAATTATTAATAGAGCATATCAAGTTGTGAATGGTATGATAGAGCCATCACCTACTGACAAAATGTTTTCAAGTGTAAGTATTGGGTTAAGTATTTCCCCGACTAAGAGCAGCTTGTTAAAAGGTCTAGAGTGGTGAACGGAGCAAATCAGGAGGTCATCAGGGGCTGTGACAGTAAATTACTGCGCCCCTCTGTCCGCTGAAGTGGACTATTGAGTCCCAGTGTCCATCTGCAGGCCCTATGCCCTTGTGTCCATGTCTCCATGACTGGCCGGTATGTAGGAAAAGCAGCTGATTTCACAAGCTCGACTTATACTGCTACAGCCTCGGGGCTTAACTGTTCAAGCACAACGAACAGAGCAGGCAGCAGAATACCCCTCTGTTAAGGGAGTTCGTGAACATGGTTTCCTTGTGTTACCTCACTTCAACTTAACAAGGAAAAATGTCTTGGCCTTAAGTAAATGAAAAATCGACTGACTGTTTACGCCAAAGCACTTTCTGATGGAGTCCTATTATTGCTGTTTATGGTTGTTTTCAGCATGAATTTCAGCAGTTGTTAGGCCCAAAGGTGACTGATGCATTACAAATTACAATACTGTTCATGTGCGGTTAACGCTGAATGAAAGCCCCTTATTGTTGACAGTCCAGTCTATTGTCTGTCTGTCCTCTCCTAGCCTTGGATGGAGTTGTTAAGTTAGTCATAAGAAGTTGAATAGTATGGCATTAACCCATTAAAACTTTGAACGCATCTGTGTAACCACTTAAACTATTATTTTATACTTTGGCTTTTCAAAGATAGCAGATATACAAGCTCATAGCGTGGCACCGAGTGCCGTGCTATGATCTTGCAGATCTGCCATTTAAAAAAAATGTGTGCAAATATTTTTAAAACCGAACATTTTGAACGCAAATGTTTGCTTCTGGGGGGGGTCCCTGGAACAACATATTTTGACATGGGGGTCCGTGACATGAAAAAGTTTGAGCACCACTGACATTTCTTTTTCCAGAAAACTGAAAAGAAGGCATTTGTAGAATCAGCCTCAGGTCTTAATGGGTTAACAGGTTTAGAATGGATGGGCTGGTAGTGGGTCTCGGCTTTGGGACTGGCTCTGAGGCGTGCCCACCCACCACAGGGCTGAGTGGGAGTTGGCCTGTGGGTGCGGGGCCGTAGCTGGAGCGCTCAGGCTCTCGAACCTCCCCTTGACTGCCAGGGTCACATGATCATGTCAGGCTCATAGCCGCATAGAGCAGCAGTTGATCCAACCTTTTCTGGATCGGGGCCCACTTGAAAGATCTCAAAGGCATTCGTGACCCACCCATCTGACCACTTTAACACGGCAGTGTTAACTGGTCCACGTGGGTGGGCCGCGTACATTTCCAGAGCATGTTTATTCATAATGATCAATCGATCGATTGTGTTCCAGCTTCAATCAATGGAACTAACATAGTATACTTTACCGATACCCTATTTATCGGTGTCACGATGAAACCTTAATTACATCAACAGTTTTTTATATTAATGTTATATTATCAATAAAATCATAGTGTTTTGCCAAACATTTGGGGCCCACTTGCTTCCCGGCCCACAGGTTGGGAATGGCTGCCGTAGAGGAACAGCCCTGCTTCTGCACCACCATCCAGACCGTCAGCCTACTGACTCTACCAATGGTGTACACAAAATGCACTATACCAGTGGTTCTCAACCACTGGTCCGGGGACCACCAGTGGTCCTTGAGGGGGTTCCAGGTGGTCCCCAGCTAAACGATAGAGAGTTGGAAACCAAATGGACCCTTATAGATCTTTAACTCTTGAGGGTAAAATGAAACCTTTTTCATCTTTTTTTTTTTACGCTCTCAAGAGTTAAATTATTGTTAAACATCTGCATTACTTAATTAAAGAATTGTTGTTTTCATCAATGTTTGCCTGTTACTCTCCTATGTTACCAACATCAATACAGCATGGAATTGTGGACAAAATCGTATCCAACAATAACAAAATATTCTAAGTCTTCTGAGAGGTTCTGAGAGTCTAAATCTCATCAAACTGTGGTCCGTGGCTCAAATGCAGAATAAATAATGGACCCTGATATGAAAAAAGGTTGAAAACCACTGCATTAATACTGTATGTAGCAGACTGGCCCTGTCTGAAGACCACATTCCAGGTGGTTACATCGGTCCTGTGACCGGGATTGGCTTTTCCAAATAGGCGGGATGTATAAAACAGTAGCAGAGTAGCCCTGGCTGAAGACTGTAAGCCTCATGGCTGTGGGGGGATTTATATGCTTTGGCTGAGTTGTCGGTTTGAATCCAGGCGGTTACACAGAGATAGAGTAGAGGAAAAGTAGAACCATACTACTCTCCTGCTGATGGACACTGGTAATGTCTGTTACATGGGCCACATTGTTGCAAGTACCACCAAATATAAACAGATACATTCAAAACACCCAGCTGTCTGTCTCCATGGCAACCGTATCTTCTATTTAAAGCCACAGATTGGTGAAAATTCCACTTTCTTAAATGTGCACTGACAACCATGAAGTGTATAGGAAACACCAGGCTTTCCACCCCACCCACCCACACACACACACACACACACACACACACACACACACACACACACACACACACACACACACACACACACACACACACACACACACACACACACACACACACACACACACACACACACACACACACACACACACACACACACAGTATATCTCCTACTTTAAATAACCTCCCTTTCAGTGCCTATAAAAGTAATGTACTCGCTTCTGTATTTTGCTGCTTATGACTGCAATGTTCTGACCTTTGATCATGTGAAAGGTCCATGGCTCGGACACCAGCATCACAGCCAGGGTAGATATAGAGCTGTTTGAAGTCACAGGCCTGCCACACTTCTACCACGCCATTGTCCCCTCCCGTCACCAGGTTTTGTCCATCACTGCTTAGGAGAATAGCCTAGAGAAGGATGAAAGTCCGGGAATACAGATGTGAGCCAAGATCAATTCTGTATTGTTCATGGAGTAGGCTAGTGAGAAATCATTAAAAAAAAAACACAACAACAATCTGCTTACCCTGGTAGAATCATTGACCTCCATCTGTGCCAGCAGTTTCCCATTGATGCTGAAGTTGCAGAAGCGTCCCCTCTCATAGCAGATGATGCAGTGGCCCTCACTGGACACTGAGATGAGCCGTGGACACTGCCAGTTGTCTGGTCCCTCCAAAGCCCGCAGCAGGTCGCCTGTGATGGTGTGGACCAGACATGGGCCCTCTGCAAAACCAGACCAAACACACATAATATGCACATGTGCAGGCATCGGTACACACACACGCACAAATACACAAACAAGTAAAAGGTGAAGGGCAATTCGCACCAAGCACGATGACGATCACAGAAACTATAAATATTTAGTTTTAAAGTCAAATGGATGGCAGTGTAAAATATACTATACAAATATAATGACAACTATTTGTGGACGATATTGTCAAGGTCAGAAACCTATCATCTCCATATTTTAACTTTTAATGTTTTTTCGTAAATGAATGCCTTACTTGATCATGCAACTACAGTGTCTCAAAAAAGTAGCAGGTCTACAGGCACGTTTCGAGCCTGTAGATGTGTTTTGAGCTTGTAGATCTGCTACTTTTGCATTTTTTTTATTTGAACCTGAAAAGTAACTGTTTTGGACATATGAGGTTTCCAATAGCCGACATATAGCCGACCTACAAGCTCACAATACGTTGCATTCTTCCGATTGCCTCGCATCGCTTGTTGATCGTCTATTTTAGCAATTCTTTTAAATAAAATAAAATGTGAAAAGTTTTGAAAAATATATTTTTTCTTTTTATTTGTCAAAAAAATGGGACACCAGGGTTAATGTGGTTAAAGCACATAACACTGGTCTACTTAGAGGAATGTTGGTAAGCAGACGATCCACACTACTATAAGCTAGACAACTGTTAACTGTATAATAAGGACATTCTGTCATATCTTTCTACAATCCAAAACATATTGATCTTCTGTCAGCCTAGTATCCCTGGCTGTCACTCCACTCTCTCAGAAGTTCAGAAGAAGAGAATCCTGCCAATGTGCTACTGACCTTTGGCACCACTGATGACAAGGCCCAGCTCGGCGCAGACCGACACACACACCACCTCATGGTCATGACCAGTCAGGACAGCTCGTGGAGCTGGGTAGTCACCTGAAAGATGACACAAGAACACTCTATCAAACCGAAATGCATCATTTTAGCCATGACATATTCATAAAATTGGACAATCTTATTTACCACAATTTTTCCCTCGGTATTCGCCAAAATGTACCGCTACATTCGAAAATTGGGTTTTCTGCGTAACAATCTAAAATCAACGCCTAGCCTTCATCAGGCAATAAAAAACATGAAAACACATGCATATTGAGTGTGACACACATCTGCTGCCAGCGAGGTCCCTTTTAATTGTCATGTAAATGGTGCAACTCCCAGTGATGACAGCCAAGCCACTTGATTCCATCCCATGTGTCACATGATTGATGATGGCTGGGGGAGAGGTTAGTGAGGGGAGTTTCATGGCACCTGGAGCCGTCCTTGAATCCGAGAGACCCAGAGCTCCCACACAGCAACAGTCAGAGATGGGCAGTATTTTAATTACATGTATTTCAAATACTTCTTTCAAATACTTTTTGGTATTATTTGTTTTAATGATTTATATTTCATTTTACTTTTTTAAAACATTTTTTCAAGACATTGTTTTTTGTATTTTGTTATTTGTATTTCGCAGGGATGGAAACAACTGAGATGTAATTTGTATCAAGATACTTGTATTTTCTGTAATTTAAATACATAACAAAACATGTCATTTTATTCTCTAATGGACACATTTTAAACATTTACACAGAGATGTCACTTCTACTCTGCCTCTGATTGGCTTACCCACCCTTAGAACAAATTCAACCACAAATGATAGGCAGAGTACTGTCTTGAGACAGGCTTCATATCACCTTGCCTCAACTAGTGAATGAAGCCTTGTGGAAATCTCCTTAAGCATAAAGTTAGTTTACTCTTGGGATAACTACTGTACATTACTGCATAACCCATGAATGGTAAGAGAAGCCTAATATTAGATTATTTGTGATGGTATGTGTCAGTATCCTGGTCACAGTGGTCAGTACTTTGGTCAATCTAAATTGCACCTGTTTTAATTGATTGATACATCTTGTGATGTAACTTTCTTTTAAATCATTATTTTAAATTGTAATCTCGGCACCACTGGAAAAGAGGGTCTCAGCCCTCAGTGTGTTTTCCAAGATTAAATAAAGGATGAAATTAAATTGAAAGTATTCTGGTCAGTATCCTGGTGTCAATATCCTGGTCAGTATCCTGGTGTCAGTATCATGGTCAGTATCCTGCTGTCTGTAAAGTACAGGCGTAGAGGCAGGTCTATGTAGGGTTGTGCATTCAGTCTCATGCCATAGTTCTTGTCTAGCTTTGGACGATAACAAGGTCACTCTGAACTGTGCTCTCACACACAAGTGGTAAACATTGTGGCTGCCTGATCCAAACACCTTGAAAAACACTCTGCTTGTACGGTCAATTTAGTCTTAGAAATTCTGACATAGGCAATTGATTTAATATTTGGCAATGAATCTATGAATTGATTAATCATTGCATCGGTTTTCATAGTGTTCACCTGTGTTTCCCCTGTGCTTTCAGTTCACTGCCAGTTTATTGTATGTAGGCCTATCTGTGAGTATCTTAGTGTTTGTTCTAGACTCCTTTATTCGATGCATGTATCTTCTTGTGCTTTTACCGGTGAAACTGGCTTCCTAGTTTAACTTGTGCTCCTCGTGTTCCCTGTTTTTCGTCATAATAAAAAAATACTCTTGCACCTGACTCACACAGTGACAGCAGTCTCCATTACTGTTTGAGTCTCTCATTCTCCCCTCTCACATTTCGGCTTGTTTGTCTTTTGGTTTGCATCCATCATCCAACACCATTTTGTACACTCTCAGAGCCACAGACCTGTAAGGGTCCATTTAGTCAGTGGTTTACGATAGAGGCCGTTCTTCCGCAGCCTGTGAATGATTATGATGATGATGATGAAGAGTTCACCCAGAAATCATGTGATCACAACAAAATGAAGCTGGTTTCGTTTAGTATTATAGGATTTATAAAAATCTTGTTCTCTGCTTTCTGTTGCTTTTTGGCGAAAACAAGCCACATTCAACTGCCCATAACTATGGAACGGATTGTCTTTTGAGGCAATCGCCGGGTGGATCGTTAATTGTGAAGAATAATATTCTATGATTTTTCAAAGGTTAGTAAAAACACTCGAAATCGCTGGCAAGGGCAGATAGACGATGTTTTAACTCTGGCAGTTAAAGAGTTAAACTCCTTCACCTGGGGCAAAATCTTGATAAATAATAAATCATGCTTTAAAGTTATGTGTATTCCTCTTATTTTGTCTGTAGCCTACTCTGAGCCAGGTTCACAGTCTTGGTTAATTAAAAGTTTTGGTATCAGTTTTGGGATCTAGTTGATTCAGTCATTCTGACAGGGGTAGAGTTGTTTGCTGTGGATTTTCAACTTTTGACCTGCCACCTCTCCCTTAAACCTCAAATATCACCAAGAACATCTCATTAGTGTGGAAGTCCTGGCGGAGTAAAGGTGAAGTTTCACAAGTGGTAGGTAAGATTGGGGGTTTGAATCTTGGTTCAGGTACATCTTTATTTTTGGTCTTAAGGCGAGGAGCATGGAGATAGCCCCAGTAGGAGAGGGAGGAGCATGGATGGAGCCCACCTCCAGGGGGAGGAGCTTAAGAAATTGAAACAAAGCAATTTTTTTATTTATCTTTTTTTTCCTTTTATTTCACATTATTAGTTTGATTTTATTGAGGCATCTTATTTATCATTAATTTAAGTGTGTTAGTCTTTTCTTGACACCAGTTTGAGTTGATCACTGTTTTAAGTTTTTTATTGAGGCACAAGTAAGTTTTGTTGATTGTTGTTGTTAAGTTGTTGTTAATTGATTTGATAGCTGTTTTGGTTGTTTGATTTGTTTTAGTTGATTGAGTTTTTGTTTGAGTTGAGTTTTAGGAGTTTTGACCCCTAAACCTTCAGTTTATAAACCGCCAATCTGGGAACCCATTCTGTAAAAATGCCTCCTTTTCTGAGACAGGAACTTGGTTTGGCTCCTCCCATTTCTTAGTCCACTTCCTACAACAACATACCACTACATGTTTAAGGCAGTGGTGCTGTCTTGGGAGATTAATGAACCCCTGATTGATCTCTTGAGCTACGCTGGCATGGCAATAGGCTGCAATAGGCTACTTAACACACCTATTAGAATTAAGATGGAGTGAAAAATGTTCTTCAGGAGCTTTGAACCCTAAACCTTCAGTTTACATGATTTATCTTGTGGAGTCAAAACTGAGACATTCAAAATACTAGTGCTGCAAAATTGGACAGAGCAATTATTCAGAGAGAGAGTAATGATTCCTCTTTCCCCTAAGACTGGCAATTGTGTGTGTATCCAATATCTTAAACTCTATACAGTATATTTCTTTGGCCAAGGTCCCCCGTGGGTCTATCCTTGACCTTGCCCCCTCCTTTTTCCCTCTACACCAAATTGCTTTGCTGAAAATAACACATCTACAAGCTCACAAAGCGTCTTGTTGTGAGGTGGTAGATCTGCTATTTGTGTTGAATGTTTCCCTTATATGAAATGTTCAGAATATAGGGATGCTAGGTTCATTCAGTTCATTCAGTTGGTGATAAAATCCCTATAAAGTGATTCCCCAATAAAGTAGGCTCTCAATCTTGAATGAAATTCACAACGGCATCACAAGATCAAGCAGGTCAATACAATGCATAAAAAGTGGGAGGGGGGGGGGGGGGGGGGTTACCACATTGTACTGAAATATTCTTACATAAAACACATGCCATTGTAGAAAGAACGCCCTGGCGTTCTGGAGTTTTGTTTTACAACTCACCTATTCAATCCTCTCTAAAACATTTTGGAAAGGTACAGGCTAGCAGTGGCTTAACACACATCAAACCAGTATCAATTAATATAGTAGGTGTGACATCCACCTGGATGAACTTCTTGATGGATGATGTGGACAGGTGTCAGACCTTTTCTCTGTTATCCCCCCCTCAACCCCCCTCCGCTCAGCGTATCACCTCTGCAGACCACAGCGGTTCAGGCGGTGAGCTTGCCTGTGATCGATGCAGCTCGGTCCCTCAGAGACCAGGACCTGAGCAGGGCTGTCAAGTCCCAGCACCCGTTGCTGAGGGGGCTGAATGGGACATGTGTCAGAAAAGGCCTCCGGGGGGAACAGGGCCCTAGTGCGGCTCACCTACCCGACAAAAGATTCAATCACCCTGTACCGCATATCTGCTCACCCACTCTCCCCCCAGCCCTAGGGAACCGCCGGAGTCAGCCGCCAACAATTACCCGGTGCAAATATCCCCTCACACCAACCAGTGTGATGGTCCTGGCCTGAGAGGCAAGGGCCATGATTGAGGTGTAAGTTGTTGTAATTATACATTTAGGACACACGCAGCCTTTTGAGGGCATGCGTAAAATTAATTTCTCAGACATGCAAGGTCAGCAACTGAAAGGACAGAGATTAGGAGTGCGGCTAAAGTACTGCACATACAGTATATACACATAACCTTCAGTTGTCTTTGTAGAAAGTATGTGTGTTGTCAATGACTCTCTCAACACTCATGGAAAAGATCCTTTAATTATATAGGTGAGAGTCTGTTTAATCTCATGAACCCTAACGTCCCCCTTTCTGGGCATGTCATGATATGCAAACATTTGGCGAAAATAGCAGATCTACTGTACAAGCCCACAATGTGTCGTATTGCGACGCGTTGTGAGCTTGTATTGTAGATGGCTATATTCCGCGAAGAGATTGGGTGTAGAGGAGAGGGCCAAGTACAGCCCCCTGGGGGATCCTAGATAAAGCATATGTGGTTACGTAAATTAATAAAGGAAACTTTACCTAATCTAAAGACTATCAAGAACTGGTCCATTTGTTTAAGGTTTATCATAATGTTCTTTCAAGTGGCTGTCATCTCTATGTGAACTTTGCAATGACCTTTATGATATTAACAATGACCACAGCTATCGTTAGAAAGCTATGTCAGACCAGTACTGTATGTACAGCTATTCCCACTGAGCCCTTTTACTGCAATCTCTTGTCACTGGATCTCACTCAACTCACAGTTGCCTGTTATCACCAACAGTGTGCTGCACACTGAAAGACTGACTCATATCAAATAATTCTGTTTGTATCGTCTACTCTACACAACATTACTCATAACACAATCATTTATTGATAGGATACTGTAAATTATTAATATTTTCATTACACATTCCATCTCCTGCTTCTCGAGATATGTGTTGTCCCCATCGCTTTGTCTGCTGAAGATGCATTGTAAGCAGTAGTAGTGTGAATATCAGGGGAATAGTGTTTTCTTGCTGCAATAACACAAGTGATATTGCCCCCTGCTAATTGGAGGCAACCAAGCTGAAATTCTTAATTAACTGTCTGGGCCTCAGTGAAGTTAATTAGAAAACACTCATACCTAAGCCAGAGCTTCTAGAACATCATGTGACACTTAGATCTTCTAACACACTTACACATAGACATGTGTGCATGAACATACACAAGCACTTGAGATAATGGTATGAATTAAAGGGTGTGTGCAACACCCTTTAATTCATACCATTATCTGTTCAAGAAAAAATGAACACTGTCTCTTTGTATTTTTGCTTTTCAGTTCCATATATGGCGCCCCGTGGTTGTAGTCATTGCCGTGTTCTCTACCCTGATGGATTGTTTTGAACACAGCCAATCAGTGGGAATGAGGAAATAAATGAACTGAGCAGCAGAAATCACACACTAGGGTTTACCATCTTGAATGCCAAGACATCTGGAGTTCTCCACTTGAAAGCAACATAGCTTAACACAATGAATCACACTAATATATCACAGCCACAGTGAGGATAAATTATACTATCCTTGTCTATACACATTATTTGATTTCTGGGCTTAATACCTTTTGTTAAAGACTCTGGCTCCATATATAATTATATATTTTAAAACACTGTAATATCTTAAAGCATGCAAATGTATGTTAACACGTGGGCTAATGAGCTAAAATTCATTGCTGAAACACAAACCCCTATAAAAAATGTTTTATTCCTGTCCAGAGGGTAACACCATAGGCGAACACACAGCATCACAAATGTAACATGTACTGGACATGGTGGGCGTCACAAAAATTATGTAACATGTCCATGGAGACCTGCCACACAGACAGTTATATAAATCCTGCTGTGTCGCTGTTGATGTCACGCTCTGACATCCCTCTGTGATATCACAAGCTCACGGAACGACGGAACTCGGCGTGCGTATCACAGAGGACCCAAAAGAGTGCAGTTCCCGGCATGAAGTCGGTCGGCTCTGCGTTTGTCCACCAATCCGACCGTTATGTGCTTACTGCATACGCTTACATTCCCAACATGAATTGTTCCCAACTTGCATCGGTCCTGACTTGTGTGGTCCCCGAGTAGGTGTAGTTGTTAAAAAAATAGCAAAAATACAAACAATGCGTTGTGTAGTGAGCTTGTAGATCTGATATTTTTTCTACTTTTACATGACATCCTAAAAAATAGGCCATTCATTTATGAAGAAACATTAGAAGAAATGAAATATGGAAATGCATGTTTTCTGCCCAACAGCGACGATGTTGGAATGCATGCTGTTTGTTTTGATGGCTACTCACTATTATTTGGATTGTCTCCAATGATGTGATGCCTGCCGCTCCAGTACCACAACAGCAGCGTTGCGTCCCTGGAACCAGAGACGATGTAGCAGTCTCCTCCAATGTAGGACTCTGACCTGGCCAGGCAGGTTACCACATCCCAGTGGCCGAAAACTATCTGAGTGAGTTTGCCTAGAGGCCAGAGCAGAACACACATGCACTCAATCAGTGGTTCACTGTTGATGATGATTGCCAACTGCGACCAACCCTGAAATGTTGAAACAACCAGTGTCTGTGTTTGCATTTCATTTCCACCTCATTTGGAAGTGTTTTGAAACTCTGGAAAGTAGGAAATTGGTTATTTTGAAGTTAAATCCTACAGTTTTATAGTATTGTTTTATGGTCATTCTGGTAATTAACTTTGGTGTACTACTTACAGTACTGCATTGGTTCAATGACCTAATCAAATCGTTACATCACCATTGTGGTGATATAAAATTTTAAGTTGAAGTCGAAATGTTTTTTTTTGTTTAGTAGTCAATTTCCCCAACATATACAGTATATAGTCCTCGTCACTGCCAACCCATACTGTTTGGTCTGGGAATGTTGTAGAAAACATGTCCCCTCTGATACATTTGGAGTTACCAGCCGCTTCTTTTCACCTGACAGTGAGAGGTTTCACCGGGAGGGCATAACGCTCACGGAGGAACACACTATCCCTCCCATTTCTGCTGGAGTCGCTACTGCAGTGACAGAGAACACCCTCCCCTGCTGGCTTCCCATGGCGAACACGGCCAATTACAGTATATTCGTTGGAGCGCCCCGGCCACATCGGAGGCACCGCGGACAAATCAAATCCCAGTCTCCACAGTGGTGGGCGGAAACTTTACCCATGCGCCACCCGGACACCCTTCAAAGGGTATTTAAAAGTATAGTCCATGGTAAATAAATGTACTGAAATCGTAAACATTGCGCGATGAAAGAGACCTGACAGGGAAAGGTAAAAGAAAAAAGGGATTACAAAATATGAATGACTTTCAATGATGATTCCAATGGTTAATATAGTCATCTATTACATCCAGTCTGCTAGGCATGTCATGAGAGAACAATTCCAAGCACAGTATTATTCTCTTCGTAAGACTCAGCCCTCCACACATCAGTGAACACCTCTATAGAAAATAGTGTTTACGGTGTAACCTACCTGTCTCCGAGGAGTACACACGGAAGCTCTTGTCCCAGAAGCCACACACCAGGATGTAGTGGTTGTCAGCTGTCACCACAAAACAGTGCGTGGTGATCTGGATGCTCTGGTCCACTAGGTCTGTGATCTGACGCTTGTTGCTTCCAGAATTGTTAGCTGCATAAAGCAGACACATGCCATATTACTATACAGAGATGTTACGGGTACTGTCGACGTTTTCCGATTAAGAGGTCAATGAAAGTGTAAATCTGATCACTGTGACAGACGTGTAATTCATTGCTGGGATGGATCACTGATTCTTGTCACACAGTGTGCATTTTCATACAATGTGTTTTGTGAGTCGCAAGTCATGCATGTGTTTGTGTACGAGGCAGGCCTTCGGGTATCCCTTCCTTACCTATCAGAGAGTCCATCTCTATGGGCAGGTGATGGGCCTGCTCCAGGGAGTAGCCGGGTGCTCCTCTGAGACCTGGAATCAGATAGACATGCAATGAGACAATGGATCACTGAGGTTAGTTGATCTGCAGACACGGGCACTCAGGCATACATGTGCATGCACGTATGCGCACGCACGCACGCACGCACGCACGCACACACACACACACACACACACACACACACACACACACACACACACACACACACACACACACACACACACACACACACACACACACACACACACACACACACACACACACACACACACACACACACACACACACACACACACACACACACACACACACACACACACACACACACCTGCTCCTGTGTTCAGAACCCTGGCTGATCTCATGCAGCTGATGGAGATTCTGGAGGTCCAACAGACTATGTCCCCCTGAGAGAACCTATGTGGCCTTTCTTGAATTGGAGCAACATGCTTGGAAATATGGAGGCCTTATTATCGTCATTATTCTGGAAGCCAGACCACATTTTCTTCCTTTGCAACAGGATGGCAGTGGTGCTGCAGCTGTATTCATTAGTGTCTGAATGGTAAGCCTGGCCACGGCAGGTCAGACTCTTTGGTCCTGTGCTCCATGCGTTTCAACGGTGACAGATGGGGAAGTGTGAGGGGATTGTGGTGCAGTTGCGGCCTAATTTCCCAGTAACCATTGTGCTGGCCTTCTGACCTTGAGGTGAGGCTGGTTCTCGGGGAGGGGCTCTGTGGCTAATGTTGTTCACACATGCCTGGGAGAGCGCACATGTGGAAGCACTCATTGGTCAACTTTACCTGCGAGTCTGACTCTCGCACAGAGCCGGCACGGCACACTGCGGCTGCTAGCTAGAGCGCCGTGCAGGCTGTGATGAAGTGATTTCACAGCACCGCTGCTGTGGTAGGTAGCACATGTGGTGTTGCACGTCATTGCTTTTATGAGTGTTTGCGCGCGTGTGGATGTGTGTAGAAATATACAGTATGCGTTTGCACGCAAGCACATACAAACACTACAGGTATACGTGCCAGATGACATCCGCTACTCGTGTGTGTGTGTGTGTGTGTGTGTGTGTGTGTGTGTGTGTGTGTGTGTGTGTGTGTGTGTGAGTGTGTGGGGGGGTTCTAGCACTTCACCCAACTCACCGACGGTGTTGTGCCACCGGTTGACAGCGAAGAGGCGGCTGCAGGTGACTGTGACCACGGCCGGCACGTTGAGGTGGGGCAGGGTGTTGGCCGCCACATGGGTGACCGGAGAGTTGGACGGGAACTTCAGCACCATGATGACATCCTGCTGCATCTGGTCCTTGAACATGAGTGGACTCTGTGGAAGGAAACACTGTTGAGTAGAAGAGAGGAAGGAGGGGAAAAAAAGAGAGAGGGAAGGGCGAAGAGCAACGGAGAAGGATGGTGGAGAAGGTAGATGAGAGTACAGCATGAGAGGAAGAGGAGGGTGGAGGGATGGAGGGAGGGAAGGAAGGGGCAGGAAATGGGGGGGGGGTGGAGAAGGAACGACGCGGGAAGATGGAGAGAAGGAGGGAGAATGAATGGAGAGAGGCAATTAGTGTGGAGGTTGGAGGTAAAACTAGGTACAGACACAGAGGACAGCTGCATGCACAGGGATGGAGGAGGGGAGGGGGCGAGAGAAGGGAGAGAGCGAGAGGACTTTGGCTTCTGCCCACCCCTCCAAACGGTGCAGTAAAACAGAGGACTGATCAGACAGGGGGGAGGCATATGGAAAAACGGGATGGAGCAGGCCATAAATATGAGATGATATATATATATATACAGTATATGATATATATACATGTATCTCAGAAATGTTCTGTTTTTGTCTACAGAGAAAGAACATAGAAGAGAGAGGGACACACATTAAATTTTCTCTTTTGTCGTTTTTCCAACAACGATAAATTTCAATCAGCTCCTCCCAAAGCTGGGCTAAGCTGGACATGTGTAGATCAGTGGTCTGCAGCATAGTGGAGGTACTGTAGCTTACTGTGGCAACTGACAATAAGCGAGCCCTTAGCCCTTAGCTCTGATCCCACTGTGTAAATTTCCTCCTCACTGACTGCCTGCACTGTATTGCAGCCTTGCAACTAAAAGGTCTCCCAAGGGACACGTTCTTGCAAAGTTTCTTACCGGGAAAGTCAGTCAGAGAGAGAGAGAGACAGAGAGAGAGAGATGTGAGGGGATGGGGATAATGAGGGCTAGGCTGGCCTCTTACATGGATTAGACAGGGAAGAGTAGTTTACAGCTGTGGAAGGAAGATATTGGGCCAGCAGAGAGCACTCTTCCCTCTACACTACACCATTATACATTAACAAGTATAGGAATGATGAGGACAGCTGCTACACATGAAGTTGTTGCACTGTGACCTCGACGTGGTGCATGAAAACGGCGAAACATCGCCTTTCTTTTGCTAACCGATACAAATGCGAAAGCAGATTGAAGGAAAACGCAGACGAAACTCATCGCTCTTAACGGTGCGCTCAAACGTACACATCTGCATGCATGCACTCATCAGTGCCTGTGCGTGCACTCTCACGCCCTCCCTCACACCCTCCCTCATGCCCTCCCTCACGCCCTCCTCACGCCCTCCCTCACGTCCCTCCCTCACACCGCAGAGATAGTGCAGTGAATTTTCCCAGCATGCCCGTTGCTCTCACCAGGTGCATGGCGGAGCTGCGAGGAGGATGTGGCTCAATAAGCAACTGAGATGGCGTCTGTCCAAGGCTCTGGATCTGC
The DNA here is from genome assembly GCF_963454915.1 of Gymnoscopelus microlampas. Taxonomy (NCBI): domain Eukaryota; kingdom Metazoa; phylum Chordata; class Actinopteri; order Myctophiformes; family Myctophidae; genus Gymnoscopelus; species Gymnoscopelus microlampas. The sequence continues at coordinate 45,287,005 of NC_139945.1, read as the reverse complement.
GCCTCTGTGGCCTGCGGGGGGAGAGAGAGAGGAGAGAGAGAGAGAGAGAGAGAGAGAGAGAGAGAGAGAGAGAGAGAGAGAGAGAGAGAGAGAGAGAGGAGCGGCTGTCACAATCAATATGCATCAAAGTGATGGGTCAATGCGTTACTTGACAATGCAAGCAAATCCTAACTCAGCCGTGCCTCTGAGGAGGAGATGGGGGGGATGGGGGGTAAAGGGAAAGAGGTGCAGTCCCAATCCGCCTGGGTGCTCCCCTTCCCCCCTCAGCCTGCAGAGTCATCCAAGTGTTAGTATGGAAGAGACAAGCCTTTTCCTATTAACATGCTTCAGTTAACCATTCCCATTTCCAGGCGCAGGGGCCCCCGCTGCACAAACGTTAACCTGGAGTGACATCCAGCTAGGACTGCGGCAGGCCGGCCTGCTCTTAGATGTTATTGTGACTGAAACAAAGGGAGAGAGCACATGCAAGCGCTAACACATACACACAAACATGTAGGCACGCGTGTATATGAACAGAGGGCACATACTCAGAAACAGAGGCAAAACATATATATACGGTATATACAAACAGCGAAAAGGCCAACATTTGTGAGGAAGTGAGGGTATCGTGATGAACCATTATTCCTGACAGATAAGAATAGTCTTAAGTTAGTCTGGCCTTCCTGGTGACTGCGAAGGGAAACAGCAGGTATCATACAGTAAAACTAAAATAAACAAAACCAAATTAATTTGACTTTTACTGTTTCTACTTATTGGGAAAGGTCTGCCATTTGTGCATATGCAAGTGTGTCCCCTTTGCCTCCAGTAAAGAGGGGAGGGGGGGGGCTGTTGAGCTTGACTGAGACTGGATACTCCACAGTGGAGTGATTGATGTGACTCGAGCCACTTCCACCATCAGAGGGGAGCTTGTAGACGTCTGTCAATGCCACTGTGCACAATGGAACATACATCCCTCAGCCTCTAGGCCGCCTGCCCGCCCTCCTGACTGGCTGGCTGGCTCTCATTTTCCCCTGCCTGTACACACCACTCACAATCAACAGCCTCCATTGGGCATCACATGCCACAGTGGAAGAAGTGTGCTCTAGAACTTCTGAGGTGATGCTGAATTAGTACAGGCCACCTGCAAGCCAAGCAGGCCCCCCAACACTTCCTGGTCACTTCCTATCGTGAGCGGCACCAAAAGAAAAAAGGGGAACGTGTCCTTGAGTGAGCACCGTGGAACCGCCAGTGGAGGTTCCACGTGAGCTGGCAAGCACATTTGGCAACCATTAAGTGTCAGTCAGCGTTTCTTTACAACACAGCCTGTCAAGTAATAAGCGACTGACATTATGGCTATTTAAGGTTAGGCTTTGGGAGTAAAGGTCATAACGTCTGTTCAAATAAAGAAATTTGATACAAAGATCAGAAAGGCTTGCGAGGGCCATGTGGAAAACATCACCATAATATCCTTCTAACCATTCTATTCCAGAAAACTTGCAGTGGAATATACTAGTGGGGTAACCCTTAGCAAAAAAGAGTATACTTCAAGTTCATTTTATCAAGTATACTTAAGTATAAGTATATGTATAGTAAGTATACTAATACAAATGTACTTGTAGTACACTAGAGAGTATACTTTTTTTGGCTAAATTGGAACATGTTTAGTTTACAAAAGTATACTTTCAAGTATACCACAAGTACACTCATCTATATACTGCTAGTGTACTTGTTATATACTTCTAGACCACTTTGTGGTTCATTGGAGTATACTTTAAAGTATATTCTCAGTAAACTATTAGTTTACTTGTAGTTATACTTTAAGTATACTGGAGAGTATACTTTTTTGGCTAAATTGGAACATGTTTAGTTTACAAAAGTATACTTTAAGGTCATATTGTAGTTTACAGAAGTATACTTTCAAGTATACCACAAGTACACTCATCTATATACTGCTAGTGTACTAGTTATATACTTCTAGCCCACTTTGGGGATCATTGGAGTACACTTTAAAGTATATCCTCAGTAAACTACTAGCTTACTTGTAGTTATACTTTAAGTATACTATTTATGTACTTGTAAGTACACTCATCTATATACTGCAAGTGTGCTAGTTATATACTTCTAGCCCACTTTGTGGTTCATTGAAGTACACTTTAAAGTATATCCTCAGTAAACTACTAGTTTACTTGTAGTTATACTTTAGGTATACTATTTATATACTTGTAAGTACACTCATCTATATACTGCAAGTGTACTAGTTATATACTTCTAGCCCCCTTTGTGGTTCATTGAAGTACACTTTTAAGTGTATCCGCAGCAAACTACTAGTTTACTTGTAGTTATACTTAAGTATACTATTCATATACTTGTAAGTACACTCATATATATACACTGCTAGTGTACTTGTTATATACTTCTAGCCCACTTTGTGGTTCATTGAAGTACACTTTTAAGTGTATCCGCAGTAAACTACTAGTTTACTTTACTAGTTATACTTAGCTATACTATTTATATACTTGTGTCATGTACTAGGGAACACATGGCAAAACAAGGGAGTCCACAAACAAGTCAAACGTTTAAACTATATTTATCGTTCTAAATTAAATAAAGAATTGCAATAATTAAAACATACTGGTATGAGGTGTGTAACGACGGGTCGCCGTTACTAGACCTAATTCACATTCAAACACAGCTCTGCATAGGTATTGTATAGGTAGAGAAAGACACATATGGTAACAAATGCATTTATTGAAGTTATGGGGGGTGGGGGCAGTGTGTTTCACTCTGAAGGTGCGGGAGGTGCTGATGTCATCACACACCTATGAAGGAACAGAAAGGCCACATTAGTAGGACTCCACAGTAGTAGCATACTTTGAATTTACAAGTATAATGGGAATGTGAATCTCTGATGTCTAAACTTACCTCTGACTGTCCCCCGCCTTCCCAGTGTGGAGTTCGGGCCAAAGAGTTCCCTCCGGCAACACGCACCCTATTTATTAGTTCCGGGAGGGTGATACCAAGTGGGAAGTAGAGAGAGGGGAGATTGGCATCGACTGTAATTAATTGAACCATGTATATGGGGTGGGTATATTTAGTAGGCTCAGTGGTAATTGTAAATATGTATTGAGGGTGCATATATAGTGGTCTAGTGTTTTAAGTAAAATTGTATTGTGTGTTTATAGGTGTGGGAATATTTTGGAGGTACCTGGGGAATGGTAGGAGCTAGCCAGGTAATAGGGACCCACCTATAAAAGGCAGTCAGTCTGTGTATGTGAGAGGAGCTGACAGGTTGTGCCCAATACGGTACGGCCTGCCCCACTCTGCCCTAATCACTCAAGCTGCCGGCTAGCCAACAGTGGAGGCAGAGGGGCAGGGCCGTCACACTTGTAATTACACTCATCTATATCACTCACACTGCCCCCACCCCCCATAACTTCAATAAATGCATTTGTTACCATATGTGTCTTTCGCTACCTATACAATACCTATGCAGAGCTGTGTTTGAATGTGAATTAGGTCTAGTAACGGCGACCCGTCGTTACACACCTCATACCAGTATTTTTTAATTATTGCAATTCTTTATTTAATTTAGAACGATAAATATAGTTTAAACGTTTGACTTGTTTGTGGACTCCCTTGTTTTGCCATGTGTTCCCTAGTACATGACACAAGTATATAAATAGTATACCTAAGTATAACTAGTAAAGTAAACTAGTAGTTTACTGCGGATACACTTAAAAGTGTACTAGTAGTTTACTGCGGATACACTTAAAAGTGTACTTCAATGAACCACAAAGTGGGCTAGAAGTATATAACTAGTACACTAGCAGTATATAGATGAGTGTACTTACAAGTATATAAATAGTATACTTAAGTATAACTACAAGTAAACTAGTAGTTTGCTGCGGATACACTTAAAAGTGTACTTCAATGAACCACAAAGTGGGCTAAAAGTATATAACTAGTACACTTGCAGTATATAGATGAGTGTACTTACAAGTATATAAATAGTATACCTAAAGTATAACTACAAGTAAACTAGTAGTTTACTGAGAATATACTTTAAAGTATACTCCAATGAACCACAAAGTGGTCTAGAAGTATATAACAAGTACACTAGCAGTATATATATGAGTGTACTTACAAGTATATGAATAGTATACTTAAGTATAACTAAAAGTGAACTAGTAGTTTGCTGCGGATACACTTAAAAGTGTACTTCAATGAACCACAAAGTGGGCTAGAAGTATATAACTAGTACACTAGCAGTATATATATGAGTGTACTTACAAGTATATGAATAGTATACTTAAGTATAACTAAAAGTGAACTAGTAGTTTGCTGCGGATACACTTAAAAGTGTACTTCAATGAACCACAAAGTGGGCTAGAAGTATATAACTAGTACACTAGCAGTATATAGATGAGTGTACTTCATTGAAGTACACTTTTAAGTATATCCTCAGTAAACTACTAGTTTACTTGTAGTTATACTTAAGTATACTAGTCTCAGGAAGTATAAGTATAAGCCTTAGACTTTTCTTTATACTTTTCAGTATACAACAAGTATACTAGTCTCAGGATGTTTAAGTATAAGCCTTAGACTTTTCTTTATACTTTTCAGTATACGACAAGTATAATCCTTAGACTTTTCTTTATACTTTTCAGTATACGACAAGTACACTTAAGTATACTAGGCTCAGGATATTTAAGTATAAGCCTTAGACTTTTCTTTATACTTTTCAGTATACGACAAGTATAAGCCTTAGACTTTTCTCTATACTTTTCAGTATACGACAAGTATACTTAAGTATACTAGTCTCAGGATGTTTAAGTATAAGCCTTAGACTTTTCTTTATACTTTTCAGTATACGACAAGTATAAGCCTTAGACTTTTCTCTATACTTTTCAGTATACGACAAGTATAAGCATTAGACTTTTCTCTATACTTTTCAGTATACGACAAGTATACTTAAGTATACTAGTCTCAGGATGTTTAAGTATAAGCCTTAGACTTTTCTTTATACTTTTCAGTATACGACAAGTATAAGCCTTAGACCTTTCTATATACTTTTCAGTATACAACAAGTATACTAGTCTCAGGATGTTTAAGTATAAGCCTTAGACTTTTCTTTATACTTTTCAGTATACGACAAGTATAAGCCTTAGACTTTTCTCTATACTTTTCAGTATACAACAAGTATACTAGTCTCAGGATGTTTAAGTATAAGCCTTAGACTTTTCTTTATACTTTTCAGTATAAGACAAGTATACTTAAGTATACTAGTGTCAGGAAGTATAAATATAAGCCTTAGACTTTTCTTTATACTTATCAGTATACGACATGTATACTAGTCTCAGGAACTATAAGTATAAGCCTTAGACTTCTCTTTATACTTTTCAGTATAAGACAAGTATACTTAAGTATACTAGTCTCAGGAAGTATAAGTATAAGTCTCTAATTAGTATACTTAGACTTGTCTTTACACTTTTCAGTATAAGCCAAGTATACTTAAGTATACTAGTTTTAAGTATATATATCTGTCGAGTATATAAAAGTAAACGTAAAGTATACTGTCTCATTTTTAGTATAAAAGAAGTATACTTATAGTACACTTTAATAAACTGCTTTTTGCTAAGGGAATCTCAGAAAACCTTGACTCCAAACAATTATTTACACTGGGAACGTGAGACAGGTGTTTTTTAGCAGCATGTGTGTGAGTGGGTGAAGGGTGGTGGTGATGGTGGGGGCTTGTCATTGTTGAAGGTTAACTCAAGAGCATGATCTACCGACATGATCAAAACATGTCAATACCTCTCATGTGCTTCAACACTAATCCTCTTGGAGGTATGTCAGAAACGTATCTCTATCTCACACCGAGATCTAGGAACACTTAACAGGTAGTTCATTAGTTTAAGTCACTTCAGGCTTTGCTTTTTGGCTGATAAGTGACACTTATTGCCAAAGCCATCTGTTTGATCTCCCTCCCAGCAACAACTGGCTTGCTTGGGTGAACACCAAACATCCATCACAACACACCGTGTGTGTCTGTATGTCTGTCTCTCTGCGTTCATGTCTCCTGGATGCAGTGAAAGACTTCAGAGGTGAGTGGGTGCAGCGCTGTATCTGCTGGTTCCCAGGCTGGCGACAGAGCCTCCGTATAGAGGTCTCACAGCACGCATCTGTGCGTGCACTCATGCAATGCACCGTCACAACTCTGTCAGACAGAATGTAGACACGGCCCTACGTTGGCCCACTAAGCAGCGTGAGATCATGCTTAGTCACAATACCTGAGAACTGTCGTGGGAGCTACAAATATGCAGCACCACCTTCCACCTTCCTGGACAACAGGTATGAGACGGAGTACAAATTGCTTGCTGTAATATGTCTCACAAGACACACACACACACACACACACACACACACACACACACACACACACACACACACACACACACACACACACACACACACACACACACACACACACACACACACACACACACACACACACACACACACACACACACACACACACACACAGAACTAAACACTGAAGTACAGTACTTTGTATTATTTATTCAGGCTTGTTGTATCTAAATTCGCTTGAATTAAGTCCTCTACAAAGTTATCGTAGGCTGTAACCACTGCCCATTCTTGACATACCAATGTAAATTTGCTTTAGATTAGTGTCTATGGATTGATTTTAATCCTTTAATATATCTACAAAGGATTGCCCCTAGGGTGTTTGCTGAGTGACAGTCTCTGATTTAACATCGACACTACTGTGTGTGTGAGAAGACCAGGATGTCGGCACCAATAGGTTATTGCCTCACGCGCAGCTATCATCACAGTCAATGTATACAGAATGTCCTACGTTAGATACAGTATTACATATGAAGGCAGCTTCTCATTGTTAAGGTCAGGCATTTAAATGCTCACGTCACATCACTGCTATTATATGGAGACGGCAGCTTAAAGCGCACGTCGGCTGTTTCAAAGCCTCTGCCATTACCAGAAGCCCTTAACTGGCTAGCTAGCTCACTCTTTTCTCTTTGTTTGTCCTTACAACAAACAGTAATGGGAGGGGCGGGGGGGCTTTCAACTGGAGGTAGTGGCAGCTGTGGAAGAGAGAAGCCCCAATGATGCATAATTTGTCTGTTTACATGTGAGTGACACAGCGGGGTCTGAATCAAGGGGTTGCTGTCATGTTTTTCCATATGAGAAGGCTGTCAGGATAAGCATCAAGGCGAAGGGCTGCTGTTCCGGCAGCATGCCCAGTAGAGCTGTCACCCCGCTCACAACCAGAGGCCCAGTAGCATGTCAGAGGGTGCAGCCATTTTAATGTGATCTCTTATTATGTCCTCTAATTTCTTGACATTTCAAATGTCATAATTGCAGCGACTAATGCCAGATCTCCAGTTTCACCTGTCACGCCAGAATGAATCAATACCCTGAAGCCGTTTGTCGCACTTCAGCCGACCCCAGTGAGGCACGCAGCTAGCACCTTCCGTTGACTCAGCCAGGCAACCTGGCGACTGGACTCTACTCTCTATCTGTAGTGGTTCTCAAAGTGGGGTCCGGGTCACCCTGGGGTCATTGAGGGGCTTCCAGGGGGTCCCCAGCAAAGTTAGTCAATATAGCATCAAAATCAGTTTAACCACTAGCCCTATACATCGGCTATTTGAAAGTAGCCGATCTGCAAGCTCACAACGCTACGCGATACGACATGTTGGGAAATTGCAGATCTGCTTGCAGATTTGAAAATGTTTTGAATCTTTTGTATACATTTTAACCACACAAATTTTGTATGGAGGATTCCTGGCACAAAATATTTTCAGATGGGGGTCTGTGGCCAAATATAAACTTGGGGGTCCTTGACATGAAAAGGTTTGAGAAACTGCGCTATTGAATGGAGGGAAGGAAAGCACTTCCTCTTTATGCACACCTACAGTATGGGCTGAAAATACTTAAGGGTTTATAATGTGGTAAAATGGTCCGGTAAACTCTAAATCTGATGGGATCATGTAATTAAACAAGGAGGAGGGAAAAAAAGTAGATGACAGGAGAGAAAAGGTCGATCTGAGAAACAGGAAATCGTCTAATTTACAAATCAACTAAATGAATTCTGCGACAGAGTCAAGCAAAGTAGAACTTTTATAATGACAGCACAGTCCCTTGTGAAAGGACTCAGTATTCAATCAAATTGTTGAAATGTTTGGAATTTAAATAATCAAAATACCAGGGTGCATTCTAAAACTAATTACAGTGAACTTTAGAGCTTAAATAAACAAGGAACATCATTTACAATTAAGTTCATATATTTTCGCATCACTGCATACCTGGTTCATTATACCTGTTTAGTAGACCTCCGAATTCAGATGGCTGTGATTGAGCTAAAAGAGGCATTGGTAACCCTGGAGAAGAAAGGAATGCACCCGGAGTGAGAGAATATTGATTGAGGGTGCGGTAAGACATGTATTAATTAGTACGCATCAAAACAGCATCATATCAGTTGTAATTAGCTAAGCTAATTTCTCTCTCCAGCACAAATAGATCTGCATGTCACAATAGTGACTATCAACCGACGACAATTAGGGACTCTTGAGTGTCTGGCTTCCTAATGTGAAGCTAACAAACACTACTGTCAGCTCTCGTGGTAGGCAGCGCGGCAGACAGCTAAAAACCCTGAGCCTGATGCGAAAAACGAAACAAAATAATTGCCATTGTCTAAAATATTCCATGAAATGATGGAAACCAAAGCTTTCGCAATATTGTTTGATAATTAGGTCCCCTGTATCTGCTGCAAAATCATTTGCATAGTGGTCACTTGATAAATAAAGGCGCCCCTGGAAGTGACAGTATATAAATGACTTGTTTTGCAGACAGCAGATGGTGGATATCACAGGGAGAGAGGAGCTCACTCTGGAAAGCCCCACAATGCATGCCAGCTGCTGCAGTCCCTGTTCCCCTATCCTCGCCATGCAATTAAGCCATTCACAAGTTCTGCTGGTGAAGAGACCAGTTAATAGATATTCAATTAATTAGCTAAAAACTAGCAGATTCGCTCTCTTGTCTATTGATCAAGTGACCTCCGATGATTGATCACACACCTCAAACCAGCTCACACTCATTGATCTGATAGAGGAAGGAGAGATCATAAATTGTCAGAGTCAAAGGGAAAAAACGACAACATAAAATCCTAATGAGGAGAGGGACGTATTCTGAATTCCTCCCGGTGGATATAGCTATTAAAAGATTAGTGTTTATCTGAGGCGGAGAGAGTTAATAATTCAGGTCGTTAAAAGATGAGTCTAATCTCAATGCAAAGTTGCTGAGTCAGCAGCGCTGCCTGTTTCTCCTGTGGGTTACATTTGCATGACACATTAAATGATTGACAGATGCTTGATATAAATGCACCCGGTGCATGCACCAATTGCACTGGGCGCTTAAGGACACAGCAACAGGATATAAGGAGACAGGAAGATGTATATCTGTGGTTGAATACGAGGCTTGGGTGGGGGTCAACTTGGTCTCCATGGTGACATGAGTGTCCTACCTCTCTGATTGCAGGGTCAGTGATACCGTCCAAGATGACAGAGCCCTCGTAGGTCACATAGTGGAAGACGTTAAGGGCGCGCACAGCCTCAGGGCCTCGCTGCTTGTAGCCAAAAATGAGGTCAATCCACTGATGCAGCTGACATGACACAAACTCGCTTTCCAGGGCCTGTCAGAGAAGTACAGGGCAATTAGAGGTGAGAGGCGTACAGCAGAGCACAGGAGGGAGGGGAACAACAAACAGAACTGGTACACAACAAGAAACAAAATTGTGAGAACTGCAAAACGTAGCCCGATGACAAAAAAAAACTTCCACCTAGCAAGTCAAGCTGACCATAGAGGGAAACTACAGTGTATCACTGAGATTATTACATGGAACTATTACAAGGAGAAAAATAAAGCTTGCATTAAAATGGCTAAATGCTGGCCATGTTTTATTGGAAAAAGGCTCAGAATGTACAGTAGGGAATGCAGCAGACATGGAGGCTACTGTCCTTATGTACAAACTGTGATCAGCTCATGCTGAGCAGAGCACCCCTCTGGGGAACGCATATCACATTTCTCCATCTATTAAAAATAATGACCAGCTATCTTCACATGGAAACAAAGAAAGCTGTTCAATACTAATGGGTATCCAATTTACCGTAAACCGTCTGCAGGGGTAACATTGATAAAGTACTTGAGTGTGAAAAGCGATAATAGATTTCTTACGGGAGTGTCTGTAAAATGTTTTAGATACGAGATCTTGGGGCAGATAATTATTAGAAAATACCTTCGGTATGGAAGTTGTGTGTTGGATATTTTTGATGTATCGCTCCACATTACATTACAAAACTTTAATTCCCTATTATAATGGTGTAAGAATTTTCTGTAGGAATTTACACTCCTCCCCTCGCCGTCAGGAGTAACAGCCATTACCAACAAAGCCAGCTCTAGCACACAGAGGCTGAGCTAGCCACAGGGCATATCACTGCAATTGAAAGTGGCACATGCAAAGATGAGAAATGGGAGGGAGGGAGGGAGGGAGGGAGAGAAGAGAGAGAGAGAGAGAGAGAGAGAGAGAGAGAGAGATGAAATAATAGAGCAGGCAAGAGTGTAGGCTGGCAAAAGAACAGAACAAAGGAGAAACAAAAATGGAGGACAACAGTTTTCAGGCTGCGTAAACATCGGCCTAAAAACGCAGCGCAATACCATAGAAGCACCTTTCGAAATGTTCAAAATATCCCCTGCGATCCAGTCTTCAGTGATCCTCGTGTCTCATTTGAGCAACCTGGTCTTGATGCCACATACTGTCTGTAACGTATGCTGGTGCTCCACCAGCACCAGCACCCTTGTCGTTGTATAAAAGGCTGGCGTAGCTGACCAGGCAGCGTAGGTAAAGTACGGGGAAAGGTCACCTCCGTGAGACGGCCTCCCAGCCCTGCACTGTCACTCCTGCTGAAAAGGTCAAGTGTGTTCCCATAGCCCTCCCCCGCCTCTGGTCCTCTGGCTGGAACCACTGCAGCCTCTAACCTCAGGCTACACATCACACTTGGAATTTTGTTCCTTGGCATTCTGAGCTGGAACTATTGTCTGTTTGCAGTCCCTTACAAGTGTGCAGTCTACACTATGTCTGCTCAAATGTATGACCGATATCAACACTGTTGTATTTAGTATATTTATATAATGTGCAATGGTTGCTGAGCTATGACTATCCATGTGATTCTAATGTCTGACAGCAGAGGAGATTTGGTTCTCCGTTTCCCTCAATGCCTGCTGGGAGCTCCATGTTGCATGCAAATAGTCGTTCCTGATTAACCACACACACACACACACACACACACACACACACACACACACACACACACACACACACACACACACACACACACACACACACACACACACACACACACACACACACACACACACACACACACACACACACACACACACACACACACACACCCTGCAAGCAGCCAAGTCATGATTGATGAGTCCTGGCATTAGGTAACATTATAGGCCACTCTTACTGGCTGTGTCCTTTAGTGACATCACTGGGGTCAGGAGTACTGTGTTAGTATCGAGCGGTGCACTTTATTATGCTTTATGAATAAGGCAGGGAGACACATACGGTTGTAGGATGCAGGGGGAGAGGGGTTGAGAATGATTTCACTCCTGAATAACATGAGAGCATCTAAAATATGAAAACTGTACTCATATATTGCATGGCAAGAATTCATTTATAATGTAAATGAAAATGCTGAAGCGCTGTAACAGTATGTCATGAATTGCACGTTGAAAAGACTGGGTGAGCTGCATTGAAGAGAATATGTTCATCTAAATATGCTAAATAAAATAGGTTCCTACCATTCTGTTTATCCTAACAAAGTCCTCTGGTTTCTTGGCCCAGGCTGGCAGGTCCACATCACCCACCATGTCCCTATCCTCTCTCATGCCAAGGTGGTAGCCGTTGCTATTGACAAACATCTCTGGGAGGTAGTAGAACTCTGGGATTAGCTCCTAAACGCCCACAAACGACAGAGAGAAAGAGAGAATGAGAATGACTGTTGCAGGTACTAAGTAGTCACTTTCCATCCCTGATATACTGTCTGTGGACAGCGCATAACCCAAACTGCACATACTTTGGGTGCTCATATCCCCGGACGGGGATCGGGTATCAGCATGTAACTCACTCATCATTGCTCTTACGTGGAGACAAATATGGGGAGATACTAATAGAGAGAGAGAGAGAGAGAGAGAGAGAGAGAGAGAGAGAGAGAGAGAGAGGGGATGTACTGTATGCTGTTACCGTGACACAAAAGTTCACAAGGTCCAGTAATGTAGTTTTCTATCAACCAGCCACCCCATCCATGCAGTAAAATCCTCAGTGTTAATTAACTCTGAGTGTAAAAATGGTCCCCAAATGGACCATTTCTACACTCTCAGGGTTAAATTACCAAAAAAGATAGAAATGTTACGATAGCTAAACAGATTTCTTTTTTAAAGTCAGTGTATCCACATGAGAGCGAGGAACACTCCAGGGGAAAAGGTAACACAGACAAACCATACACCAGGCCACACGGAGCTGCTGAGAGGTGCTAGTCAGGTTATTCTACACTGAGGTGTTTGTTGAGTTAAATGAAACTGGAACTGAGTTGGGTTTTTCTCCCCAGTCGCTGGGCTCTGGTGATGGGGTCAGGACCTCGGCATGGAGGAGGGGAAGCCGATGTTGAAAACGAGCCTTCAATGTTATCCCTAGTGTGATTCCAAGGCCTGAGCAAGAGGACAAACATTTACCTGGGCTTACAGAAAAGACCATTCCCAAAGGACGTATAAATGCTATACTGCATCATGACATCACCCTTGGAAAAGAAAAGAAAAAAGTTTTTTGCCAAACATAAATCAAGTCTCGCTCATTCTACTGTCCCTACTCTAATCCCCTATTCTCTTGATCGTGCAGCCCATGAGATCTGAGCAGGCGATGCACAATGAGGCATATGCACACCAGGAATGTAGCTCCACCATCTTTGTCCTCATTAAGAAAACATTTTCTAAATAGCTTTCTAATGAGGACAAAGTATTGTTGTTGACGTTTCATGAGTGGACCCAAATCGTGAAAGCGGCCATAAGATTTTTAAATCCTTGTATTAGGCTTGTTTTATGATGGCAGGGCGCAGTAATGCCGTGGAGTTTTATCATGCCTATAGGGTGCATAACATATGGGGCTTTTAGGCTCCCATAAATCACTAGGTTTTAGAGAGAGGGAGTTGGCATGACATGGTACAGCTCTATAAAACTTCCAGGTCTGCTGTTGGTCACATTTCACCCTCTGCACACGACAGCGGGAAGGGAGTAGACTAGCTTTTCCTCCCTCTCTTCCACCCTCTCGCACACTTTCCCTCCTCTTTTTCGTTTGTAAACTTCCTGCCGTAACTCAGCACCAAGCCGTTAAAACTGCCAGCTCCGTTTTCAAGCCCACCTCCCCTGGCAGCCATTAATTCTGCAACAGCATCGTAATGGGCTAACAAGTCAATCACACAAGCCTCCATTGCTTTACACTGTGTCACCTTAATGACACGTTCGTCAAAATCTGTCACCAGTGGAGTGCTGCTGGATTTCTTCAGACAGCATGGTGGCGGTTTTGGTGTGTGTGTGTGTGTGTGTGTGTGTGTGTGTGTGTGTGTGTGTGTGTGTGTGTGTGTGTGTGTGTGTGTGTGTGTGTGTGTGTGTGTGTGTGTGTGTGTGTGTGTGTGTGACAGTGCATATATATGTGTGTATGTTCACAGGGAGCCAAGTCTGTCTCCGATCCCCTTAGTGTGGCTGTGTCTGCTTGACAAACATGCACATACACATGCACGCACACGAAAATAAGTGGGAGGTATGGATGCACACTAATGATGGGGTGATAGGGTGGTTGTGGAGGTGAGGGGCTTGGTGGTGGAGGGCTGGCCAGTGCAGCCTTGTTTCCATTTGACTTGCTCTTTTAGGAGGTCATCCCCGTCAGGGGCTCTGCCTCCCCTGGTCTTGTCGTCATTACTGCTGAAGGAGGCCGGGGTTAATGAAGGAGGCACCCTGGTAAAAACACGCTGCCTTTTAATCAGAACTCTGATGAGCCACTCACCGCACTGGGCTGTAGCTGACCTTAACCCTGGACACTCCACTCAGTCTCAATCAGTACACGCCGTGGGTGTGTACACAGCGCGACTCTGTGTTTGCGTGCGCAGCCGTCCGCGTGCGTGCATGTGCACGTCTGTCGATCTGTCGCTTTGCGTGTTTGCCAAAATCTGTCTGCAATGCACGCCAGGAAGCCAGTGTGGGTCTATTTATTTTTTTGCGGAGGTTTTTAGTTTCATACATTTTTTTGTAGCGAGCGAAACTGGGGAAATTAGCAGGAAAAAAGAAAGGGTGATGATATGAAAGCCTACATGTGATATGATCTAATAGTCATAATATTGGCTCTGCTTCACAGTTTGCGCCTAATGCTCCATAGGTAAACCAAACAAGCTATCGTGTAATAATTCTATGCCTGTAATTTATTATGAAATACAGCTATATTTCAGCCCAGTCTTCCACAGCAGGACACATCTCCTTTTCTGTAATAGATCAGTAGGACAACCTATGTGTGTAAAAACAAATGCACACAGGCATACAAGTGGTTTAAAGTAGGCTGTATTTGTTAACAGGGTGGCGTTTGACTATTCAACTGTACGTTGGTTTTGCAGCTCTCTCCATGTCTGCCTCGCATAGACTGCTGGCCGCTTTCCCCTAGGTCCTGGCATGTAAAAGCCCTGTCTGTACATAAAAGACTACATTTTAAATAGCTTTTGTCATTAATGCTTTATTAATTGCCTAGGGCAACACTACCCGATGCTGGGTGTGCTAGAAATATATGACACTTTGAGGTCAGTGCATGTGGTGTTATGCAGTGGGCAAAATGGAGGCGAATCAGCAGGGTTCAGCGTTTTCAGCTCTGTGGGTTTGCAGAGGGAGGGCTTTGTCTTTCTCGCAGACACAGCCTTTGTTCACAAGCACCACTAAACGCACGCACAGGCATATTACCTCTATTTTTAAACATGTTTGTTTCAAATATGAGTTGAATCAAATGTGTGTTTCTCTGGGCTTAGTGTGAAACCTGTGTACTATTGGTCTTTGTGCTTCACTGCTTGGATATGCCATTTATAATTCATGGTATATATTTGAGACATTTCTAGACTTTGACTTTAATAGCAGTGATGGAGAGGCACAGCACCTGAGGAAGTAAACATATTATTGAAGGGATGTGTGTTCTGTCCAAATATTGCAGAAACACATCACTTGTAATTAACTTGATAGGTAAATACACTACTGTTCATCCCTAGATTTACATATGCATATCCTCAAATATACAACATGAGTAAGACATCTGGGTTATAGATGATGAAAAGGTTTGACGTAGTTTAAAGTTTTAAGACACCCATCACATATCAATCATGGATGCCTTTGTTCCCATATTTACTTTACTTTGGTAAGAGGCAATTGTTATTCTCAGTCTTGTAGAAATCAATGTTTACAGATGAATAAAAGTGACATGAGGAATGGATTGAGTACACTTATAAATAGCATGTGATTTTTAACAGCTGCCTTCATTATTTTTCTCACCTTAACATCAGAGGTGTCCCTCTGGCAATTCCTCCAGGAGCAGGCAATGGCTGAAAAGGTGCGGTCGGGATGGTCAAACTTGTTGTTATTGACACTGAGGAAGAACGTGGTAAAGGGCTCCTATGTAGGAAAGAACACACACACACACACACACACACACACACACACACACACACACACACACACACACACACACACACACACACACACACACACACACACACACACACACACACACACGCACACACACACACACACACACACACACAGTTGATGTGCCAAAGGTGACAGCAATCAAGTAATACACAAATCTATGCCGTAGTAGTACAGGAGAATACTATTCCATATCAGGAAGTTCAACAACCCCCACATACAAATATGAAGTCACCGTCTTACAGTACATGATCAAAATCAAGTTCTAACACTGTGTTAAAGTCACAGTGAAATAGTATCACTTTCTCATGGAACATGAGGACTTGAAAGTGAAAAGACGGAATTGTAATTCGCAGCATTCTTTCATTGTTATCCTTTCCTGTGCCAGCCTAAAGTAAGTCTGTGGAGATCAGTCACTCATTTACTGTTCTCATGCCTGAGGGAGAGTTAATTAGTGCTCTTCCTGAATACAGTGAGTAATGGTGGTAATTGGCTCATATTTGGTGTTCTCAGCCTGAGATGGTGGACACCATGGGCTGTGGCGGACGGATCACTCACCAGCGGAAGAAAGGGATTGTGGGAGTGATGCCATGAAGGCCGGTCTAACTACTGTCTGGGGAGATCTCCCAATTCATCAGTCCCTTACTAATGAGGGGGGGGGGGGACTACAGTACAAAACTCCCCATCAAGCTCTTTCAAATTAATAAGCTGTCTCTTCACTATCAAATGTGTCCAAACCGCAGGAGGCTGGGCAGGTCGTGTGGGCCTGCCTTGTGAAGGGAACAGATTACGTGAGAGTACATATGTGTCCTCCTCCTCCTCCACAGTAAATGAGGACAGTGCTCAGTAACCTTGATGGACATGTCTGCCAGCACTTGCTGGGTTGTCTGAAACACATAAACCTGCCACAGCAGGCCCTGTAAATCATTACCCAGCCACTCTTTATTTAGTTCGCATATGCCAGTTTACTGGCCTGTGAAATGCTCTTTCTGGGGCTCTCTGGTGGAACTCAGGGGCCAATCAAATTGAGATGTTGGGCTGTATGCACATCAAGGTGGGCGTTCTTCTCCTCCAACCGACAGACCTCAAAGGAGCGCCAACATCAAGTTTGACAAGTGACAGTCAACCTAATGCAAACTCAGCAAGAATGATTTTCTTACAGTGGGGGTTCTGCCTCGTCCCTATTCATAGGGGCAAGACGAAATGCTTGCCAGATCCCTGGATATAACATTATAGTACCATAAAGTATTGGTTGAGGTAATGGAGTGTACTCACTAGCCTCACAAGCCACTGCAGGGTAGAGGCAGCAGTGGAATAGTGGGAGTTGTAGTGACATGGCGGCGTCTGGTCATCTTCCCACGTCTCATAGCGGTCGGCATAAAACACTGCACGCTTCGGATTTAGAGCTCCGATTGGCTAGAAGAGAAATGAGACATTACAAGTTTGATTTCTTGCAAGACGGTAGGAATGTGCTAAAAATTCTCATCTGCCTGCATCAACTAAAGGTTAAACACTGTACCCACATTAAATGAAAAATGATGATCTTTAACAGGTCCTTCATGGAGACTGTACAACAGAAATTATGCTCAAGAAAAGCGCATTCAAATTTAAGCAGTTGAAAAAGTAGCACAAACCAATGGGACTTCAATAAATATCTCTCCATAAAATTACATTAAACTTTCAAAAGCAACTAACGGATGATTCTGTACTGTACGTTATGCAATGCAATCCTTTAGCTGGGACATTTAACAGAACTGTCTGTCCGTTCTGGTGTGTTGAATATAATGAATATGAGGACCTACAGAGTCTTAGCAGGCCTCCATTAGCCTACGTGTGGAAAGACCAGCAGAGGGACTGGGGGGAGCAAACAGGGCAGACGAGAAGCCTTTCTCTGGGATTTGTCTGTCAGACCCCATTATTCTCCTGCACCCTAAAAAGTTCCTGTTGCCCTGTCTCCCTCCTTAGATTTATGGGGGTAACAGGGAGAAGGAGAGCGAGATGGAGCACCGAGGAAGGAGGGAGGAGATATGGGCGGCTCCTGCTAAATGTTGTGGGTAATCCATATGGATTAACCCTGGCTGACCCGATTTACACCCAGCACGCCCACATACCCAAACACTGTACTCAGCACTCGTGCCTCCATTGGTGTTGAGAGCCCTTGTATAGCTACTATGCACCGCTACTAGTAGTTAACTGGAAAGAAACTCTGACTGAATGTCTGGAATTGTCTCACCTTTGAAAGCTCACACACACACACACACACACACACACACACACACACACACACACACACACACACACACACACACACACACACACACACACACACACACACACACACACACACACACACACACACACACACACACACACAGTTGAATGTGCCAAAGGTGACAGCAATCAAGTAATACACAAATCTATGCCTTAGTAGTACAGGAGAATACTATTCCATATCTCTACAACACGCAACACAAAGGGTTCATATGCCAGAGATCATAACTACTTCCATAATATCAATTCCAAGGTGTAATGTGTGCTGTTAATGAATTGCTGTCTAATTACTGTGAGAATAAAACAAGATTCAAAGTTCATTATTTAAGCCAAATATCAATTGTTAGCTCAATACTATGCTGACATGATCAAAGGGGGTCTTACTTAGCTTTTTCATTTTGATGTGTTCCTAAGGCAACACATTTACACCATTAAACATATATTTAACATGCCTTTAAATCACACTGTCCAATGGGAAAGCCTTGTGGGCATATTGATAGTCAATAGTAATACACTCAGTACTGTTGTGTCTGAGTAAGTGATAGAGAGGGGGAGGGAAACTGTTAATGTAATCAATGGAAGCTTTGGTGTCTGAACACTGCAGCTGTTGCTGCATGGCAGCCATGTTCTAGTTTTATAGAGTCATGGGAAATCTATCAAAACAAAGCCTTCAATTCAAACTACTGTGAGACGGGAACCTAAAAATAAAGCAACTTAAGTGTATATCTATAACTTGTTTAAAATTGTGTTTTGTGCAACCTACTTTAAGTGCAAAAGAAAGGTAATCTTTGTTATATCGCATTTTATTGCTATATTCCTCTACATTTGGCATGATATACAAAACTGAGTCATCAAATGTAATCTTCATCAAAACTAAATGGCCACGTCTTTTTTGTTCTTCCTTAAAAATGTAATGGAGGCACACATGAATGTTAGCACAATTGGATAGAATGAAAGAGAAGTTTACTGAAATCTTTATAGATTTATGGGGTGATAATAGTCTGCCATGTGACGTTTTGGCCTAGTCTAGATTGGAGTGTGGGCCACAGGACGGACACACACACTTACACGCACGCACGCACACACACACACACACACACACACACACACACACACACACACACACACACACACACACACACACACACACACACACACACACACACACACACACAGAGTAAATGCTATGTAGGCTGCTAGGGTAACCAGCCCAGGATTGAGTCCAGGCAATACAGACTGACACTGTATGACAGCACGAGAGGTAAGTAAAAGAGAAACCTCAGGGAGGGTAGTAATGATGAGAGCTTCTTCTTTGATATGGCATTAGTAAGTTTATTTAAAGCTGCCTCGTTAAATACATTTATGTAGATTCTGTGAAGGAGAATTAAAAAATATATATATTTGAAAGGCTTGAAACTAAGCTTAAGATGGTGATGCATATACTGTATATTTTATTCTTAACCTTTGGGTTTTCAAACAAAATAAAAACAACCTCTTCCTCACCAACTCATTGCCTCTTATAAGTTTCTAAATTAGCCGGCAAAATATATCTTTATCATGGTCAGTTCATATTGATTAATGTACGCTGAAACAAACAACTTGTACTGTATTTAAGCATACGTATAACAACTCCAGCCTGTCAGGTGGTTTAGTGAAGAGTTAAGACTGTGGTTATTTAGTTTTCATCACACTGTGAGTGGAAAAGACCAATATTTACAGTTACACCATTACTTTTGCGCATGGCCTGTTTGACAAAAACATCAATGTACGGTCACACCAACGTGCAAAAACGTCCCCTCCCCCCATTCATTCATTTCAATGAAACAGGAAGCACAATTACATTGTTGTGAATAGACATCACGTCTTCGCCTCACAGAGGTCAATCAGGCTGAACTTTGACCAGCAAAATGATGTCACCAATGCTCAACCAATATAAGAGAATAGGTGGGATTGACCTTCTGTTCTTATCAAATTGAGCAAATTATTTATCTAAACTTCAAATTACAGCATGCGAGTAAACGTGACTCCACTAATTCTGTTGTGACTGTGTCATTATACAGCATGATGTCTGTGACCAGCAATTATGTAGTATTATGATATACTGTCCTTATAAGTCATTATAAAATGCTTTATAATGTATCATGGTTATTGTTATAAAGCAATGTAATTATACAGTGTTATAAGAAGATTAAACGCAAATTATAAGGCATACTTTATGCATGCATAAAGTATGTTTCCATTGTCCTAGGCTAAATACAGACGTGGGTCGCCAGTCCTCTCGCCCAGGAGTTGATTTGTCAGTCCTCTCTCTCAAACCTAATGTCTTCCAGGTAATGGATAACAGACTCTCACCACATGACAGGTTTTAGATTGTGTACAAGCCAGTGAAGCCACCCCGGCACATCAAGCCCATTCAACTCCTGTCACCATGTATGCAGCATATTCGACCGAAAAGGTAGCTTCGGCACGAGACCAACACTACTGGCAACACAAGACAGAACATTTTACACTATGGATTGCTACACCTGAAACACAAATACTATACTTCTAGAAGCGTCAGTTCCCAGGAGTAATGCAGTGTCAGGCAACTGTGTGACCGGATGATGGCACACCTCTAGACTCCAGATTCTAACAGCTTCCAGGAGCAGCAAGCAGGGTGTGGAACAGGGGCTGAGGAACTAGCGTGGTACAGGAGCACAGGCAGGACCACAAGATGGACAGAAGTAATGAAATCAACCACTACACAGCTTGCATGGGGTATGCCCTCTACACCGGGTTGGCATGATGGAACTCATCACAGGTGGTGTCGGGATCCTTGTCGGAAGGGAGGCAGAGAAGCTTCTGATGATTGGCATTGAACGCATAGCAGAGTGACACACCACATCAAAACATCATCATTTCAGGGAAACTGTGTTCTCACAGTCATCGTAACATACCCCCCAACAGAATGCGCTGGCAAAGACGACAAAGCGCAGTTCTTCAACCAGTTCAGGAAGACAATTTAAACTTTCCAACCACATAACTTCTTGGCCATCCTGGATGACTACAATTCACATCTCAGCCCAGAAGATGCACCGTTTACTTACAACTAATAAACAAATGACAATGGAAAGCGTATACTACCGTTTATGGAAGAATATCAATGTCTGGCCACCAACACAACACAGGATCGTCACTGCGACAGCGAGGCTGCACTTGAGGGCACCAAGGAAGGTCAAATATGAATGGAGGCAACTGGCGATGGACCCTCAGCTGCAGGAACGCAGTGGTGGAAATCAAGAACAGGTCCCACACACTGCTGGAGATGGAAGAGGACCTAACAGCTTTTGACACCATATACCGAGGGAAAGTCTTGAACATTCTCTGGGCCTATAGTGTTCCTACAATTAGCCTAGTACCGTCAGAACAGATCCACGGACGATGCCATTGCTACATCACTTCACACCACCCTCTCACACCTTGAGAGAGGAAAATCCTTTGCGAGAATGCTGTTCATAGACTATAGCTCAGCATTCAATACCATAATCCCCTTCAAACTAAACACCAAGCTTAAGAGTCTGGGTCTAAACCCCAAGCCTTTGTAGCTGAATCCTCGACTTCCTGTCAGAACGACGTCAGGTGATGCGGATGGGAACAATGACATCTGCCCCCTACCCCACACCTGTGACTGCGTGGCCATGTTCAGTTCCAACCAAGTGGTCAAGACGACACCACAGTGATAGGCTTGATTACGAACGACGATGAGACGGCCTACAGGAGAAGAAAGGGGAGAACCTGACACAATGGTGCCAGGAGAACAAGCTGGCTCTCAATGTTGACAAAGCTAATCGTCGACTACAGGAGGGCTCCCTGAGATCACTCTTCCATCCAGATCGGGGGCGCTGCAGTAGAGAGGGTCACAGAATTCAAATTCCTGGGGGTGCACATCACTGAGGACCTCACCTGGGATGTGCGGACAGCGCGGGTGATGAAGAAAGCACAACGCCTCTACTTTCTCAGACAACTGAAGAAATCTGACATGGGTTCCAAAGTCCTAAGAGCTTGCTATAGAGGCACCACAGAGAGCATCCTGACTGGCTGCTTCACTACCTGATATGGCAACTGTACCGACCTCAACCGCAATGCAAAGGGTTATGCGGACATCAGTGGATGTGATCTCACCCTCTCCAAGACCTATAAGACAAACGTTGTGCCAGCAAAGCTCGCGGAATCATCAAGGATCCAAGCCCATCCCAACTATTCCAGATGAAGCCATATGGAAAATCTCAGTCTCAGAGCCACTGGCAACAGACTGCTAAAAAGCTTCTTTCCTCGTTCAATCAGACACATGAATGATCTGACAAGAACAAAAATAAATCAGGACAAAAGGAAACGGCTACCCCCCCATCCCTCACACCTTCCTCTCCTGTCCCTTTCTTGCACTTTAATATGCTTGAACTGTTCCTACCTAAACTTCTGTATAGAAGATACTGTGTTGTTTACATAAAGTAATGTGGCAGATACTGAAAAAATGCTGTTGGTGGATAATATACCAAGATCATATGCACGTGTACATACACTGATGTTCTCTTTTTTGCACTTTTTTGCAAAGTGCTCCCTTTATTTGTTTTAATATTTTTTTGTGTTTTATTATTATTATTATTACCAATGCTGCTGCATTGTATGAAGGAAGCCAAACAAAAATAAGTTTTACTCTTATGTACCTGTACACAAGACGTAACAATAAAGAACATCCTTGAACCTTCCTGAGAAGATGTGCAGGCAATAGTGGCAAGTTATAGTCAGACTCGAGCCAAGGTTCTGTCCCACAATGGCGAGACTAAAGAGTTTGAGATACTCACAGGCATCCTACAGGGTGATACACTGGCCACCTTCCTATTTATTGTGGTGATGAACCATGCCCTGAGACTCAGTGGCAAGGAGGAGACACTGATTTTCACACTCGTCCCGACGAAGAGTCGGCGAGTACATCTCATTACAATCACCAAACTAGACTATGCAGATGACATTGCCCTATAGTCTCGGACACAGCAGATAAAGGAAGGGAACTACTACTGGCAGTAGAAATGGAATTCAGGAAGATCAGCCTCTAGCTCAATGGCAAGAAAACAAAAGTGATGGCAATCAATGCGAAGGACAGAACCATCGCTGCTTGAGGTAGTCGAGGACTTCACATATCTTGGTGCCTGGAGCCCTGGACTACCTCGACGGAACAGAATCTGAAGGTCCGCAGGGCACTTGTCTGGAATGCCTTGTGTGGGATGAGGAGAGTGTGGAAATCTGAGATGGGAGATGACCTGAAGAGACGGCTCGTGGCTACAGTAGAATCAGTACTGCTGCACAGGGCCGAGACATGGATACTCACAGTACATTAGGAAAAGCCCCAAATGCCATCTGCATAAGAATGCTATGAATGGCACTTGATGTCACATGGGAGGACCACTTCAGAAACGTGGACCTCAACGGGGGCCTCTTGTGGGCCACAGGCAAGGTCAAAGAGAGAAGATGAGGCTTGCATGGACACTGTTTCAGGCACTCAGAACTGATGCCAAGCCATTAAGAGCCAACCCAAGGCACAGTTACAAGGGGAAGGGGGCACACCACCTACGTCGGAGCCAGTAACACCGCAGAGCTCCGGACACTTGTGCTGGATAGGAAGGAGTGGAATGCGACGAGTCCCAAGTTGTTGACGGCTAGTCCACTCCACACCCTCGCATAGCATAAGTACTATGTTTATAATGCATAGTCTTCATAGAAAGTGTTACTGAAGGTTTTAATGCATCATATAATGAGACAATGGTCTTGTTGCGGACCACAGCTGTTTCACTGTGTTGCAGAGACTTGAGCAATCTGCCATGTGTGCTTTATCCTTTAGTCTTTGGTGTTGTGAGCTCCTAAAACCTTGCTTTACTGGGGCATCTCCCCAAACCCTCATGTATTCCCTTCTGAATGTTTTAGTGGCTTTCAGAGGAAGATTCATTTCCCCCACAAAGTCTCTGTCCTTGGTCTCAGGCATAAAAGTCGTAAAAGAAAATCACTTACACAAAACAACAGCAACATTAAACATCTTAATAAAAGCAGCTCACCTAACATACTGACCAGAGGTATCCTTGACAAGGTAAGACTCTGAAAGAGACATTGTTTCCACAGCATGTTTGCCTAGAGAATGCACTCCCATCTACATGAAAGCTTGGTATAATGCAGTTCCCAGACTGTTGTCCCATGGAGAGTTCAAGCATAAAGAAACTTAGAAGGTAACTTCCAGGTGACTCCAGAACAGCTTCAGCATGTAGAGCGCATGCCAGGACTGGGCCTCATGATCAAGGGCAACTTTCTTAACCACCCTCTGGTGTCTGGCATTTAGTTTTAAAATTACTATCCTGCACCGGTGCCACATGAGACTCCTACACTTAGTTGACTGGGGTCTGCCCAGGCTCTATACTAGGTTTGCTATAATTTCCCTCTACACCAAATCTCTTTGCTGAAAATAGCCGATCTACAAGCTCACAACATGTTGTATATCGAGCTTGTAGATCTGCTATTTTGGACACATGTTCACCACAGAATAGGGGTGCTAGCTTTCAAGTGGTAAAGATCCCCATTAAAAGGGGATCTTTAACAAGTATGGTTTTGTATTGAAACAGGGGCTTATAACAAACAGATGGGGGCTTAATCTTCATTATGTTCAGTAAGACATTTGGGCCATTAAGGATATGACATTTAGAAAAAAATGATGTGCTAATGTACATTACGTATATGTAATGTACATAATATAGGCACTGCCACGGGTTAACCATAATGACTGACTAATGACTTGCATTTCAGAATGGACTAAGAAGTTCTCAGAGTAGACCCAGCTATTCTTTTTATATTTGTCCCAAAATAAGGACGCCATGTTGACACCAAGGAAAGTGTGGAAAAGATGTGAAGAAATGGATGGGGTCAGGAACGAGTACATCAGAGGGACAGCGCATGTTAGATGTTTTGTAGATAAAGCCAGAGAGGCCAGACTGAGATGGTTTGGACATGTACAGAGGAGGGATGGTGAGTATATCGGTAGAAGGATGCTGAGGTTGGAACTGCCAGGCAGGAGGCCTAGAGGAAGACAAAGAGGAGATTTATGGTTGTGGTGAAAGAGGACATGAAGTTAGTTGGTGTGAGCGAGGGGGAGGCAGAGGACAGGGTGAGATGGAGGCAGATGATTCACTGTGGCGACCCCTGAAGGGAACAGCCGAAAGGAAAAGAGGAAGTTGGAAGTGGTTAAAATAGGTGGCATTAAGAAATCTGTCCCAAAAAGATGGGGCAATTCTTTTTTCTTCTTTAAAACACAGAAAACATGGGATACTTTGTCCCAGAATGAATCTACAGTACCTTTACACAGTCAGTGCCCCCACACGGGCTTGGCCACTAACATTAGCTTTAAATAAACCATTTACTGTAAGTCAATCTGTTTTGTACAACTTCCTGGTGAAGAAAAACTTTGGTGTCTACTTCTACAACTATACCTTCATCAACAAAACTGCACCTAAGCCTACAATAATATTTGTGTTACTTAGTGTGACCGATAGCTCATTAGTGGGGACTGGGGAAATAAAGAATATTTGTTTATGATAGGGCAGAATAAGCACTTAGATAGCCAATGTGCTTTCTAAAGCTTTCATACTCAAAATCCATAATAGAGGATGGTACCAACAGTCCAAATTAGGCTCTAGCTGCTTCCTTCTGCATAACCGAGAGTAATCAGCAACTCTCTTTTCTTTGTATTGTGTCTCATACAAAACACAAAAATGACAATAACAACAACTGGCTCAGACAGTTGCACAATTCCTCCCATCTGAGTTAATTTCCATAGGTAACACCTGACCCGATGAAATACACCCACACTAGAAAACAACCTGTGATCAAAGTTACATTTGGCATCACATCTAATTAGGATCACTTTTGTTGCCTGATTCAAAAGACACTGTAGATAATGCACCGTGAATATTGGTGAGTGGGTGCACTGCACAGAGAGTGCCTCTACTTGTTTGGTTATATCCAGGCTACGTCCCCGGGAGACGCGTGCTGCATTTTATATTTCAAAGGAAATTACATTACAGTACGTTGCTATGGTGCACTGTCAGGAAAAGTCACACTTATTTTTGCTCGCCTCGTCAGAGGTAAGGCTGCACGCAGCTCCAGTCTAATGCAATCATGCTCCTCCAAGTAAAAACAAAGCAGATGTCCTCCCAAACAATCTAACAGAGCTGGGCGTGGGGGTGAAGAAACCTCCATTATCGAAGAGGAGGAAGCAGGAAGTGTTCTTATAGCAGCCATACTGTGTCTGTGTCACCCAAGGTGCACCTCTCAGAGGTGCTCAGCCTTCACAGTGCGTAACAGTAGTCTCTGAGACAGAATTGTAAACATTGGAGTTTCTCAGCCTCTGTTCAGTGTTCAGTTCATCCAAGATGAAAAATGAAATGTGTGAAATGTCTCTAAAATAAGTCACTGATATGATCTTGTTAAGTTTTATTTGTGACTTACTCATACAGGTATAAGCAGCGAAATGTTGGCGCTAACAATAAAGTTATCTTTGAATGCAAGAAAAAAATACTTCAAAAAGAAGTTGAATGATATGCTGTATGTGGTGGTATTCACAGCTAAAGAGGAACTTAGTATGCATCAAGGTATATGTCTCCAGTAATATACTTGCTGTCACTTATTTTTGTTTCTTCTCTTTGAGTTCTGCAAGATCCATCTAATAATTCCCTGTCAAAGACAAAGGAAGTAAGCTCTGTTTGCCTCCTTATGCAATTAAATCCATTTCTATCACATCATTTAACAACTATGAGGAAGATGAGCTTCCCTTTTCTATCAACCACCTGTCCATCAAATGGGAAATAATCGTTAAGAGCCTAATGAAACACACTGCCACATGAATGCATCTGACATCAAAATATGTGCACCTCTTGCCCTGAGGCAGGGCACGCAGCGTTCAGTTGCATTTTTCACAGCTGACTGAAAGCCCATTCAGCAGCATGATTGCAGGTGTGTAGGTGTGAGAGGGAATCTTTTGGCTTCAGTGTACTCCAGTGGTTTTAAACAATGCTACTCTGCTGCTTCATCACAAAATCACCTGGACCACAAACGTTGGTGAGCTTTTTGAGATATTTAAAAAAATGTGTGGTAATGAATATGAATAAAAATACAAATACAAATACAAATGTAAATATAGCTGCAAGCAGCAATAAGCGGGTTCGAGGGATCAGGCAAAAAGCGATATGCAACAATAGCACAATAAGACATAGAAACAGAATAGAATGAACTTGAGACAAAGCAGCCCATGCAATTAACAAATGAGCATTCTCAACAGCTGAACAGAGGGATTGTGGATAGTACGGAGGGGAGCAATTGGGGTTGAGAACCTCACTCATGGACACTTCAAACCATGGCCATTGACAGGAATCGAACCCTTGACCTTTGGGACTCATAGGCTGGCACATAACCAGAACTTTACCGACTGAGCTATTCGATCCACAGACAGACAGCAGTGAGAAAGGAGCACACAAAGATGATTCTTCTTCCTTTTTTGATGAAGCCATGCCCTTTACAATATTATTTCGCTAATGAAGGATGAATCTTTTTACGATCAAACTTCTTTTCGACTGAGATCAGCCATTGGACCAACAGACCTGAACTGGTGAAAAAGGAGCTCACACAGATGACACAGTTTCACACAAATTGCTCAGAAATCCTGGGTTTAAATGTTTTTCAAACTGCTCAATATGGGGGAAAATCTAAGGGCGGAGCTTACTGGTCAAAGTGATAGATGTGTTCCTCATGAGTCAAGGCACATGTGTAAGCAAGTTTCACGGCTGTCGGCCAAACGAGGCATGACTTTTGCCTGTTTAAAGTTTGCATTTAAAAAAAATTGCTATAGCGCCCCCCTTTGACCAATTGGAGTAAGATTAGTTTCAGTGATACTTGGAATGACCCTCTACATTACTGCAAAGTTTCAAACAAATGTGAGTCTGCATGTATGTGTTAGGGGCAGATGAATAATTGCTATAAAACTGCAATATACATTGGCTCATAAAAGCTTAACGTTTTCACTTAGAAAAAATCTGTCTTCTCACATCTATCGGCATAGGTCCAAAGTACATGTGTAGACAGTTTCGTGCAGATTGCTCAAAAATCCCAGGAGGAGATTTTAACTGCTTTTCATATAATTCAAAATGGTGGGAGATCTAAAGGTCAGAGGTCAAAAGTCAGAGCGTGAAAGTTGCATGAGGAGACGCATGATGTGTGTATCAAAGTTTATCAAAGTGTATCAAAGTTTCATGGCTGTAGGTCAAACAGGGCATGAGTTGTACCTGTTCAAAGTTGGCCCTTTGAACAGATAGCCCTCCATATTTCCGAGTTTCGTTAAAAAGTGACCACACGGTTAGGCCAGAACTGCAAAAACGGCGGAAGAATAGTGAAAGCCAACAGTTTCAAAGAGGTTTCGAGCCTTTAGGCCTCGAACCCTCAATAAAATGTTATATTATCCCCAAAATAGGGACACCAGGTTCTATTTTTTTAAGGTATAGAATTTGCCTCATGTACTGGGAAATGAGTGTGTACAATGTACTTGTGCACACTCATGTAAGTATGTAAGTAAATTAAATAACTAGACCTGTACCCGCCAGCCACCGCCTACTAGGGAACAATGCAAAGTAGGGAATGCATGTTATACAATACCCGTTATACCCGTTGTCAAAGTACCAGTTGAAACCGTCTGTCTGTCTGTGACCCTTTTGTGCCCATATATGGCGATCTATGTATCTGTTTGTCTGCCTGTGTCCCTTTTATGCCCATATATGGATTTCTCTATGTCTGTCCTTGCCCCTTTTATGCCCATATATGGAGATCTCTGATGCTATCAGTGTATGGGCAAATCAGCCTGATTAGAACTGCCGACCCCCCCTGATTTAATCAGGGGGGATCGGCAGTTCTGGAAAGTCCTTGTGTAGTGGTAAACGTCTGTGGAGAATGTCTTAACAGTGCAAACTGACTGTGGAAAGTAGACTGACTGACTATGTAATCAAATGACAAATCAAGTTTAGGCTGGGGTTGCCATGGCAATCAATTGACTCATTTGGGCCAAGGCCAGAGCCTTTTCTGACGGTTCTGGACAACCGCCTATCTGACCGACTCGATGCCAGGCACTGCACTCCCTCGGGTCGCCTGCAACGCGTGTGCCGAATTTGAGTCGTCGGTCAATCGGTTCTCGAGACATGTGGATTACAGAGATTTCAGAGATTCCTTGCATTTATTGTAAGAAGATAATTAAATAACTTTTTGTATAATTGTATATATATATATATATATATATCAATAACGTGTGGTTCTCACAAAATCCCAAGGCACACCTGGACTTATCTCACAGACACCATTTGGGAGCCACAGCTGTAATATGCTGTATGGTGCTAACGTGTGGAGAAATAACAAGATGGGGTCTAATAGCTGCCACGTAAATCTCATACTTCATGTGGCCAATCTATGACACATGACTCTAATATTTGGTCAACCCAATCTGAGCTCTGTTGACTTTCATTTTGAAATTAAAGTTAAATATTTCAGAAAATACAAAACATATTATGTAATGCGCTGCAGTCCAGCAGTTTGCGAGATTATCTCCAGACAGACAGACAGACAGACAGACAGACAGACAGACAGACAGATAGATCTTATAGATGGCTCGCCTCCAACAGAGGCATGCCGTAAAAATCTACCTTGATCACTGGTACTGTAATCTACTGTAAGTGTGGAGAGATAAAACATATCTATGAAAATATATGCAGAACCCTGTATGAACACAAAGAAAAGAGCCAACTAAACTAAAATTACACACAGGGTACATGTGCACACATGCACATGAAAACATACCAAGCACACAATAAACAAGTCTCTAGAGATTGTGTGGCCAGCTCTAATCCATAATTGAACAAAAGGGCGGACCAAGCGGAGGGGAGATGCGCAGGGGCCATTGTCCCCTCCCTGCTCGGCTAGCTGTGAACTTTTGGAGGTATGAGCGCCCCAGGGTTCCAAGGACAACTGTCAGGAGACACGGGCCTGTGAACTCATGCTAATGAAGGCAGCTCAGCCCTGTAAACAGCATGGGAGGATGTCACTGGAATACATTACAATACATAACTGTCTCCCCAGGGCCAGAGGATTGCACATGGCTCCCGGTCCAGCGCAGCATGGCACCTCACTGCCCCCCTCTTCCTCCCCCCTCTCAGCCCAACCAGGATCTCCATAGGCTGCTGCACCCAAAGGCAGACAGGGGGCAGAAACGACAGCAATACCTACAAGAGAGATGTTCGCCCACGACACTGTGAGTACACTGCAAGTGATGAAGTACTCCGGAGCTACTGAAGTGTTCCCCACGTACATGTTCATGCCGTTCTGTTATAACCCGCGATTCTTTTGGCTGTTTTTACTGTAACCGTTCTTTTTAGTCTCGTGTTTCTCTCTGGCTATGTCTAAAACACAGTATGCCCAAAGCAAAATTGATACAAAGTGTTGACAAGCGAGATCTCAAAGTGAAGCCTTGAGTCAGAGTGTCGGCACATTGAGGGGTAAAGAGGGAGAGCTAAAACGGGCGCAAGAGGAAGGCTCAGACAGGAATGTGACTGTTTTCAGGTCAGTGAGCCTGTGAGCTGCAGTAGGAGGGAGCCAGAGAGAGCGAGAGAGAGAGCGAGAGAGAGAGCGAGAGAGAGAGAGAGAGAGAGAGAGAGAGAGCGAGAGAGAGCGAGAGAGAGCGAGAGAGCGAGAGAGAGAGAGCGAGAGCGAGAGAGCGAGAGCGAGTTTGCAGGGGTGGTAAAGCAGTTCGCTGTTTGTGGCAGAGTTATCTGCTTTTCCCCTCAGTCAAAGACAGTGCAAATATAACATTGAATTTTATCTCCCATGGTTGCAGGGCGTTGGTGTCACTACATCTGAGCCCATGGTTTGGCAGCTTTAAAGGACCATACGGCTTCAATACATGTCATTGCCTATTCATAGATTTGGCCATATATCGTACATTAAGCCTTTAATGGCTTTATTTTTAGATTGTGGGTTTATCTATATTTTCTCAAAAGCTTGTTACAATGTTACTGAACTTTTCGGAACAATTGAGTCAATGTTGGCTAAATGTAATTTTCAGTTTAATAAGTCTTGGAAGTTTGAATAATCATTCATAAATTATTATTTTTCTAGGGACTGTATTTGGCTAGACTTTTCAAGTCAATCTGCAATCTGCACCAAAATGCATAAAAATGCAATGATAACATAACTTTGACAAAGAATTATGTGCAATGAAATTCCTTAAGTTGATTACCTATCTCAAGCAAATGCATGTCTCTGCAGCTTACTTTGTATACCATGCTGAGATTAACGGAATCCAGTGGCTTCCTCTGTGTGCTTTGAAAAATAGTCAACAGTAATGTCAAGTATACAGTGAGTCATAAACATGCCAGACCACTGCTATGTTGCATTAACAGTAGCCTGTCTAGTGCACCACTTAATGACTCAAATGATGCATGATATTTATTACTATGAATGTCTTCAGTACTTGCAAGGCTGTATTTATTTACAACCTGCCATTACCAACTCTAAGAAGTTCACCTGGTCAGTTAGGTGGATCAGAAAATATACCGGTAGTCAAAAGTCCAATTGAGGCAACTCACACGGGGGAATAGGGGAGTGTTAATTATATTGGAACAAATACTGTCAAAGATATAATGTCATGATCATGTAAACTTTTTTGATTTATGTAGCTGTTTATTAATTATTGTACAGCTATCAAGTATTTTTGCTAACATAATAGCATAAAACGCCTTGATGGAAAGAGAGCATTGCTAGCACCCTATATTATAAAGTAAAATACAATATTATTTTGTTATGGTATAAAACCAAAACAACAACAACAAAGCGTTGCATTAGTTCATGCAGGACTCACTGAATCTGCATTTATAATCAACCACACATTTCAATGCACCAATCACAGCCCATTCTCACATCAAACAGACCATTTAAATATGGCTCCCTCCTATAATGATCTCTACTACACAAATGCTGCCCACACACTGCTGCTGGCAAAAAGCTTTGCCTCCACCACCCTAGCCTCCATCTTTAGTTCAGAGTCTTGCATGGCTCAAAGGTTAAACTAAAATTCTATGTCTTGCTTTGGGCCCATTCTTGTACAGTATACCAATGGGGGGGTTTCTGCATCACACTCCCTGTTTTAGCTTAGCGTGCTGCTTGACTAATTCAGGGAGAATCTTATTAGCAGAGCTATCAGTGCCATGTATCTGTATTCTATTTGTTGCAATACATGGTAAAATCTATGATGATAGTATTACTGAAATAAAACTTATAATGGTGTGAAAGTGAGTTTCTTTGACACTACAAACAAGTGAGATAATGCAAATGTATTCATGGGCTGAGTAAACAGTGACACAGTAAAATCCTCAGTGTAAGGTTAGCCCAAATAGATCCAAATGATACAATAAAGGTTAAATGAACCCTGGTGATTTTACTGTGTACTATACCAAACATCGCAGAGACGAGATGTTATATGATCAGCACTTTCCACTTTCTGCATTCCACCTCGGAGTTCAGAACGAGCACATGATGTCTGGATTATTTCCCATTCAATATGGTATTGTTTTACAGTCTGGGACTTCGCGAGGAAATCCCCCTGCCGTCAGAGCCGGCTGCCCCTACGTGCCCCTCTCCCCCCCTGTCACACTGGGGTGCATGGCGAGACTCGGTACCTTTGAGAGATCTCTGAAGTTTCCTGGCAGGGTCAGGTCCAGCTCCTCACTCTCATAGTTGGTGAGGACCCAGGGAAAGACCGGGTACTGGCTCAGGTCATTGTACGTCCTCCCTAGACAAACAGAGCAGACAGAAAATCTGTGAGATGAGGGGTGGGAGGGACTTGAAAGCAGGGCAGAGTACACACAAGGCTTCAGTTACTTTGGGGACCCAGCATGCAACATTCCAGTGAACCCCGAATCTCAGAGCCCTCAATCAGACCCCACTTCCTGTCTCTGAGGGTGTCTGCCATGGGGCGACATATGCACTAATAGAGAGCTCACTCTACTCTGTGAGAATGTATTAGTCTGCCCCCTGCGCCTCTGACTGTCGAGTGCATCGCTGGCCTGTGCGGTTTAGAGGAGGCTCTGAAGAGGAGGTTTCTAAATTCATGGGCAGCATGGAGTGTCTCTAAGTTGTGGTGTGTGGATATAATTAAAGAGACGTAGATCCTTCTGGGGGCCATGACACCACGCATGCCTGACATGACACTGCCAGAATCATATGCTGATTGGCCAGATGTGAGTTTCCTCCTTCGCTCTCAGTGGGAATATGGGAATCAGATGGCAAGAAGTGTCACTGGAAATCCATCCATGAGAAAAGTAATTGTAGAACTCAAGAGTATCTCTTCACCTTACCACTCTGCCACATATGCACTCTAATTTCCTTTTCAAGATGACACTGCTGTGGGAGTAGAAAGGATGTGTTTTGGCTCGAGCTACTCCATTTTGTTTTGTTTAAAAAAATAAAATAAATAGGCATTGTCCCAATTCCCCCCCATGTAATTCCTGTCACTGCTGACCCCTACTAGTTGGTCTTGGGAAGGGTGTAGATAATCGCGTGTCTCCGATACACATGACGTCGCCAGGATTTTCTTTTCACATGATAGTGAGGAGTTTCACCAGGAAGACGTTAACGCGATATTCTTCCCATTTCAGCTCCCTGCTGAACAGGCGACCAACCTGTAGGAGTCGTTAAAGCAGTGCCATAGATTGGAGGGAGATCTAGGCTTCCCACCTGCAAAAAAGGTGAATTGTGTTTGTTGGAACGTCCAGTCAAGTGAGATGCACCACGAAGGAATGATCCTCAGTCTCCACGGTGGTGGCAGGGAACTTTACCCCTGCACCACCCGGATGCTACTCCGGGTTTGATCTTGGTGACTGGAAGCCGGTGGTTAAATAACAGAATCAATATAATTTAGTGTTCTCAGTAAACATTGTGCAGTATGTGAAATCACATACTGTACAAGAATATGCATCCATTTCTACTCTATTTTAACCTTGCAGGAGTCCTCAAAGATTGTCAAATTCATTCTGACAACAATTTTGTAGAAAGCATAACAAATATGAACACTTGATGGAGAGAAGTACAATTATAAATAAAATGCATCCAAGTTGCAAACAATCACGGTATTACTGTCCTTCATTTCAGGATAACAGACTTGCACAGCATCCATTAATATACTGTATTTCTCAAATGGGGATAGGTTCAACTCTAAGGGTATGCAGAGGTAGTCTACTACAGGGGGCACATGAAAGAAAGTGGAACATGGTTAAATACTTTTTACTTTAACAGCATGTTTAATGATAAAACATTGACAAACTTTGTGTGAAGCTGCTGATCTGTAAAGTGTTAAACCAAATTAACTCCAAAACATGACTAGAACAACTGTTACTGAAAAGAAATAAATACTTATTCTCAAGAAGAAGAAGCACTAATTGTTATATTCTTCAAAGGGTGGGTTATCATTATTTATTTTTTTCTTGCAGTTTTCTAAGCAAAATGTTAGTAGTTGTTGTCGGATAAAGCCATAAAGTTGTTGTGCTTGGATTAAGGAATCAGGGTAAGTAGGTACTGAAGCCAAAAACTTTTGAGAACCACTGGTCTAGTCAGTGTATTAAAAAAAAGAAAGACATATGATTTAATAATTAAAAGCTGTTCTCCTAACCAGCATCATGATCAACATCAACATTTAAATAAACTTAAAAGTTGTAATTATGTTTCCTTTGGCAACATAAATGTCACTTATAATTAAAACAAGCCAACTCCTAATCGGAACAAAATTTCAATCTTACTCAATAAATCAAGCCCTCTATCAAATATGAATGAACAAAATATATGACACAACACATGAAAACAAACTCATGTAACTCATAAAACACAACATAAAACAAAACAATCTAATCCTTTGTTTGAAATAAAGCAATGTAAAATGAAGTGTTTGGTTTGGTGTGAGGTCTGCTTGGCTAGCCAGTGGTTACTGTAGGTCGCCATGCTGAGCTCCAACTCGTCAAGTGTCAACCAGCCAACATATCCCACTTCCAGCAGCACTTACATGTCACTCACCCTCAGCCCACATGAAAGATGAGCCCTGACCAAGAGAACTTCAACAAATAGATGCTATAGAGGTATTTCATCTTTACAGACCTTTCACTTAAGGCACACCACAGCATTCTAGGCTTGGCGGGAGTTTCTTGAAGATCGCTCAAGGCCTTTTTTTCCTGTACTAAACCAAACCTCTTCCTCCTCCGTTCTGGGATTATTTCAAGGAAGCCAAAGAAAGACTGAACATCATAACATCATCATGAGATCATAACATCATAACTCAATTGAGTGTATGGGAACCAATTGCAGGATTCTCTTTTCCTCAGCATGATCTCAAATCAATCCAATGCCCACAGAAGGCAGCAGTTTTTCTATGAACCAAATATTTGTTTGCATCACTGCATGACAACACGAACCTATTTGATAAATAAATAATATACTGTAATAATCTATTAATAAATGTACATAATCTGTGTGTCTGTGTGTGTCTATGACAGTGTCAACCCATGTCAAGAAGCGTTTAACCGATCGACTTCAAACTTTAATGGGTTCTCAACAGGCATCGCCCTAATAATATTAACAATAATTATTATTATTATACATACTTTGCAATCCATGTAATAGAGGGGACACATTAGACAACTTTAGTCAAGTCTGATTTAGCAATGTTTTGAGATCTTGTGGAGGATAATTGTGCTGAGTTGCAGCAGTAATCGTTAAGTGTGTGTGAGTGAAAGACACAAATCTGTCTCTTAATCCTAATTGGCAACATCATAAACACAAAGATTCAAATCACAACAGAAGTTTTCAATAGCCAATGAAAATTGAGTTGGACATGGGAAGGTGTCAAATAAGACTAAAGGTGCATTCACACCAGATGTGATCAAAATCATTGCATTGCTTGAATTGCAGGAAATGCATCGCTGTTGCATTCACACCGAGATTTGCTCCCCACACACACAGCCACTCACGCGTTGGTGAAAATCGCATGAGTGGTGCACAAATCATGCAACTCTGAGCGTAGAAAATCTCACATTGGGTCGAGGCCGATGGCTGGATGGTAGGGGCACGTTCCACGTGGGCTCTGGTGCCTGACAGCGGGTCATTGGTTTGGCTCCTGGGCCAACCGGACAATTTGCTGTGTGTCACTCCGCTAGTCACTCTTCTTGTGTCCTGTCTCTCTCTACTGACAATCAAGTTGAAACGGAAAATACCCAAAATAACTTAAATAACAAAAGCCCTGTCTGAATGCCCCTTACGAGCTCAATTTTGGAGCAGGCACTGGTGTGAGGTGCACAGTGGATGGGCAAATTGACAATTTCCTGAGGCGCAATGGCACGTTTTTCCTCACCGACGTGTGTTTGGGATTTTGAGGGCTAGAAATAACCTGATGTGGGAGGAGAGGTGCAGAAGGAGATAACCTTGTATGTCCAAAATCTTTACTTTTCAGGAAATGGAAAAAAGTACCTGTGTTCCAATGGATCCAATGTAGTTATTATTTGGTTAAAAGCTCTTGTTAATACTTTTATTTTTTTTCTCCACTATTTTTGTAACACATTTTTTCAACCAGTGCCAATTGCCTAAGCTGTAATCCTGGGCGCTACTCTCCCTCTGCCAACCTGGGGAGAGCCCCGAACTGAGCTCATGCTTCTTTCAATGCATGAAGAGTGAGCAAGCCGCTTCTTATCATCTGACAGGGGGGAGTTTCCCCGGTAGGACGTAGCACGTGGAAGGAACACGTTATTCCAACCAGTTCCTTGTTCCTTGATCTCTTAATACTTTTCGTTAATGCTTTTCATTGGTTCAATATTTATCAAACCCGTACAGTCACACGTTACCACTTTCACTATCACTTTCCAAAGAAAATAGCTGATCTACAAGATCACAACGCCTCGCGATGCGATGCATTGTGAGCTTGTAGATTAGCTATCTTTGCTACTTTTGTATTACACTGTTGTATGACGAAGTAGGGCATTTACCGAAAAACATAGGAAGTTGACATATGGAGATACAAGGTTTCTGCCTGACAGCAATGATTATATAACTTGTATATAACTGCTGCAAACGTTTAGCTTTTAGATAAATATTAATCAATATGTTGATTAAACAGTGCAGGTATACAATAAAACTGTCCTAACATAATCAGCATCTAGAAGTTTGTTCTCCTCAAGGATAACTGTAGCTATGTGTGTCAAGTATGACAGAAGAGAGTGAAAATCTGCAAATGTTAGTTGTTCAATGTGCACTGCTCATCCTTATTTTCAGTTACTTATGATTGGAAAAGTGTGACCAGGCCATTAGACCAGTGGTTTTCAAAATGGGGGCCACCAGGGGACGCCAGTTGGAAAGTAGAAAATTAGATTAAAAAATAAATTTCAATTCATACGGTTATTGTACCCGTATAACCGCTTTCAACCTGTCATCGTTATTGTCAAGAATTTTCCAATTTTAAAATAATAACTAAAAATAGCCTTTCTACAACGAGTCACAGCATGTAAGCTTGTAGATTGGCTATTTTTGCCATTTCTTTTCTTTTTTGCCATCTCGCAATGGAGGGCCTGCAGCCAGAAGCTATGCCTATTTGGGGTCCTTAGCATGGAAAGGTTTGGGAACTCCTGCATTAGATATGACTGGCTTTAACCAATCTGTGACAAAACATCAGTACATCAGCACAAAAAGTATAACTGCATTTAACCGTACAAAAGGTCAAGCTCTGTCCTTTTGAGTCAATGAGAGGGGTTACTTCAGAATAGCCAGGGTCTTTGGGAAGTTACAGAACATAATTAAGGTTAATGCCACAAAGCAAAAGGGAAGTAACGGATTGAGCATGGAAGATAAGATGGGGGTGGTGATGCGACTAGACCTGCTGGTGCTGAAGCCCAAGTCAGGATGGCAGGATGTTAATAACAGTGGAATAGTGTTTAATTAGAAGAGCACTTCCCATTCACACATCTCCCCAGCTTCACCCCCGCCTGTCTGCCGCCCCACACCGCTCTGACATTGCTGTCAGCCCAGGTCATTACCAGGGATTTTTAATGAATTTTGGGCATGTTTTTCTGTCTGCCTTACATCTAATTAGCTGACAATAATGTATCGAACTCGAGCGCGAGCTAAATATAAATATGCATGAATATGCAGTGCGAGAGAGAGGATGACACCTCTCATAGCAGAGTAGAGCGCCAGTCTCTCTCGCATTCCCTGTTAGCTGCAGTTCAGATCAGAGAGTCGACAATAGCACCTCTCAACTCCACAGACACACATGTGTACACTTTCACATAGCCAGGCACTAATTATCTAGCAAAAATCTGCTGTGCCTGTTCTTTGCTTCAAACAGCCGACTCACGTGAACAGCAGAGTACTGTACTGCATCGACTGCCACTTAAGGACAGTGTGATTTCTTAAACAAATATGGCATACTTGTGTGTGCTTTATAGCTCTCTAGAGTAAATTGATGCAAAATAGGGATTCACAATGATGGGAGAACTTCGACTTCGAAAAGTCACAGATGGATGCATTTGCATTCAAATCTATACAGTGGTTATTCTTGGAAATCCAATTTATATAGCTGATAAAAGTGAGGGGTAAAATGAAAAAGATGTGGATAGGAATTGGAGGTGCTAGGCTCAATGAATCAATCAAGAATCAACAGGGGTTTATTTGCCACTCACGCATACAGGTGCAAGCAGCGAAATGTTGGTTGGACATTTGTTCCACAAAGATTGTTCTAATACAACAATACAGTATAACAAGATAAAAATAATAATAAAAGATGAAATACAAGGAAGAAAAGTATATTGTAGATTCAATGAGAGAAGAACGCTGGAGCAGCACGGACATGCTGCTCCAGCGTTCTTCTCTCATTGCATCTAGTGTCCCTACCCATGTGACGCACCGGACTGGCCGCTTTAAGGCTGAGGCACAACAGTAGAATCCTTTTGTTATATTGTAGATTTTACTAGAGTAGTACAGGTAGAATGGCAGATATGATGAACTTCTTAATATGAACCGTCCCAATTCTGGGCCGAACATTCAGCGAAAGAAACGATCTAGAAGCTCTGTTAACTATGTATAGGGTTTAAGTGGTTAAGGCAGGAAACCTTTTAATGGGGAATGTACAAGAATGCAGAAGGCATACTATACACATCAGTGAGGGTGAAGAACGATGTACGGTAGTCTAACCTGCAATGGTGTTGAGGAACATGAGGTACTCAAAGTTGGAGATTTCTCGCCGCTGCCAACGCTGGGTCATGTTGGACGACTTGAAAAGCTGCCGAGGTGTTGCCAGGGAGATGCGCCTGGGAAATACATGAATCCATTGACCACAAAACAGAAAATGGAGATTTGTTTTTGTAACTGATCATGTCAAACAAGTAGCCTACTGTTTGTACAGTAGGCTGAATATGAATTTACTTGTACATGCATATGCTACATATGAATTTACTTGTAAATGCATATGTACTGTACAAACAGTACAGTAGGCCTACATATGAACACAGGTTCTTTTTTACATTTCCTGAAAAGTAACCGTTTTGGACATACAAGGTTTCCGCCTGACAGTGACAATATACTGTATATTTCACATACAATGTAAAACTACTGTACACACTTGAGAGCAGAATACACCTTGGAATCCAATTATGAAAACATTTCCTTTTTTTAATATAATACATTCATTCAGGAATGCAAATTGAAAGTATTACATCTCATCAGCTAACACTCGGGACCAGAGGAAATGTGCCTGCTTTATATGAGCATATTAACAGGCCTGTTAACAATGTCAGAGTCATGGGGGACTGAGTGGGTTTCTCTGTGGTCAGTGGGCTGGAGACGGCTACTGTGGTAGAGTCTTCAGTTAGAGAACTAGGTCAGTTCAATCAGGGTCAGTGCACACCAATGTCAAGAGCAATGGGACTTAAAATACGCCTCTGCTGCAGGCCAAGCAGGGCTACACTGGCTACATCACCAAATAAACACAGCTTAAGGGGATGAGAGCACTTAGCACATTATGCTCAATAAATAATTATTTAAGGAGCACTTCACCCATTTTCTAACTTATCTTCATATAATGCTCACTAATGCTCATTATAAGATGGGACCATTTTATTCACTGTCTCAGCGGAGGGTTGTGGACAGTTCAGAAACCTGCCCACCAGTGACATTATCGATTGGGATTCCAAGACATCCTTTCTCTTACTGGAGAGTTAGCATGCTGAAATAGAAGTCATTGTTCTTAAATTAAACATTTAAAAAAATTGTTTAAAAAATTGTGAGAATAACCGATCTACAAGCTGACAATGCACCGTGATGAAATGTGTTGTGAGCCTATAGAACAATTGGCTAATGGGAGGATGGGCCGTCTGGCCGGCGGGCGCTCTGACTCTCTGACTCAGCCATAAGTTATAACCATATATGGAGTTCCCAATGCAGCTACGCCCAAATATGGAGTGTGTTGTCTAACCTCAATGTGTCGTCATGGCATCAGCCACAAACAAAGTCAGCTCCATATATGGGCACAAAAGGGGGCATGCTCATATATGGGAATATACTGATGACAACATGATCTCCATATATGGGCATAAAAAGGACAAGGACTGACAGATACAGAGATCCGGTTGTCAGAGCCACATTTCCGACCGCTATGCCCAGATATGTTCATGTGCATATATGGGACTGACCAACTTCAACTCGGTGCACGCAGCAGTAAGGACTCGAGGGAGTGTGGTGCCTGCCGTCGAGTAGTTCGGATATCCAAATATGGGCATTCCAAATTATGGGCATATACTTAACTGATGACATCAGGGATCTCCATATGGGTATAAAAGGGACAAGGACTAACATATACTGATATCTCCATATATGGGCATAAATGGGACACAGGTAGACATTGAGTAACGGTGCGTTTTAACAGCGGGCAACTCTGGGCGACGTCGCCCAAAAATATAATGAAAGTCTATGAGAGCCGGCGATCGGGCGAAGTGGGCGGGGGGGCGATGAAAGATGGATTTTCTTTATCTTTTTGGGCGATATCGCCCGGCATCGCCCGGAGTTGCCCGCTGTTAAAACGCAGGGTCACAGACATCTCGATATCTACCTTACAATTTGAATCCTGCGCCATGTCGGTTGTATGTACGTTGCACGTTGCATCACTCTTACTGTCTGTCTGAAACTTTACACTACATCATCACAAAACAAACCAACCTGTTACCAAGACGACGATGACGATGAGACGGTTGTCCCGAATATGGACACAACGCCAGTGTGACGTAATCTCACGACAGCATGACATCACATCCTACCTATAAATTCTAGGATGCCGTCAGATCGCACCAGTTCGACGGCTTCCATCCTCAACACAACCCACGCCGCCAAAATGACCACCACTTCTTCTGCAGGCTCTGCCATGACAACCTGTGGGCCTGACGACGTCGCCACTGTCTTTCACACCATTTCATTCTTATACACCTTTTACACCAATAAACTGCTCACTTCATCTCCTGCCATTTGGTCTCTCTTTTAACATTGTACACCACTGCACACTGCTCACAGGTCTGCCATGCCAGGTGTGAGTAATCACAAAGTGGGTTTGGGTCCTTGCAGAGGTGATGCACGTCACCTCTTTGTGAAGTGGGTATTTTCAAAGCCTGCCGTGGATTTAGGGGAGCACAAAACTCTCTCTCACACTGTGAGGTGCCTGTCATGGGGCACTGCCAAGT
The DNA here is from genome assembly GCF_963454915.1 of Gymnoscopelus microlampas. NCBI lineage: Eukaryota > Metazoa > Chordata > Actinopteri > Myctophiformes > Myctophidae > Gymnoscopelus > Gymnoscopelus microlampas. The sequence goes on along the minus strand of NC_139945.1, from coordinate 45,245,066 downwards.
GGACGACGCGTCGCGCTAGACGTTCGGGCCGCTAACTTCTAGTATGGACACAAAAGGGACACAGACAGAGGGGTACAACGGGTACTCTGACAAAGCCCAACACTATGACTCTGATATATTGGTCGGATCGGCAGTGCGACAAAGGTGTGAGGGCCACATAGAGGCCCGAACTCTAGATGTGAGTTCCGAATAGCGTCCCGAACCAGTCTAGTATAATATAAAGGCATCTATTTTCTGTCATACAACAAAGTACAGTATATAGGGCTTAAGTGGTTAATCAGATAATAAGGGGGAAACAAACACCTCTGTCAACCAACCGATATGAAAGAAAATAATTGTTGCGTTATCTGGGACCCACCTGGCTTGTGGGAGCCCATAACTGGTGCCCACTCCCACTCGAGGAAGACTGTAAACAACTTTCTTCACTGTGGCCTGATCGGGGAAGTTGAACATGACTGATGCTGTGTGGACAGAGAAGCCAGTGAGTTAAACAAATACAAATGTGAGTTAGGAACAGTGGTGGACGAAGTAAATACTCAAGTAAATACTCAACTAGCCTATTCAAAAGTACAAATTAGGAAGTACATTTTCTGTTTAATATCAATGCATTGCTGTTATGTATTGAAGTTTAGAAGATTTCCAGAACATTTTAAAAACATTCTGCATTTTCTGAAATGTTCAAAAAAGTGAAAATAGCTGATCTACAAGCAGAAAACGAAGTACAGTACTCAAGTAAATGTACTTAGTTACTGTCCACCACTGGTCAGGAATTGGAACGGCGTCATGTGACGTGATGGGAGCTTCTGCTTACTGCGATTGGCCATAAAGACCTCCAGCGCCGTGCTCTGCAGGAGATAGCGTCTGGAGAACACAGCTCGGATCTCACTGAACATCCATTTCCCATGTAGGCCCTCGGAATATGCCAGCACCTACAGTGGAGAGACAAGGGGTTCAAATAGATTCAGAAACAGATTCAAGTACCACCACTGTAATGGACAATAGAGCGTAACAGTCGCCACAATGTTTTTCAACTGCGCAGGTTCCAGAGGTAGAAATCCCATTCATTTCTCCATTCATCTAAGGAAATCGTTATATTAAGAGTTTTAAGCCTAGAACCAAGCCAAACAGGCTCCTGACGAATCATAACCATAAAACACTTGATTCTGTTCAGAAAATGTTTTGGAAAAACGGAAAAAGGCGAAGGTACAAGACTGTGTACATATTTTAAGAATGAAGAAACTGGTTCTCCCATGAGCCATTGCGCATGCCTTTTTACAATACTTCCATCAAAAATTAATGTTTAGCTTGCTTCTTTTTGGCTTGTGAATCAATCACGTGACGTGAAAATAAAATCATTAGGGGCGGACCGCCACAATAGTTAACGTGAGATCCACCAATCAGAGATGTCGCTGCTACACATTGTGGGTAGTGAAGTATTCTCCATGACATTGCGAAATAAAACATGTTTTTTCTTAAAAACAGATTGATTGCGTACATAATGTGCAGCTTCTACAGGAACAACATACAGCAGCTTTTTACAACCAGGACCCTCATGATAAGGCTACATTAGATTGTTATGACTAAGTCTCCTTCAGCCAAATGAAAATAGTAGTCTTTATAAACACTTAAGCTATAAGTACAAAAGTACTTTAAGTACTGTAACTAAGAGATTCACTGGGAAAAATATGTTTTTGTATTTGTATAGATTTTCAACTACAATAGATATAGCAATAGGTAGAGCAGCCGCTTCGGAATCTGAGGTTTCCTGGTTCGATCCCCGGCTCCCCCTAAGTTAGTGTTAAAGTGTCCTTGAGCAAGACACTGAACTCCTAACTGCTTCCAATGAGTTGGTTCTTACTGGTTCTCCCATGAGTGCAATGGCTCATGGGAGAACCAGTTTCTTCATTCTTAAAATATGTACACAGTCTTGTACCTTCGCCTTTTTCCGTTTTCCAAAACATTTTCTGAACAGAATCAAGTGTTTTATGGTCATGATTCGTCAGGAGCCTGGTTGGCTTGGTTCTAGGCTTAAAACTCTTAATATAACGATTTCCTTAGATGAATGGAGAAATGAATGGGATTTCTACCTCTGGAACCTGCGCAGTTGAAAAACATTGTGGCCGCCATCAGTGTGTGAATGTGTGTGTGGTTGGGTGAATGTATTGCACATTATAAAGCACTTTGGATAAAGGTGCTATATATTCCAGCACCATTTAACATTTTTCACTCTCTATGACTTTCACTTCGCTAGGCAGCTGTAATTGGTCTACATTTGAGGAGGCATACATGCATACAGACAGACATACATACATACGGACAGACAGATAGACAGATGTATACACACAAACCCTGTTGTAGACTGCTTGGCCTTCAGCCAATCATGATCAGACCAGAAGTTTAAGTTTGCATGTCAGTTTATATATGCAAATATTTTAATCCCTGATGGTCTGGCACAGTGTGTGAAATAACATGCACAATTATTAATATAATAGCATTTCTAATTGTAACAAAACATTGTTGACAGGCTGTATAATAGTAATAATTCTTTCAGGTATATCCATGGTAGGCTAGATTCTATTGCTGTCCAAATATTACAGTGTATCCCATGTGCAACAAACTAGCTTTCACACATTCCTACTGTGTTTTTCACACGTTCCCTTTGGCCTATAACATCTGCCAGAGCGATGGCAGGTGAAACAAAAAACAGTCCCCATGGTCAGTGACACATAAATAATCAATAAAACAACCGTGCCAAGGAGAGGCGCCCACATGGAGAGATCATGAGAGGCTCTCTGACAGGTGAGAATGATCCTCTCACACACCTTCCTCCTCCCATCTCACGTTCAATCTACCTCGCCCCTTTTTGTCCAACAGCGTGAACCATGGCGGGCGACCTCATCAACTCCCTGGGCCATAATCTCACACATTCGCATTCTATTAGTGTGGTGCGGTACAGACACGAGGGCCATCTTGATGCATGTCTGCATTCGTGCATGTGAATACAGATACAACACAGAACAGTAGACAGTACACCAACACAACAGTGCCGTATTGTGTGTTCGACTGTTCGCGCGCGTGTGTGTGTGTGTGTGAGATGGGTTGGCGGTGGAATCGGGAGGGAAGGAGGCAGAGTGAGATGTTCGGCTGGGTTAGGTCCGATGCTAATGCTCATTTAAAATAGTGACAGGCTGGAAGAGTGCGGCGCGAGCCGGGCTGCCTTAATTTCTCCCTGGAATAGCTCATGCCCGACCTCTGTGCCACATCAAAGTCTCTGGAGCTCAATTAAAATTGGATTAGGTGGAGATGCTGGACGTGCAGCGCAGCATCTCTGGTGCTCTCCTCCCAGTAATGCCCCTGCTTGACACCTCAGCAACCCCCTACTCAAACAGTTGTCATAGAGACAGCACAGCCCAGAGGAGGAAGTGTGCTGACTGGAGAGGACGTAGCAGGGAAGGGAAAGGAAGGGATGTGAAGTGAGATGGAGGGATGGCATGAAATGTAGTGCAGCCGTGAGCACACTGCCGAGGGACATCAGGACTGTTTATCCCCACTCCCTCTCTGTTACCTGGTGTTTGTGAAGCAGTCTTTAGAGTGCCAGGCATGCGGATAGGCACGCTGTATTGGCACCACGGGATGGCAACAACAGCTTACTTCATCAGGGTACAGGTGAGCTCAGACGGCTCGAGTGGTGCAGGGATACAGATATATCAGGAAGTAGTTTGTGTTTTCAGCATGGAAATGTGATAACTCTATAACTAATCCATTTAGCCATGAATTATAACCCCAAATGTACTGTTTATTACATGTACAGTAATATGCTCCAAATATGCTCAAAATCTTTGTGCAGTTTCGCTAGGAGTTGCATTACATGATATTCCAGGTTCCCACAAATTGTTTCAGATTCAGTGAAAGCAGCTGCAATATGATTGTTGATATGAAAAGATGTACCCTTGGTTGTTGCTTGTTACCCAGCTAAAGTTCACATTTATGCTGCTGTGACAAAGTACAGGCCAAAGGGCTAGCTGTCAACAAAAGAGACAAGCTAAAGAGGAGGGTAAAAGAGAGCCTATTTCAAACAGCCCAGATCAAAAAATTTGTCATAACAACAAAGCTTTGGTTTAAACCAACAAGCAGGGGCCCCTGTAGACTTGGAACTTTGACAAAGCCCAGCCCTCATTTTTGGAGGCCCAGCTGTAAAAAATGCCATTTAATGAACCTGTCTGCTGAAGCTGTCCCCTGCCTGTCAGAGGTGTCAGCTAGTGACAAGCACTGGGGACGGCCGCCTCCAGTCACAGACAGGCCTGCCAGCTGGAGACTTCGGCCCCAATCTAATCACGCCACCAGGAAGGAACCGGCGCTCTGCTCTTGGTCTGTCACGCTCCAGGCTGGGGGAGCGGTGCGGGGGCGGGTGGAGGGAGGTGGTGGTGGGGGGTATGGCCGACAAGCCCAGCCTTTTGTTTCCACACAGGTCCCTCTACACAGGCTCATTAGGATCCATACGCGCATGCGCTGCTCTGCCAGCTGCAGAGGAGGTGCACCCTCTCCCACATAATAGCCATAATGCAATTTAACATCTCTGTCGTCCGTTCCCCTTTATTCTGCTTCCCTTCTTCTGCTGATTTGACAGAGGCCGGGCTCTGTTCTGCCTGTGGAACATCACGGCTGAAAAATATTGAGACAGATGAGGATGAGGAGAGTCACAGGTGACAACCAGTGTTTAGGCTCAGACTTTGTAGAATAACAGAGATGCTCCAGTTGGAACACATAACTCATTAAAATGCAAAAGAAAAAGAAAGAAAGCCGTTTCATGCATGGAAATCGATTCTAATCACATATGACTCGTGAATAGATCTAACCCTATAATCGTCCAGAGATTACGACAGACGTTATTAATACATCCAACAGAGCAGTTCCTACTAAAAACCTGATTCAATTTCAACTCTGCGTGGAACAATGCAATCTCCCTCTATTGCATTCCTACTGAAATAATATGATTCCAGGAGACCGCCAAGCCAGCATGACTGATATATTTATATGGGGGTATGGAGCACGCTGACAACCTGGCATCATGGTACCTCTGCAGTGTTCTTCTCAGATTTGTCTAATAGGCTTCCACTATAAAGACTCACAATGGAAAGGTCCCAGGCGGCCAGAGAGAATGGTGCAAGGGAAGAATGAGGGGAGGAGAGGAGAGGCAGTTTTCATTTTGAGTGATATGACTACTCCCCCAGGAGAATGCGGGATGGATTTCACGCACAGCAATTTGGAGGATCAGCACACACTGTATCCAAAAACTGACCCCGGGCAATGTGGACCAAATCTGTGGACGAAGTATAGGCAGGCAGCAAAGAAGCAGAGGAAGCATAGAGATCTGGTTTTCACAGTCAGCCAGGGTCATATGGCAAACAGGTCATGGAAAACAGATACACATATGATTTTATTCTATTTAAATCTGCGCATTACACTTTTACTTAAAATACAGTGAAGTACTGAATATGTGAATAATATGTCATATCTAATGTTCTACACACAAGAACAACACAATCAATTCATATTTGCAGGTTGCAAAGTTGCACTCTGATTTACCGAGTGATGCATGTCTTATACAAACCATTTGTTTTTACTACCAGACATTTCTAGGTCCCAGTGAGACTTATAATAAACCACATAAGCATCAAAGCATGTTTTTCATCTGCTCTTCCATATACGACAGTATATTATGAAGTACAGAAATATGAAACTGGGAAAAGATTGCACCAGATTATAGGAAAGCAACGTTCCTCTCCATTTCTCTCACGCGGCCCCATATCTCAACTTCAATAAAGTACTCTAGCTGGTTTCTAATGCAGGTATTGGGGGGAAACAAGATACAGATTTGCATAATCAGTGTCACTTTACATTTGGGTGGTAGTTGGAGTGTGGCAAGAAGACACAGCTCTGGTGCTCTGGCAAGGCCAGTGGGATAAGGGAGATGAATATGCATTAAACACGCTGCAGATCACTGCCCCAAACGTCCAGCCAAGTTTGTCAATAACATTTATGTCACGGGCGGCATTTCATGCACATTAGCAGGCGCTACACACTGCTGTGGTAGGATGGGAGGGAACAGCTCATCTCCTATTGCTTGTCATTCCTACTTTAAGAGTGAGGACCCTTTAAACATTCTGCAGTGTGGTCCATGAAATGCTTTGGAAGGCATCTATTATTTTATTTACCTCAATTAAGTATGCAAAAACTTTATTTTGAGAACGAAGCTTGCCTGATGTTGTCAGGGTTATTGGTATTGCACTGACAACGCAATGGGTCGATCAGCGTATTCAGGTTTCAGTACCCAGCAATTGTCGGGTTATTGTGTGGGTGAAATAAGCTCTCTTCCTCCCTCTCACTCTCTTCCCCCTCCCTATACCTCTTTCTCTGTCTCTCTCGCTGATCGAGCTCTGGTCTGATGTCAAAGGCAGCAACAGAAACTGTTGCCTAACAATGGCGATTTGCGCTGATGCGGAATGTGTGTCCATATCTATCTATCTTGTGCCACATAGCCAAAAAGTGACAGCGAATGTAAGTGAACAGAAAGTATGCAAAAGAAATAATATGGAAAAATGTGATAGGAGAATGGTAGTAATGTTGAGATGAAGAAAAAGGAAGGCATCTTTATCCAATTCAAAGAAAAGTGGGTGAGAACAGAAGGTACTGTATGGAGACAGCAGGTCATCATAAGATGTATGACGACATGTATTCCCGACTTGCATTGTTCACGACATGCATGGCGCCGTCCTAATTTAATAATAATCTGGAAACAAAGACAGACAAACCTACAGACAACTTGAACTTTATGTAGAAGACTAAAATAATAATAAACTAGAAAAAGTGCTCCTTGGAGCACAGGTCTCTGCCAGGTCAGGTAGGTTATTGTGGGCCAGCATAGTTCGGAATTCACCTACTGTATCAGGATGGAATATGAAAAATCGGACGGAACCATCTTGATCACTTGACTATAGAGAAGATAATGTGTACTGATTTGCATGATGTTGGGACAACATTTGTAGGAGTAATATTAAAAAGAATGTTTTGCAAAATTCTGCCTCCTGGTGGCGCTATAATAGGGCAATGTTAAATTGGTGGCATTTGTTCCTCAACCTAATGGGAATGTGCGTGCAAAGTTTCACCGCAATCGGATGCTGCGTTCATGATTTGCGGCATTTTGTTCAAAACGGGCCACTCCTGCAAACTTTAGATGTCACTCTTGGCCAATCACGATGGAATATGAAAAATCAAACAGATCCCTCTTGATCACATGACTATAGAGATCATGTGTACAGATTTGTGTGAAAGTTGGAGGAAATCTGAATGAGTAATATCAAAAGAATTGTTTTACATAAGTCCTGGTGGCGCTATAAAAGACAGATGTGAAAAATGCAGGGCAAAGGTTTTTCCTTGGCCTGTGGGGAGTGCGCAAACAAAGTTTTACACAGATCGACCAGTTATAGGTAAAAACACAAATTGGCCTGTTATAGCGCCACCATGAGGCTGATTTGAAAATGTTCAAGTGGCATTTCTTCCTCGGCCTAGTGGGACTGTGTGTGCAAAATTTCACGGAAATTGCATGCTGTGTTCATGATTTGAGGCATTTTGTTCAAAACGGAGCACTCCTGCAAACTTTGGAAGCCAATCTTAGCCAATCAGGATGGAATATGAAAAATCTGAAAGACCCGTTTCGTTTAATGACTACAGAGACACGGTGTACCGATTTGCGGGATTTTTGGACAAAATCTGTAGAATACTGTCAAAAAAATGGCCTCCTGGTGGCGCTATAACAGGCCCATGTGAAACATTTGGGGCAGAAGTTCTGCTCTGGCATCCAAGGAGTGTGTGCACAGTTTCGCTGCGATCAAACGGTACCGGAGATTAGCAGTACACAGACAGAATGACACATGCACTCACTCACTCACACACGGAAGGACGGACGGACAGGGTGCAAAACATACTCTCTCGCCAGGCCTTTCAGCCTGGCGGAGACAATAACTTTCAGCAGAGTGCCATGCCCCTAGCCGTGGTATAATGTTTGCATAACACAGTTGCCAGGATTAGCAGCAAGATTCACCCACAATTGTAACCATATCATATATATTATTGCTAAACAAGTTGCTATCCAAAACCTAGAGTAGCTGTGGGTTATCATGATTATACAAAGAATAACTTTATTGGATGTGAGGAGGTGTTATTAATGAAGTTAAGCAAAGCAGGACGGACATATTGTTGTAGTCTAGTGCTATAAGGACCTTGATTCTAATCATAAGAAAATGTTTACTTCCTTCATCCACTCATCCTGATCTCACATATATTTATTTGCTTATATGAGTTACCCGAGTAGCCTGACCCTACATACATTAGTATTAGTAATCAGCGCTAAAACATTTTTTACCAAGTATAATATATATTATATTAGTAGATATAAAACGTATTATAATGCATATCATTAAACCTTGTAGTATCATGTTGTTTGGTATCAAGGAAAACACAAACTGTACATGTACGCTTATGTGGAAGCATGCATGCATGCACACACACACCACATGCACAACCACACACTAACACACTTAGGGAGCACATCATCCAGATAAATGGCTTGAGAATGCCTTCAATAAGGAGCTTGAGAGAAGGGATGCAGTCATTTGGTATGGGGTCCTTTCAGCAAGCCTTCACTAATGGGCCCTCTTCAGGGACTTGTCAGCCTTAAGATGACTGAAATCTCCCTGGCCTGGGTACCAGCTTGCTCCGGCTGCCACAGGGAGTGCCAAGTTGATCGCTTTAAATCCCAGTTTTCAGTTTCCGTGTTGTGTGGGAAGGATGGGGGGAGAAAAAAGTTGAATAGGCGGGGCCATGTAGTAAGACAGAGTGGAACAGAGAGAAGGAGATGGGGATGGAGAGGCAGAGAGACAGAGGAGGATAGGGAGAGACAGAGCCAACGGGTACGAGGAGAGGGCCTGATGAGCAATGAGCGCCTCACTCGTCCTCAATTAATCTTGTCTCTCTACCTTTGGTTTGCCTCTTCCCTCTGCGCCAAGGTAATAACGACACCCTCATCCATTATCCTTTTATCCCTGTTATTCAGTGGGAATTGCTTAATAATATGTTACAGATTTGTCTCCCTTCGTATAATTCTTTCTGTCATTCGCGGTATATCATCTAGAAAACACACAGCCCCTTTTTCCGCCGGACGCTCTTTGAGGATTATCGTGGGTGACACCTTCGGGATGCAGCCAGAATCTGGAGCGTCATTTTTTCAGGCATAGAGTGGAATTACCCTGACTTATCTGTCATTGCCAAAAGCACAACAAGCCATTCATGGCCGAGGCAAAAGGTAGAACAGGTTCTTATCGGCTTCTCTGAACGAGAGTGCTTGTAAATTTATGCTAATGAGGGCCTTTTGTCATCCAGACTCACCCCTTGGGGCTGTGTGGGGCTTGCAGAGGATGATAATCTGGCTGTTGAGTGCGCTAGATAATTTGTACTTTATCCTCTTGTAATTACGTAGTTTAAATCTTTTTTACCAATGTTAATCCTTCGGCATGAGGAAATGTCATACCTATGTCTACGGTTTTCAGTAGCGCTAGTCAGCGTACATCTGACTCACTCTCATAAATTCACGGAGGAGGGAAACGTGGCACTGATATAATTACTTTGACTTTCTGTATCTCGTGCTAAGGATCCCCATATCATTTTGATCCACCTCGGCAGGCAGGCAGGAAGCCAAGTTCACAGCCTGGGGCTATGGGAGACAACGCAGGAAAAGGTGAAAATGTGGCAGTGGGGTTGAAAACCCCCCCCCCCCCACCCCACAAACACGCACGCACGCACGCACGCACGCACGCACGCACGCACGCACGCACGCACGCACGCACGCACACACACACGCACACACACACACACACACACACACACACACACACACACACACACACACACACACACACACACACACACACACACACACACACACACACACACACACACACACACACAGCTCCCCATATTTGTTAGAGACGGGGGGAAGAAATACATAATGTACAGAATGGAGTAAAGTCAGAGGACTAGGGCAGCTCTGCTCAGCCTTTGGGGTGTCTCTGCTGTCCAGTGGGACTCCAGGACATCTTGTGTGCCTGCCAAAGCCGACAGCCCCTGACAAGCTGCTTGGCATGCTGTAATTTGACTAATTACATTGGATTAGACCATATTAATGCAAGCTGTTTTCTATAGGGTCAGTGACCCGTCCAATGTGGCACTCACTATGCTACTCTGTGTAATAATAAAAATGATATACAAGAAAAACATTAGACTCTGCATTTCCTACATACAGCTAACATTACTTTTACAGTCAACAAACGACTTCCCAAGACAAGATAGATCAACATGGGGATTATTTGATAACAGTCCAAATCCCTGGCCTTCTTTGTCTCTCAACAGGAAAGCAAAAGCACACAAATACAGACTTTTATTAAACCCCCCTGGAGTTCACACAATGGTTTCTTTGCAGAGGGAGGGCATATCAACATGAGTGCAAAATTTCATTTTAATTTCACTTTTGTCTTATCAAAATATTAAGGATGAAATCAGATTCTGATTAATGATGCGCCATTTTAAGCAACAACAACAACGGCTTGTTCCCACCAAACCCTTTTCCGAAGCAATGCTACTAATATGCATTTAAAATAAGCAATTTCAGTAAATGTGAACTTATTGTTCTGCAATATAAAAAATACCTTATTATTCAAAAACAGAGGGAAAACGGAACTCCATTTGCAATTGTAAAAATCCAAAATGAATGCTTTCCCATTGGGAAAAAAAGGGAGAAATGAGCCATAGAATATGTGTGTTTTTAATATAACTGCTCTCCCAATTGTACCAAATCAATTTGAGTTTCACACAAAGGAAAAGCAGCCCTGGTATTTGTATGTGCTCCTCTGCCTTGAACACGCAGTAATAATAGTCTTAAGGCAGACTCTATAAAGACAGAATACCAAAGAAGCTTACAGCCTTGGTTTCATGAAACATTTAGGCAAAAGTTCCAAGGGCTGGGAATGATGAAAGAAGGTAAGCTTGAAAATGGGCTTCTGGGATCCACAGCCCTTATTGTACAGAAGTCACATCAAATTAATACTGAGGGCCATTTGCAGCCTTTCTTCTCCTGAGCTTTTCAGAACGGATTAAGCTATGAAAACTCAGAAATTACTAAAGCACCTATTAGGCATTATGCTCGCCCTTTCTTTCTTTCTCCCTTTGAAAGCATTTGAATGTGCTTTGGCATTCACTCTCGCCACAAAAAAAGTTATTGTTTGCATGCTTGACGGAACACGATGACAGTCCCAAGAAATGTGTGACGCAAAATACACATTTCCACTTGCACTATAGAAGACAATTAAAAAAACATCACAGTGATTTGTAAATAGAAAATGTTGATATTCATATAAGTTTAAAACTGTTTTACGCAAGTTAAATGAAATCCACGAAATGAATGAAATGAGCATCTCTATATGCAATGAGAATAGTTTTGGTGGATTCCACTGTGAGCGGCTAAATGTTTTGATGGCGGGTATAGGATCTCAACACTTTGTAAAAAGCTTCTGAGAATGTTTCCACACTGATGAGGGGCCAGTGAGGCTGGGGATCTATGGCTCTGTGAGGCTCTCTCTGCTCTCTCAATCCCTGTTCAAAGGAGCACTGGGAGTGCATGAATTGTAATTATAGCTCCTAACAGGATTCAAGAGGACCCAAACGGTGGCACTTGAGAACCAGGTCGTGTGGAGTTAAACGGCTGTCAGACACTAAAAGCTCCCAGCATGTGAACCAGCCCTCAAAGGCAGGCCATGTCCACGTCCAGGGCCCTCCAATTCAATCTCACTCACATGATGAGAGCTTAAAGATCAAATATGATCCATTTAAAAAGGACCGATTCAGCATCCAATGCAATGTTCTCAACGATACACTAGACATTTTGCATTTCCACCTAATCTTTACAAAGATGCAAGAGATCTTGTCATGAAGACAATGATTGATTGACCTTGAAAAACACGGGCGATGAAAACACTAGTGTCAACTAGACAGTTAAGTCTAACACAACCTTGCCTGGGATAAACCTCACAGTCAGGGAAAATGTGACACAAAAGTAACACAAGAGTCACAAGGAGTATTTCTAGAGAAAATCCGAGGGCACTGAGACGACACCGGGGGAGCAGGTGAGAGAGGACAGGAGTGTCAGAGATCAGGTAATTGGTACCACCTGAGAAACTAACCAAACCACAGCGTTGTTTTATCTGCCTACCCAGCATTCAGAATAATTGAACAGATCATCTGTGCTCCCCTGACAGTTTCAATGACTCACCAGGCCACAAGCCCCTTCACAGCACACTAAAGAGACCAGCCTTCAGCGTGGTCCCATCCAACTCCAGCCCCCCCACCCACACACCCCTCTAAAAAAAGCATCAAAAAGAACCAACTTGCAGCGTGAAGCCTCAATGCATGACCCTTATTAAACTCCTAATTGGATTGAGAGCCACTAAGAAGAAAAATTCAACGTAGTTCATTCAACAAAGATTTTCTTCAGCATTCCTTCCAGTAGTTTGCGTTTTCAACAATAACATTCAAAATGGGGTGACTGAAAACTTTTCTTTTTTTTTTAGCTTTCTTCACTCTCAAAACACAACCAGATTTTCAAAAAAGAAGAAGGAGAAAAAAAGGGAGCATTGGCAAAACCTTTTCACCTTTTCTTTTAAGGCAACAGGAGGGGGGGGGGGGGATTTTCACAGAGTGCAAGTGACGGGCTGAAACAAAGCCCAGCGCTGGCTATTGTGTAGCCTTTCGTGTTGTAATGGTCTTAAAAATGGCTACAAGTAGGGTCCCATTCAGCGGTGACCAGGCTGCTCAACTCTCCTCTCTTACATCCAAGACAAATCTCCACACAGAGCGGGAACTCTGAGGGGTCAGCTGGTCAGCGACAGGAGGACTGGGTTTACCATAGACAGCCTCATGCCATCAGCGCTGTACAACCTCCAACACATTTACACTAATTATAGAGAATAAATACTGCCATAACAACAACATCAATCAAGTTCATTATGGGAAAATGGCGTAATGACAATAATTACAATAATATCTCATTAAGGGAGAGAATGAGAGACAGGGGAGAATTAATAGCAGACAGGTGTACAACATGCCGCAATTATGGAACCTGAAATTAGTTCATCGCCTCCAGGCATACAGAAGAAAGAGGAAAGGCTGTGAGTAAGGGAGTGTGTGTGTGTGTGTGTGTGTGTGTGTGTGTGTGTGTGTGTGTGTGTGTGTGTGTGTGTGTGTGTGTGTGTGTGTGTGTGTGTGTGTGTGTGTGTGTGTGTGTGTGCGGCGTGCGTGCGTGCGTGTACGAGAGAGTGAGAGAGAGGGAAGCAGGACTGGGAAAGGGAGTGATATACAGAGAAAATCTCCCTGACAAAAAAAAGGAATTGCAAATAAGCAAAAAAAATAAACAAAAATGTCTTAAATGTGTAAATTAGGGAGAAAAATGAGAGGGAAAAGCAGCTTTTCCCTGCAGACTGGTGCCTCAGATGAGAAGGGGAGCAGCCAAACGTGATCAAGGGGAGCCGTGGAGCGATGCGGCAGGCGTCAAGATGAGCACTCAGCCAGCGAGTGGCAGCTTCTCCTTTCCCAGTCAATCATTCATTACAGAGCCAAGTTGCTGTGGAGGAGTGCCTCCTCTTTTTGACCTATCATATTACGGCTTCCGTAAATGCCCTAATCCCCCTCCTCCCCCCTTCGTTAGATGGTGTCAACAGTCGACATCCCCCTCGCCCCGCCACAGCACTCGGCTGCTCAGGCACCTCCGCAGCCCTGCCAAGACCACAAAATTGACATTCTAATAAAATAGTTTCAAATTTAACAAGGTAGAATGCCATAACTTTATCATCTGTTTTTTTTGCCCCCCCCCCGCATATTTTCGTTTCTTATTCTTTAAATGTTTTCCCCAGCCAAACTTCAATGGCTATTTTGTTTAACTTCTGTGTGTTTTTTGCGTATTTTTTCTCTCTCTCTGTGGCCATCTTTCCCAATCACCAATTCGAGGAAAGCTATACTAAATAACTCAGACTGAAGCTGTTCAATCTTTCATTGGCTGGCCTGAGTAGGGTTGGGGATGGTTCTCTTTAGCCTCAGGGCTGTTCCTGAGCAGGTGAAAGCCTGGAGGCAGGAACCTGCACATCAGCACTTCTTCCTCGTCCATCATGACTCTTTCAATGGGGAGCTCATCTCCAGAGCCTCTCTAATAGAACCCGTTGAGATAACTAATCTAATGAGCACAACAGACGACAGCCCAGCATGAGGAAAACAACACACACATACATCTCTGCACATCCAGGGCAAACAAGTCAGGGCCCACTGTGTGAATGTTGTTACCGAGGTAAACAAAGAAATCTTAACCACTTTCAACCTGGTGTTGTCACTATTTTGGTTATATCGTTATAGGTGATAAAATGTGCACAATTTTCAAAACATAGTGTATCTATAAGCTCACAACACGCCATATGTTTGGTGTGCGAAACAGGATGCAGTATTGTGTGTGTTGAAGAAGACAATGGTGTTTATTATTCCATGGAAGTCTTAACCAGTCAAACTCTAAATACCATAATTTACTTCATCCCCCCAGTGGTCTATACTAGGCCCCCTCCTTTTTTCCCTTAACACCAAATGTCTTTGCCAAAAATAGCCCACAAGCTTTTAGAGAGCTTGCAGAGAGCTTGCAGATCTGCTAATTTAGCTGAATGTTCACCCCATAGGCAGACTATGCTTCATGTGGTAGGCAGGCAAATGCCCATCTTATTTACAAGTTTCCACACAATAGAAATAGAGAACTGTTAATTTAACTCTTAAAGTGTAAAAATTGACATGCAAAGGTCAATTTTTCCATTTCTCACTCATTTAATGATTTAATTCATACTAATGCTCACACAGGCATGAATACAAAACAATACATGCACACACCCACACAAACACACTAACAAACACACCTGGCCTGGTAAAGGGCATGGGTTTAGTATTTGTTTAGGGCCCCAATTTAAGTTGACAGATACCAGATAGGGAAAAAAAGAAATGAAAATGACGGCCCTAATTTATGATGCCTCTGACATGGGTAGAACGTGACACTGTCACAACACAACTCCTTCACGTGAGTGAACCCCAGAAAAGTTAATATTCTTCTACTTTCGTTTTTTTTGTAATGACATGCATCACAACAGCCCAGGTAGCAATGAGAGGCACTTAGAATATCTACCTTTCTCAGAAAGAAAATATATGTAAATAGAAGAATTATCATTTTAAACTTTGTCACAGGCTGTGACACACCCTCCCCGTAATGCGGATTGACCGGTGTTAATTACCGTATAAAATAAGCAATTGGTATACTGCCCCCATATGTCCCACTTTTTAAGTGAAGAGGATGGAAATGAGGTTGGGCTAGATTTGATTGTGAAGTGATTCCCGTCTGTGCTTCTGCACCGAGTGGCTTTGCTGGTAACAGGCTAATATTGAGCGCTGCTCACCGAGACCAGAACTAATCAAAGTAGACAAAATGTCTCTGCTGCCATCTTTGTCTCTCATCCGCTCCGGGTGAGCCTCCCCTCTTTCTTTCCCTCCCTCTGCTGAAGGGAGGGCGACGGCAGCATAAAATGGTGGCGTGCAAATGTGCCTTACATGTGGCAGCAGCAGTGTGTGTGTGTGTGTGTGTGTGTGTGTGTGTGTGTGTGTGTGTGTGTGTGTGTGTTGTTGGGGGGGCAGACCGGGGCCAGCGCTAGCAGCAGTGTGTAGCTGTTGCTTTTGAACAAGCTGGATGGTCGCCATCACGGCTCAGGGCCGCCTGATGACACACCAGCAGTTAGAAAGAAAAAGCATCTCAGTATCACAACAAGGGACAACAGCCACCCATCGCCAAGTAGAAAACTGCCCTTCACGTCCTTGATAAATGTATGAAACACCGCTGTCTAGAAATGGTCCCTTTATGGCACCACCCTAAGTGATACATTCCTTCCCCAACTGACAGTTTTAGACTTACATAAGTCTATTAACAAAACATCTTTCAGTACAGTAACATACTGGACCTAAATAGTTGATGTAAAAGCTTGGGTAACAAGTCAACAAGTCAATGAATGAAGAACAGGAATTTCACCAATGCTGACATTATAGCACAGAGCAAAAGCACTCTCAAGAGTTAAATGAACACTGAGGGTTTTACTGTGTGAAACTATACTAAAGAAAGCCCCCTTCCCTTGTTCTTGTTGCGTGGGGGGTATCAGTTAACCCTGAGCAAAGAGGGTGATGAAGCTGGGGCATAAATCACAGAGTGAAACAAGACAGACTCCTCCGATTCATTAATGGAAATGATCTGTCAATATGCTGGAGTCAATTCACACGTGTCAGCTGGGCTCAGCACACAATGGGCCGGCCAACTTATGAACTCCCAGCACCACTCCGTTGAGTCCATAAAACAACTGGCAACGCCGCTGGGGAGCACCCCAAGACACCACCCTCTTGCACAGGCCACCAGATGACACAGATGGGGCGAAACCAAACAAAGAGGAGGCTCCCTTTGTACAAAGTGGGACCCCTTTCAAAAGCCATTCATGCAACAAATTGGGGAAATCTGGCCATGCAACACTCTGGGTTTGCTCTTTTATTAGCGTGAGCCTTACGTCACAGTAAGTGAAATCAGATTTATGGCCTTCTGCTACAAAGGTGGTTAATATAAAACACGCTTTTCGAACAAAACTAAATAAAACAATCATTATTTTTGGTCATGTTAACCAAACACAGTTTTTGAGCTAAATTATATGCATGAGCTCAGAAAACAGGGCACTGTCCTACTTCCTACAGGTTATACATCACAATCTTACATAATAATAACCAACACTCCGCTAAAGAAAAGCTAATGAGGAAAAGTATACGCAGATACAACTGCATGTTTCCATTGTTGATGGATTGTTTGTATAAATATTGCTCTATTGTACCAACCAGAGTTATATTTATACAAACAATCCAACATGATATATGGATGTCCTGAAATAATCTTGAAAGTCCAATTGACATGGATCTTTACTTGTCAGGGGAAAAAAAGAAATCCACAATAGGCACTACTTCCTCTCACTGAATCGGAATAAAGTTTTATCACTTGTCATAGGATACAACAGTACTGTCACACATAGGGTACGCAACCATATTATGGAACATTGTCTTGAGCCCCTTAGAAAAGGAACATCATGCGGGTATTTTCAAGTTAGACATTGATAATATGCACACAAGCCCTCACATACGTATGTGGCCCTCTCATTCTTCCTTGCACGCCTGTGTCGCTGCTGCTGCTGCTGCTGGTGCAATCTGCATACAGAGACATTTGTCATCATTAGCCCTGCTCTGACAGTTGGCACCCGGCACCTCAGATCTCAAGGAGTGGCAATTATGAACCCTTCATCCTTTATTTGGGTAACATTGCCTAATTTTATCATGGGCGTTAACACCAGCCTTTGCTTACTGAAGCCCTAGCAGATTCACTATTTAATTTAATTCCCTTTGTTTTGTACTTCTATGTGCACATCTTAGATCACATGACGTTGCGTGGTCAATTAATGTAAGGTCTAAAAATTACTTATTGGATGCCGGGACTGAGGTGACGATTGTATGGATGAGTATCATGGGGTCAGTGGGCAGATGATTATAGCGCCCACCTTTAGACACTAGACGTCTCCCAGACATTAAGATTAATCACACTGCCGCTGGTGCATTGTTGCCTTTCACATCAGACGAGATGGAAAACCAAGCATATAGCTTTTCCCCAGACAATAACCACCTCACTGCACATGCATGCTTAAATAAACCAGTCAATTTCCAGAGCCAAATGTAAGCCCTACCATTGTGTAGGGAACACCAGGAATAAACAAACAAATAAAGGAATAATAAGCCCGCCCCACTCCTGCTCCACTCTCTTGACATATACAATGTTTAGCACTGTCATGTAAAGCAAAATACGGCGCTTAACTGTGTGCTAATAAAAAGAGAGGAAAACACTGCGGCAGCACTTCCACTGCACCCTGCCAAGTGGATAACCTACAGTATGTAGGGGAACACAGTGTCATTCCGTACAGATTCTCCTCCAAGAGACATACCACACCTTCTTCTCTCAAATAAAACTAAATTGCATTAATGCTAAATTGATGCAAATACATGCATGCAATTTATCAGGGAGGCTGACAAGCATACCATATTGAAGAGTGGTGGGGTGGTGGGGGAGGGGGGTGAAGGGCCAAATGAAGCCGAGACAATCAATTAATTTTCATAATTTACACTTCTCTCCTTCCAGCAAATGTTCTTGGAGGGAGAAGTTTCCTACAGTGTGTGTGCGTGAGTGTGTGTGCGTGTGTGTGTTTTCTTTGTATCTATCGTTCAAAGCACACAGGGCCTGTCTGGCTGATCACTAGAGGGTCTCCTAGAGCCTCTGGCTATATTGTTCTGCTTCCTGACTTCTCACGGAAGGAGGCTGCTGATACACAGTGGAGAATAAAACAAATGAATGGACACAATTCAAAGGGGGGTCGCAGTGTGAGGCGGAGAGACAAAAAAATTAACTGGCTTCCCCACTGAGACACCATATTGCTTAGAATAATAATGTTCTGGTTATTAAAAATCCCAATGACAATTCTATTTTAGGACAAATTAAATTGTAAAAAAAGAAGAAAGAAAAAAAGAATGTGTCAAAATGACTTGCTATCCCATGAGATTATACCATATTATTTTTCACAGCCTGAGAGCCGGTGCTGATCTCATATGTCTAAAGTGACACTCCTCCTAATCTGATTTATATAGAAATATGCCACTCCATTAACTCTACTTGGATTAATCTGCACAGTAGATAGGGAACTGGCTTGTAAACTCCCTTTTGAATGGGACACCCCCCACCCCCAATATGCCCCCAAAATGTGATAGAATAAGATAGGGAAGACTGTATTTGTTGTTGGTAATAGGATTATTCATAGAGACACAAACTATATATTATTATCCACAAATTAGTGCACCATAGAAGTCTTGATCCGTTTTAAAATGAGCTACTTATATAATGGGCTTTCAGTTAAACCAGCTATATATATATATATATATACACACGCACGCACGCACGCACGCACGCACGCACACGCACACGCACACGCACACACACACACACACACACACGATTGAACACATTATTTCAGATGCTTCACTTCATCAAATAGAATAAATAATTAAACATTTAGTTAAACATATATACATTTTAGAATAAAGATGATAATCTATATTTCTCTATAGAGTTTACTTCAATCAATTTTCACTGGGGGTCAACATTAAAAAAAAAAGATTTATCCTAACCTAGCTGTCAAAATGTGTAAGACTCCACTACAGTATGGAGTGTGTCCTGACCCTGTAATCTCTAATTTTGGGACACTTCTTGAAAAGATGATCGCATTAAGTCCCAGGCTGAGTTTTCTGAACACCCAGAGTAGGATTCTAAACATGAGAGTCCAAGTGTTTTATCATTAGGAATGTATGTCAACACACAACGATTATTTTAGGCTAAACATTTTATTAGATAAAATCATAACTGTATTCCACTTAATAATTAAAAGTGTTAATCAGACCATAAATAATAGCTTTGAGTCTTTTGAATAATTCTTCCACATCCATTCGATGAATGGAATACCATTTCAAGTCACTCATAGCGTGAGTGGTGTCATTACGGAGCTATTTCAGCTATCAGACAAGAACTACTGACCTCATGCCAGACCATGCTGACAGGAGGATCAGTCTTGCTAGAAGAAACGAAAGAGAAAAATGGAGAAAAAAAAGAAAAAATATGAACATGGAGTCAAGCTCTGGAAACAAAGAGGCCTTCAAAAGAGGGTCACATGCTTGTGCAAAATTGGGGGAAGTAGAAGTCATTGTATTGATTTACACAATCATGCATGCATTTCCCTGGGTCAGAAATAGGGCTAGACTGGAATCATTGCCTCATATATCACACTACAGGGCCTCCAGTAGTGTAGTGAGGTGACAACCCGAGCAACAAAGCTCGCAATGTTATAATGGCAAAGATATTAAGAAGATTTGGTGGTCTTGGGCAAGACCTGAGAAACTGTTGGGAGCGATTGTACTGAGGAAGAGATTGAGGTAAAATCTGTGGCACCACATGCTTTAGATTAAGAGGTGATAATCCCAACGAACCCCCCCCCCCCCCTTCTATCATGCATAGGGATGGCCAGGGCCCGGAGGACAAACTCAAGAAGTGCAAATGTATTTTTATCAGACGTGGAGCGAGATGGTCTGCAGCGAGGGCAGTCTGGTTCCAATAAAAGGCAAGTACCTGCTGAGCCACAGACACAAGGAGAAATTTAGGGGGGGGGGGGGGGGAGTATCAGAGCCTGAAAGGGAAAATCGCTCTTGGCTACCTCTGACCACATGAAACCATTCAAGAGTATCCATTTTTATTCCCCCAATACGTGTCTGTATAACAGGCATATAATCCCTGGTAGCTATAGTTAAATGAAATCTACCCAGTAAAGTCCTCTGTGTTAATTTGACTCTGAGTGTGACAATTGACCCAAATGGACCCGTAAGAGTTGACAATGTCAACTAACTTCCAGTAAGTTCTTCAGTGTGATAACTTGAAGCGATACAGCATTACCTCCCTCATGTGATTCCTGAAAATGAGTGATGTAATAGGCCTACAAAAACAATGGTTCCATATCTGTGATCTCTGCCTGGTACACAGTAAAATCCCTAAGTGTTCATTTATCCATTTGTAACTCTGAGAGTGTACAAAATGTAACCAAACTGAACACGTAAGGGACCATTTTGGTTACTCCCTCAGAGTTAAAATGAACACTGAGGGTCTTATCGTGTAACAGTGGGAAGGTATCACTGTTTTCCAAGCTGCTATACTGGCAATGTGTCCCAGACAGTCAGTGATGATAATGGGAGTCACCTATCCATCAGGGTCCTACCCCCGCACGCCACCACCTCTCGCTCAGTCTCTCATCCACGTATACATGCTGAACAGAGCCAGGAGTGACGAGCTGCAAACTGCCCTCATAATGTCTGGTTTTATGCAATTCAGACTACAGCAGGGTTGAGTGTAAATGCCTTTGTGTTCCTTATCTGATCCATGTATCGTTATCTTTTTGAAGTCATCTTCAAAGTACTCACATACTGTATACCTTCTGAGATCTAATGCCAATGCAATAATGAGAGCCAGGGAGGGTTTTGGTATAGGGGAGATCTCTTTATTGTGAATGAGCATACTCAAACCAACATTAGGCTAAGATCTAAAAGGAGTCCACTAATGTAGGCTATTATACAGCATTGTACATGATTTTTATAATTCATCTTATAACAAAATAATTTTGTATTATTAAAACTGAATATTAGTATTGCCAGAATTGTTATACAAATATTAATAATATTATTAGCATTTGGTTCATCGTCCTAAACATTGTGATTTTAATTAGCTAATTAAAAGATCATGATGAATCTATTTTTACTCAAGATTTAATAATAATAATCATCATCATTATGATAAAATTGTTGCTTTTCATTATTGTCAGGATTTGTAAGAGTCTGTTTTGATTATAACTATAATCATTAAGCTATAGCCTATATAAATTAGGTCTGGTCCGATTCAGCAGTAAACTAGCGAAAAAGGTCTACATTGAAGTGTAATTAGTTGGCTAAAGTAAAGGCTTAGTCGGACATTTTTTATTCTTATCTTTTTATTTTTTACTTAAAAAAAACAACAACAAAAAACAACTATTGTTAGAAACGCTGGAAATGTGGTCCAGTTGAATTTATTTTTTGCAAATTAGACTAATTAAGGAAAAAACGTGTCGGTCTACGTTGGAAATGGTCCATGGGCGTGTTGTAGCCTACACTATTAGAACGTTTAGAATAGAATAGCAAAAAGTATTGCTTTATGCCAGCATCCAGGTAATACACCCATGTATTTGTTCTACAAGAAGACCATTAGGTATTTGGTATATATTATCAAGTTGACATAAAAATAACTCATAACCTCGTCTTCTTAACGTCTGGTAATAAATATGCATTCCATTAATTATAGTAGCCTATTGACCCATACTGTAACCTATATAGGCCAGATCAAGATGATTCACATGTCCTGTATAATTTACATAGCCTAATTAAAAAAACGTAGCCGATGAGTTCTGCAAAACGACAAAAGAAACAAATAGCCTACATTTCAGTCAATATGCCCAATAAAGGTCATGCATTTTAAGTAATAAACAACGTATAGCTACATGACACACGGTCCTAATTTTTCAGTTTTGTATAATTTTAGGAGGATTAGGAATAAACTCACAGGATGCACAGGCCTATAGGCTAATAAATCTAGCGCTCCAATCAAGGATGGAATAACACGTGGATAAAGGCGATACATTGTTATGCTGTCATTATGTTTTATTCTCAAAAGAGAAAAAAAGAAGTAGGCTAGCCTGCATTAGCAATTCTAAATCCACCTACTGTATTCTACATGATTCAATAGTAGCTTGGATCAAGACTGATATGTATTTTTATCGAGTCTAACTCTTTTACTTTCGTATCTCTATTCTGTTCTTTTCTATTGTCTCACATTATGGGAGACGATAGAAAAGAACAGAATAGAGATACGAAAGTAAAAGTCAGACTCGATAAAATACATCTACGATATTGATCCTAGGCTAATTCAATAGCAGACTAAAAAGCAACACAGTCCATATAGAAAGGCTATCTGTATATATAGGGGGAAAGGATATTTTTCTCTCTCCAAATGCGTAGCTATACTTCCACTCCTCGATATATACTACTACCTTTACTCTTACTTGTATATAATATCCTACCAACCCCGGGATTAATTTGTTTTCCATAAACTGGAGGCAGTGACGAATCGGACAGCGATTGGACATCTCGGTCTCAACCCCTCCCTTATAGTTCCATGAGAGTGTGTGTCTGTTCTGAAACACAGCAGCACCGGCAGCCTGCTTTACTCTACACTGTATGCTTTATTCTTTATGCTTATATGCGGGATCCGAACTGCACGCAAACATTAGAGAAAAGAAAAGCATTTATTATTTTCTTTTACTACTGAATCTAACGCGTGAAATGGACTTCTGATTACCAGCAAATTTCCAGGACTTGCTGCAGTTGAAGCAGTTCGATGCTATAAAAGGTTCATGGTTTAACCCGCGGTGATATTAATAATACGCATGTGCCGCGAGCACAAATAAAGACAACTTGTCTATTGAATAGACAACCTTTTTTCTTTTTAAATCGTTTTCTTTCTTCTCTAAAATTGGCTCCCGTACAAACAGCCGCGTTGGATCCGTCGGCGTACTGCGAGACTCCGGTGTACAACCCGGATCTCTGCCCCAACATGATCGCCGCTCAGGCCAAGCTGGTCTACCACCTCAACAAATACTACCAGGAGAAATGTCAGTCGCGCAAGGCGGCGATCTCCAAGACCATCCGCGAGGTGTGCAAGGTGGTGTCGGACGTCCTGAAGGAGGTGGAGGTGCAGGAGCCCCGCTTCATCAGCTCGCTGAGCGAGATGGACAACCGCTTCGAGGGGCTGGAGGTCATCTCGCCGAACGAGTTCGAGGTGGTGCTCTATCTCAACCAGATGGGAGTGTTCAACTTCGTGGACGACGGCTCCCTGCCCGGCTGCGCGGTGCTCAAGCTCAGCGACGGCCGCAAGAGGAGCATGTCCCTCTGGGTGGAGTTCATCACGGCCTCCGGTTACCTCTCGGCGCGCAAGATCCGCTCCCGGTTCCAGACGCTAGTGGCTCAGGCGGTGGATAAGTGCAGCTATAGGGACGTTGTCAAGATGGTCGCTGACACCAGCGAGGTGAGATTACGCATCAGAGACCGATACGTGGTGCAGATCACGCCGGCGTTCAAGTGCACGGGGATCTGGCCACGCAGCGCCGCGCACTGGCCTCTGCCTCACATCCCCTGGCCGGGACCTAACAGGGTCGCAGAGGTCAAGGCGGAGGGCTTCAACCTGCTGTCTAAAGAGTGCTACTCGCTGAACGGCAAGCAGAGCTCGGCGGAGAGCGACGCCTGGGTGTTGCAGTTCGCCGAGGCTGAGAATCGCCTCCTCTTGGGGGGATGCAGGAAGAAGTGTCTGTCGGTCCTCAAGACGCTACGCGACCGTCACCTTGAACTACCCGGGACGCCCCTCAACAACTATCACATGAAGAGTTTGGTTTCGTACGAGTGTGAGAAGCACCCCAGGGAGTCCGACTGGGACGAGAACTGCCTCGGCGATCGCCTGAACGGGATTTTATTGCAGCTTATTTCGTGTTTGCAGTGCAGAAGGTGCCCTCATTATTTCCTGCCCACTTTAGACCTGTTTCAAGGAAAACCTCATTCGGCTCTCGAGAATGCAGCCAAACAGACTTGGCGCCTGGCAAGAGAAATACTGACCAACCCCAAAAGCTTGGAGAAACTCTGAGGTAAAACATTTATTAGTTCACCTCGTCTTAAAAGTGGTGGTAAAGAGGCCTAATGATGTACACGAACAGAAATATCACAGTGTTATTTTCACAGTCTTGTGAAAAGTGACTTTCCTCTGTTTCCTCTGTTGACTATTCCAATAAGATTGTTTTTATGACAGTCTAATTTAGCCCATTTAGTCGTGTCATTATTTAGGAACACATTTAAAGTTGGGTCATCTACCTGGATTATTTTTTATTTGCGTGCCACTGTCACACATTTGTCTAAAATCTTTCATTTCCTTAAATGCTTTAAAATAAAGCCCCGTGACAAGCCTTGGAAGAAAAGGAAAAAAAAACATATGTACATTTTATACTGTAAATACATTCATTGATTGTGGTTCAGTGGTCTGAAATTGTGAATGTTGTTCTGTGACACGTAAATAGGTTCCCACATGTTTTAAATCTACTCATGAACTTTTTTATCTGGTAGAAAGGTTATTAATTTATACTTGCATCAGTGGTAGTCTGATTCATCTGTTTCAATGGACATTTTCTAATTTTTAAAGATTACATTTTTGATGGTAGGCCTAAAACATGGTTACATTTAAAACATTCCATAAATTTACTTGAATTCTTATTTAAAGTTCTCGATCATTTTTGTTGTTTTTACAATACCCTGCTTAGGCCTACATGATAAAAAAAAAGCTGAAAATAAGAAAATATATATAGTATATATATACAGTCTAAATGAGAAAAAAAATGCACTTGAAATACACTGGATTATAACATCTGTGATCTGATTCTTTTTTATTTCTGTCTTTGATTTAATTTAAAGAGTTAATAAAACAATCTGTTTATATATTTGTGTCCCATTATGGTTTATTAAATGGGGTTTGGGCAATAGTGGAAGGCCTCTTAAGACATGCACTAATATTTAAGGACATGAATTAGCCTACTGGTGGGTGTACAGGTCTTGAATTATGATGGACGTGTCTAAATGAGCTTTGTAACCTAAATCTATCTACGAAAGGCTAAATCTGCATTTTCAGGCAGGATACCCGTGAATATTACTAGCCTAGTCAAGTAACCCCAAACCAGCTGAGCAATAGACACATTTGCGGAATTAAAAACTGGCCCAATTATCACGGTCACGGGCTTATTAGTCTACATATTACCCAATAATAGATATGGCAAATATCACAGTATACGTGCCGACCTTTTAACTGTTACATTGACTGCAACTGACTAGTGTAAAAGGTTTATGGGACGTCAACAATATCAAGGCGTCATCTTTATTTAACCTAGCAAAAGAAAATAAACAAAAAATATATTTCCAGAACAAATGTCGCCATGTCCTTTCAAAGCCTATAATCTGCGGACCACATCTCATCAGTGTTTCTCAAACTGTGGGTCGGGACCCCACATTTCTTTTTTTTTTAAATTGGGGTGGGAGGGGGGAGGGGGGGCAGATGACAGTACAATTTAAGGACTTTCAAGTCCTTTTTAATACCTAAAAAAAAGAAGAAATGAAATTAAAAAAGACCATTACTGCATAAAAAGTAATCAACAAACGATACTATAAAACTGGTCAAACATTGGCCAAATTGTCAAATACTCCAAGAAAGATGCAAAAATCGAGTTAAACTAAATGTAATGCCACGTGAGTTCAAAAATGATTATTTTGGGGGTCGCGACCTGAAAAGGTTTGAGAACTAGGCCTGCTGGGGGTAATTGACATATTATATCGCATTGACACGGGCAGATAATCTGTCCATCTTAAAAAACTTTGTATCAAAAACAGTTTTCGGGGTCACTGACCTTTGAGTCGAGCCGTCTGAAGGCAGGGTCCTCCTCATCCACCTCGAAGTAGATCTCAGTGGTGGTGATGGAGAGAGTCCCCCGCGCCGCCACCACCACGGGCGCGCAGAGCTGGGCCTCGGTGCTGAGGACCACGGGGCCTGCGAACATAACATGATGCACACGATGATCACATGTATAGAGCTGATCCACAGCTCATCAAATAATGCAGTGGTTCTCAACCTTTTCAGGCCGTGATGACACCCCCAAAATAATCATATTTGAACTGGGGACACACCCCCCCCCACTCCCACACCCTGACAAGCACTTCTTGGAATTGTAGGAGTTGAGGCATTACATTTTGTTTGACTCGATCTACATGCTCACAACGCCTGGCGTTGCAGTAGATCGGCTATTTTAACAATTCTTGCCTCTTTCTTATTTTATTTGATAATTTGGCCAATGTTTGACCAGTTTTTATAGTTGTTGATTACTTTTGATGCAGTGATTGCCTTTTTCTTTTCTTTCTTTTTGAGGTATTAAAAAGGTCTTAATAGTCCTATAATTGTCACTTCACTGTTATCTGGGTCCCGACTCACAGGTTGAGAACCACTGAAAATAATTATTCTGTAAAGTCATCTACTGCGGTCTCGTGTTTGGGGAGGTACACAATACAAACAGAAACAGTGCAAAGTGCAAACCCATATATGTCTCATATATGCGCGTTAGGATTATTTATAATTGTCCACGTTTTCGCTAAAATGTTGCTTTGTAAAAAAGCCGAAACTTCAAGACGAAGTCTTAATATTTAATAAGCAGCCAGAGTGAACCAGATGTATTGTGTTGCATATAGGTCCCATGCATCCAACCATAGACTATTAGTCTAACTAGCTAGCCTTTCCTCAAGAGGGATACAGGGTATAGGTGGGCACTAGGGACACCTGGGCACCTCAATGTAAAATTGGCTATTTTGTCAAAAACGTAAAAAAATAAAATGGTCTTAAGTAATGTAAAGTATACATGACGTGAACATGCACGGTACATCATAGACTTCATTTTATCCTTCAACTTCTTGTTTGTGTCCCAAAATGACTGGATATAGAGGTTTTGTAGGCTATTTGTAGCAACTGTAGAAATATCAGACCTTAACTGTCGAATGTTTAAGCATGTTCTAATCATGTATACTTTACTTTAATTAACTTTACTTTTCCAAATGTTTTGGTTTTTTACATTGTGGGGAAAATTAGCCAATTTAACACTGAGGTGCCCACCTATCCTGTTACCCTCAAGAGATATCGGATTGGATATATAGGCCTTCATGAGACCTATACAGGGAAACAATAGAATCCTAAATTCGCTTTGAACTAAACAAAAAACAATCAGAATGTTACGGTGACATTGTGACCCTATAGTCAGCTGATAGTGATCACATCTTTATTTCCAGTCTCCTCCCCTCCTGGTTCCATCCACCATGTTCGAGCGAGGATCAGTGTCGCTGTGGAGCAGCAGCACCGTTATAGTGATGTAGTCTCTGTCTCTACCAAATGAAAGCTCCTGGAATCGGGATATTTATCGATCCTCTGAACTCCAAAGAGACACTTTAATGTCTCATCAATCTTAATCTGTGTGTTCCTTAGCCAATTATGCTCGATAGTGTTGCAAGAACACACTTAGATTTTGGTCTCAATTCCCAGAGCGCCTCTCCAACGCGCTTGCAGTGTGCACTGGTGAGCAGTCAAATCGCCTTTGCAATCTTTCTTTATCAACGCATGGGTAACGGGCACTAGGGACATCTGGGCACCTCGGTGTAAAATTGGCTATTTTGTACAATATGTTAAAAGAAAATATATATGAAAGTTGATCTTAAACTATAAGTAAAGTAGGCATTTACATGATTAGAACATGCTTAAACATTCGACAATTAAGGTCTAATATTTCTACAATTGCTACAAATTGCTACAAAGCCATATCCAGTAATTTTGGGGCATAAACAAGAAGTTGAAAGTCTGATGATGATGATGTACCACATCATGTATACTTTACATTACTTCAAATATTTTAACATTTTGGACAAAATAGCCAATTTTACATCGAGGTGCCCAGATGTCCCTATAGTGCCCACCTATCCTGTACCCAACGCATGCCTCCATTATAACTGATCCTGCTGTGCTGACACCTGCATCACTTTGCACTATGCTTAGCAGTTTTATATGGAAGAGTAAATAAATGTAATAACACCACTCTGCTGAATTTCAGTTAGCTAGAGGCTATACTTATATTTAAAAAAAAAACAAAAAAAAAACATGATGTGTAAGACGTGATTTAGTGGGTAAGCCTAGTAGTAAGCATAGGCCTATCCGGGATCAAATAAATAAATACAATACAGTAGGCTATAAATACAGATACAGTAGTCTATATAAGGCTAATTAAAGTTAAGATATGCTATAAGAAAATCTGGTCCACATTGTCACACACCTACAACAAAGGTTTGGCTTTGCATCCATAATGCGTCCATTATTGGAACCACTAAATTACAAGCTTGCACCTTCTGGAATAAGACTTTCAGCACCAATTGTGCTTTGGCCTCTAGGGCCAAGCACAGAAAGACACTAGCCCCAGAGCACTAAGCCACTGCAGCCATCACACATGGGGAGGAAGAGGATTAGGCGCTAATCCCCTCAGGGATCCTTCCATAATTAGGCTATAGCATTAAAATGTTTACATGAGAATAATGAAATTATGGGCAAGTTGTACAGAGGGATTGGTATACTATCTAAGCCTATGAAATTCAACTGTTACGTTTTAAGAAAATGCATTGTGAAATGAGAGGGCCCCTTTAATGATGGATTATCATTGTTAGTTGAAGTGGTACTAGTATAGCCTATGTATATACACAGAATATTTCTAAAGTATACAGCAACTTTACCTGGCCTTCTGTCTATGCTCTATGCAGTAAAATCCTCAATGTTAATTTAGCTCTGATAGTGTAAAATGGATGCTAACAGGACCCAAAACAGACCCAAAGTATCCCTTTAACTCCGAGACGAATTAAGTATATTTTATTTAGTATTTGCAAATAAGTACAAACTACATTGTGTGTGTGTGTGTGTGTGTGTGTGTGTGTGTGTGTGTGTGTGTGTGTGTGTGTGTGTGTGTGTGCGCGAGTGAGAGTGTGAGAGAGAGGGGGCACAGCACACTAGCAATTAGTGTCAATAGGCAGGCAAGA
The DNA here is from genome assembly GCF_963454915.1 of Gymnoscopelus microlampas. Classification (NCBI taxonomy): domain Eukaryota; kingdom Metazoa; phylum Chordata; class Actinopteri; order Myctophiformes; family Myctophidae; genus Gymnoscopelus; species Gymnoscopelus microlampas. Next base: position 45,215,501 of record NC_139945.1, on the reverse strand, counting down.
TATCTACTGGTAAACTGGTAAGGTTTCTAGTTGAGTCAGCGCAGCACTGTTTCATAGAAGTAAAAATAAATGTGAGAAATCGGGATGATACTGCTCCTTCTTTCACTGACAGATGATCATTCATTGCATGTAAATGATAAATGTGTCAAAAGCACAGACACGACAATTTCTAGGGCCTGTTTTCTAGGTGCCAACCGCTCTATATCTGACTTTGTCTGTGTGTCCGTGTGTCCGGGTGTATGTCCGAAAAACAAATATTGATGACAACATCAATACAGGGGTCATCAAAGGCACCGCTTCCTTCACACAGGGTGTGATTTTTTTGTCTGTATACAGGCAATACTGAATTGGATATTTCTAGTATAATAAGTTTAAAAAAACTAAGCGAAAGGAAAGTTTCTCCCTCCCCTCAACACATTTCACAGTACTGTTTACTTTTTTCATCCCACAGGTTTTGCACTATACTCAGCTTCCCAAATTTGGTTCAGTTTATTTATTTATTTGACTCTAAACCTTAGTCTAGAGTCTAAAGTAGGCATATTTTAAAAGAACCAACCATTAAGATGAATCTGTTGAAAAATATAAATAGGTTGATTGGATTAAATCTGTCTCTCCCTCTCTCTGCCTGCCTCTCTCCATCAGTCATTCCTCTCTCCTCACCATGTTCTCCCTTTTACTGAAATAATAATCATAATTAAATGTTTTTCAATTTTTTTCTGAAGACAACATGTGTTGCTGCTGTATTGGCCAGCACTCCCATGGACAAGAGACCCTCCCACGCACAGTAAAATTTTATGTTAATTTTACTTTCACTATATAAAAATTGACCAAAAATGTACAAATAAGGGTCTTTTTGTACACTCTCAGCACCAATTCCGGAGTGTTACTCCAATTCTTACTGTGTACACATCTTTAGTTCCTATGTCACCAGATTTGGGATACACTGTGAGCGATCTGACAAAAGAGCTTACAGTATTTGATGCCAATGTGAGCACAGACGGCATTCCCGATGTTTGCGGGGAAGCAAAGCTAATCATGGGTTCCATAAACCACAACTCTCTCCTGGGCCTGAATGCAAGCTCCGCCCCTTTGGCAGCAGCAGCAGCAGCAGGCATTGACCCAAAGGCTGGCAGGAGGAGCTCTGTTGTTGACAGGGATCTACTCCCAGATCTCTCATTAGGGCTGGTCATGCCTGAGATTAGATACAGAGCGAGCACAGGCAGACAGTACATCCTGGTAATAGCAATATCCCGACACTGACTCCTTGGCAGTGAAGGAGCTCCCCTACTGGCAAAAAACATGAACAACACAATAGTCGTCTTTGTCATGATGCAATACAAACTAGAAAAGTGCACGCAGTGGAGCGCAAATCTCCGCCAGGAAGTACGCTGTAATTGTGTTACTTAAGCCCGATTTATTGTACAATGGTATTGTGCGCTGAACATAACACACCTCGTATCCGTGGCGCGTTGTGAGCTTAGGTTGTCTATTTTCGTGCACCCAACACTGTCGTACGACTGATCATAATTTAAGCATTAGTGTGTGACGTCAACCTGCATTTTCTCCCACTCTCTGTCTTCTGTGTCCAGTGCACAGGTCAGTCATAGGTGTGAGGGCTTTGTTGTCACATTAGTATGTTGGCGTTAAGCAGACATGGGTCACTCCCCAGTACGTGTGCATCAGCGCATGTCATAGGTACGCAGGTATCATATCACATTTAGTATGTTGGTGGTAATCAGACGTGGGCTTTAACTGAACGGCGCAACTCTCCCGTGTGCGTACACATGCATGTGTGTCATAAGTGCACAGTCTGTGTGTCTCCCGCCCTCTCTCTCTTTGAAGTGTGAAACAGTGATGTCTCAGTGTGGATTATGCACTCTCTCTCGCTAGAAGTAGATCCCATACATTCGATGGATAGGTTGCGCGTGATTGGCTATTTCCACAGCTTCCCATAGCCTGCAGGGACAGTGAGTCTGAGATTATGAATTCACAATTCTTTCCACAAATAGCAGATCGACGCACGCACACACGCGCGCGCGCACAATATCTCTTCCCTCAGCCTTTGGTCTGGTGGAGAGGATATAAATTCGGTGGTTCCTTATTCTGGTTGTTGCTCCTATTTGCAGGGTGCACACATGTGATGATTTTCTTGTAATTGCAGATACAATGACAGATGGATTCCGGTACTATTGGCATCAGTTCTTTATTGGTCCTTTGAACAAGACACGTGTTGTTTGAGCCTGCGTGTTCACCCGTACCTTGCTCTTTTGATATGGCCAGTGCACAACTCATCTAAATGATAAGAAGACTGGGTGACACGGAGTACTTGGCAGCTTTCTAGCACAGGGAGAAGATGAGTCTGTCCTCTTCCTTTGGATTCAACTCACCTGCCGGCTGCCCCCCTGCTTCATGTCATCTCATCTACTAGGTCCGACTCATAGTGAACTTGTAGATCCTCTATTTTCAGGGCACAAAATAGCATGCAACCAACTTGGTATAAATCAGACATAACCGACGTGTGTTTCATGTGTCATCAGACTTGAGCTGTCTGATTGGTTGATCTGTTGTGACATCACGATTATGGGCAGGAAAAACTCTGGTCCTTTGCGCTTATGACTATGGAGACAGCAGTGAATATTCATTCACAACAATAGAACTAAACATGCAGAAAGATATAAAGTGTGAAATTCAACGACAACTCCTTTTAACAACACAACATACAAAATCATCTCAAACCACTTCACCTCACTGTGAAATTGTTTTACTGAGTACTTCTTTGATTTGTTAAACGGCGTATTTTGTCTTAACGTTTTTCACTCTTCATATTTTGTTAACTAATATGTTACTGTCGACATCACTGCAAATGAGCGGACCTCAATAATTTTGACTCAATAAAGTTTGAATGACTGAATAAGATACATTCTGTTGAAACAAATAGTAAAGGCCATAGGAGTTTAAATGTTTTTATGTGTGTGTGTGTGTGTGTGTGTGTGTGTAGATTTATATTTATTAATCTATTTATTTAGCTGTCTATCACACATGGACAGAGACACTGACAGCTGGACAGATTAATACATGAGCAAACTAAATTAATAAATGTGGGCGTAAATTGGCGTACATGAGTAAATAAATAAAAAAAAACTAGAGTTTTCTTATAAGCAGATGTTCTTCTCACCATGACAGAGGAGAACTGCATCACTCCATTTGCTGCTTCATAATCCTTGTGATTGGAACATAGGAAATGTTTCTGAAATTTATGACGGCTGCCAGGGCTGACTGTTATATTCCAGTAAAAAAGATTACATCATTGAGGCATAACACCAATAACGGGCCCTGCTTATTTCAGGCACCAGTTGTTTGCATGACTCACAAGTGTGGGGCAGTTTTTTGACCAGTAAGTAGTTCAGAATTCTTGATCTATACTCAATACCAATACCCCGTGAACTCTGGCTAACTTCAACTTTAAGACCACAGACTACTTATAATAAAGACTAGCTTTGAGGTACTTCAATTCTGATTAGATAGTCTGCCTCTCACGTAACAGCTAATGCATGGCAATGGAAAACTACAAGGGCTGTTTGGCCAAACGTCTTCCTGGCAAGAAACTCAAAATCCTGAATGAATAGAAAATAGTGCCATTACCCTAAATATAAGGTTTAAAATATTACTCTTTCTTCAGCTGGTAATCCCTTAATAAAGTGGTTCTCAAAGTGGGGTACGGGGACTCCCAGGGGCCCTAAAGTGTTCCAGTGGGTCCCCAGCTAAATGATTGAACCAAATGGACCTGCATTTGTACACCCTCAGAGAAAAAAAAGGTTGAGGACTATAAAATGTGTGAGTTTAATTGCCACATAATTATAATTATCTGTTGGACCTTAAAATCTGTCATCAAAGGTCATGTCATCTTTGCCAGGTTGAGTTAAATTTAGATTCAGACATCACGTCATGCAATGGGTTTTGTTGGTAAAAAAAAAGAAAGAAAAAAAGTGGAGGCAATGTGTCTACTTTGGCAATGAGATAAACATTCCTTCAGGTGTGTGTGTGTGTGTGTGTGTGTGTGTGTGTGTGTGTGTGTGTGTGTGTGTGTGTGTGTGTGTGTGTGTGTGTGTGTGTGTGTGTGCGTGCGTGCGTGCGTGCGTGCGTGCGTGCGTGCGTGCGTGCGTGCGTGCGTGCGTGCGTGCGTGCGTGCGTGCGTGCGTGCGTGCGTGCGTGCGTGCGTGCGTGCGTGCGTGTGTGACGTGTGTGTGTTGACATAGACCAAATTCGGTGTCCTCGATTAGATCTTTTCTGTAGTTGTGGTTGGAGCTGGGGCTGGAGTTGGGGTTAAGGTAAGGGGATATAAAAAGTAATGCAATGTCAATGCAATGTCTCCAAAAGGTTCATGTATTTCATTCACTGGTTTTACCTATAGTTTTTCCCATCACAATAAATCAGCGCTATCAAGGCAGTGTGTCTCTTCTTTAGGTTAGCATTATTATTATTTCATGTCAATTACAGTATAATCACTGATTTCTTTGTTGATTTTTAATGCAAATTGTGACACAGTATTTGGATTGATCATCTTTCTTGTGTTAGTTCAACTCAAGACGACTTGCCTCTCCAGATAAACAGTCGAGGAAGGAAGTGTGCTTAGGAGATCCAAAACAAAACAGAAAAGGAAACTTATCAAGCATCTGACAAACTTAAACAAAACTGTCCAGATGAAAACAGAAAGACAAAAAAACATTCATTATAATCATATCCTCTGGACACGGTACAAAACATTTCCATCATTTATGGAATGATGTTTCATAGTTTTTTGGCTGAAACTAAACGTATAAAGATGGTAAAAACAGGCAGAACACTGTCAAAGTTTAAGTAAAACAAACACAAAAACAGACCACTTTTCTGCCTGATCACAAGTTATTTCGTTTTTTAGGTTTTATGTCTTTGTGTATAGCTGGACAATTTCAGGTAATGACACCGCATATATAAATACAGCAAACTTATGGAATAAGTTCCTTTAAAACATATCTAGTCACTACTAGTTAGGATGACAATTAAAACACATTTATGTATTTAATGTGTTTCTTGTTAAACGTTTATATTTATATTTGAAAGTTCTCGATAAGAATGCATTGCATTCACCGTACCAACATTCCTGATTTTCACAGGAGTCCCCCGATTTCTTATTCCTTTCCTCTCGATGTGCTCCCGATTGGTAATGTCTCTCGTTAATCTATTGATTTCATAGTGTCACAAATAAAAGTTTCTCACACACACACACACACACACACACACACACACACACACACACACACACACACACACACACACACACACACACACACACACACACACACACACACACACACACACACACACACACACACACACACACACACACACACACACACACACACACCTCTCTCTCTCTTAGATGAAAGAGTGGCTATTTCGCTCTAAGAGAACCTCAAGAGAGTGTGGACTATGGACTGTGTTTGGACCATGTTTGCCCTTGATCAGTTTTGTGATTTCTTTGTTATTTTTTACATGTTTTTTCTTCATTTATTGTGAGCTAATTGAAATGATTTTACTTTCACAGTTTTGTATTTATGGTAGTGGTGTGGTAGGGATCGGGGGCGTCGAGGGGAGGCCATTTGTCGATACCCCGGAAAATCTCCCTCTTTTTCACAGCCTAATTGGCAGGTAGTTGGCAGGTATGGCATTCAGTGCATCATCATCATCAAATATTTTGAGCTGGAAGATGTGCGGTTGATGAAGTGGATGTGCCTTGCTGGAATAATTGTATTTGATGCACTGACAATAACCATACACCCACAAACTAAACCAAAGGGTATGAGTGTTGTTGAGACATTGAAATCATCGGGAGGATGTTGAGGGGAGCTTCACGGAGGCGTCGGAGAGCTGACTTACCTCCCACATTGTCCATCTCCTTCTCCTGCAGCAGGCTGACAGCATCGTCATCTCCCTCCAGCATCAGCTCTGTCTCCGGGTTCTGGCTGGCCACGGCCTGGCTGCGGACGGCCTTTTTAGACCTGACAACATCCTCCTCCTCTGTCCCTGGGAAAATAAATATGGGCAAAAGGGTTGAGTCAGACCTCCGAATACCTCACCCTGAACCATAAAAAGGCCAGATCGTTATCAGTATTGTACAATGACGAGAGTAAAATCCTTTCAAGTGCACACAGAAGGGAATCTGGCTTTGATAGCCGCACAAAACACATTCCATAACATCTGGCGCACTTTGAGAGGCCTAACTACAGTGTGGGGAAATGGCATGAGATGCCTTGTGATAAATGGGTTGATAAGAGGTGGACGATGATACTGCACACAGCAATGGTGTATTTCACAAGCTATTGGTATGGCAATGTAAACACAATTTTTCATTGAGCAAATTTCTTGTAGATAAACATCAAGAGGCATTTCAGCTTTTATTTTCATACAAGTTAAATAATTAAAAGTGTTCTGTCTGGAAAGACTACCAGCAGCGATGTTGGAGGATAGATCTACAGTAGCTCGTGCTTGAATGGAGATATCATTTGCCACATTCTGAGACTTGACAAGAGCTGGGATTGAACAGTGGTATCAATTAAAAGGAAGTGTGCATACATTCTGCAAACAAAAGGGGCTCATAAAAAAATGAATCAGACCATCCAACACATGCGTGAGACACATGGCTGCTCTCGACAAGTGAACTGGTGTTTGAGGGTCACATCCAGGAGAAACAAGCAGAGATCCTGCGTGTATGGAAGGAAGAACACATATCAAGACATGGGTGGATGACGCTCATATGACACGTTTCCTTTCAGCGTGGCTCTTAATTCTCCTCTCCCTCCTCTAAGAAGCGTGTAGCTTATTTCATAGAGGTCAGATTTGACTGTTGTCAACACTGCTACCGTGAAAAAAAAGTCTGCTTCCTGCTCTGTCTCATCTGGCATGCTTTCATCAGATGGCGGGTGGAAGCCTGAGCGTTTCGGAAATGAATTCTGCGTATTGTTAAAAGGCAAAAGCCAGCCAGTGGTCACAGATCAAAGCCCAATGAGTGAAACTTAAAACTGTAATTCTGTAAACCATCATTATGCCCCGAGTAAATGAGGGAAAGCCGAGCAGAAGAGCTGACATTCTGATTGGCAAGCCAGAGAAGGCAGACCACAGTGGGGAGCAGACTAAATAAACCACGCTGATTTCTACAGTCCAACATCTATGAGACACAGGGGGACAGCAGTGAGGGGTGGAAGATCAGCCAAGCAAACCACTTTGCCCACAAGGCAATTTAGTTATCACTGGGAAAAAAAAAACGTAATATGGTTATAAATAATCAGAAATGAGGAGCAGTGACATGAAGGACAAAATGTGCTGACATGAGAAGCCATCTTCTCATGACTGATAGCCCGGTGACTGTGATGTTCCTGTATTAAAGTGTGGCTGTGAAAGGGATCGCCATTTGTCAACATTAAAGACGAGCGGAGCAGAGAGCATCCAGGCAGACTCATTAGAAAAGCTTTCCAATTGTTCACCTTGTCCACACTATGGGAACATCAGAAAGAGAACAGCTGTTTTCATCTGCCATAATTCATGTGTGAATGGTCTAAAATGAAAACTACATACTTCCAGCGTCCCTGCATGGGCAGATAAAAAGCGGAAAATCCGGACAATAAACCTTCACCTTCAGGGTTAAAGTTCATTAGGATCCCTCCATTTCTAGCACAATATAGTTTTTGATGTTTGCTCTGTTTACATTTTAATATACTACTCAATTTGGACAGCTGATAGTCTTCTCTAGCCAACCATAATACCTATACTGCAAACAAAATCAAATCAACTGGCCAGTAAAATCGCACTCACCCAAAAAAGCCATAAGCATTGATTTAATAATATACTAATGTTACAAATGACTGACACCAAGAACAAATACAATTCTTATCATCCCCAAATGGTTTTATAATTTTGCAACTGAGTGATGTGATGACATCATACTTAGACACAAAACCCTGACCTCTGATCCTGGCCTCTGACACATATCCCACAACCACTACAACACGTTTTAGTAAAAAACATAACAAGAGCTCCAATGACCCACAACATATACTGTACAATCCCCAAACTGTGGGCCATGAGGATTTTACAAGTGGGCCCCCCAATAAATTGGCAAAACACCAAGATTTGAATGCTAATATAATATTAATATAAAAAAACATATCGAGTAGCATGGCATTTTTTGTTTAAAACCAACAACGTAGACGTAAATAGAGACTTACGTTCGTTCCATTGATCAAAGCAAGAACACAATCGATTTATTGGTCATTAAAATAAATATGCTCTGAAAATTCCTGCGGTCCATCCATCTGACCAGCCATTCGGCTGCCATGTTAAGTGGTTAGATGGGCGCGAACAGTTTCCATATTTTCAAGTGGGCCCTGATCCAAAAAAGGATCTTTTGCTCAATAGTCAAGACTTTTTATTGTAATATCACAATGCTTTTATTTTCAATTTTAGCTAGACGACTGATGGTTGGGTAGATTACACTAGATTGCAGCCATATGCTGGAGTGACAGACCACTGGTAAATGCGATATGAGATTAAGCTTGATAGGTGTATTTTTTTCTTAAACGTAACAAGCAAAGGTGAGCTACAGTACGCACGTGAACAACGTCCACGAAAAAAAAGCTTGCTCAGCAATATTCGCTCCATTTCACAATATCCACAGGAACTGTGACATTTTCCCTTCGAGTCACAGGGTGATGAAATTAAGTGGATGTATGCTTTCGTGAACAAGCTAAACCTCTGGTCAAATAAACTTTATAATCTATGAGAAGGGCCCCTGCTCTGGAAGTATTTCAGCTTTCAGTAGTTTTACTATTCAATATGGGATAGATAAGAGTTCAAAGGCTTTTAAAGGGACTGTTGAATCTACTATAATAATGTTGCCACGGGTCTACGTTTTATATATTGCAAGAATGCTGGAGTATTTTGTGGCATGGGCCCTTTCATTTTTATAGCCCGAGTAGAGTCAGGGAGCATATGTTTTTTTAGGTCTCCTATGGATTATACACCCTGTCTCCACCACTCTACCTCCACTCCTTAAAAAGAAATCCATGACATGATGTTTTACTTAAGCCATAACTAGCCTGTACAAGTATTTCTCTTTGGGAAAATAAAGCTGATTGTGCAAATACTTTTGGGTAATACAATATTTTAAACTATAAATAATGTGCAAAAGAAAAAACTAAAGTTTCTTGTAGAGGGTCAATAATGAAAGACATCAATAGTATGCTCAGAGTGGTGAGATATACAGTAAAAGAGCAAATACAAGGATCCTGCAAGGCACTAGTATGAATGTATTATGAGCATCAACCAAATGCTGTAGATATTACCGGAACAATAAAGAGAAATACTCTTAGAAATCCAGATCTCTGCCAAAACGCCTCTCCATTATGACTGTTATGCTATTTTGTGTGACAACCCTAATATTGCATATATGCTGCTACCTCTGTGGATTGTTTCATATGTTTCCCAGACTGTATTGGATACAGATCCTGCCTCTCCCCTCCTACGCACCCTCTCCATGGGTTCCACATTCCACATGAGTAGAAAAAGTCCAGTCCATGGGATTGCATTACCGCTAGGGAGATGGAGCTCTGCCCTCTGTCTCATTACTTTTATTTACAGATGAAAATGGAGAAAAACCTACGACAGCTTTGTACTTCCTGTGATGCAAGTAATACATTTTTGTATTTTTTTTCTTTTCCTTCTTTGAGGTCATTGAAGTAAACATGATAACTTTGATGTACGGGCATCTACATAGTGCAGGCGCTTCCTCAGAGAATACTCTTTATTCAATATCCTGGATGTGCAGTTCGCGTCTAGTATGCCGCTGGAGGTTCAAAATGACGTCTTCTTCCCATCAAAACATTAACAGCAGTGTCTGATAATCATCACATCTGTGCATAAACTTTAGATACTCCACATATAACTTTTACAGCACAGCATAGTATATTTGGTGAAAGTAGAAAATCGAATTGGTGTGGCACCAATGTGGATCTCAGACTTCATATGGCCAGCCTGTGATGTCATCTATGACTTACGACTCCAAATTTGGGTAAAGTTTCAGCCCGATCAGAGCCCCTTTGACCTCCATCATAAAAATACATTTCAAAAAGTATCAAACATGCGAGATTAGCGCCGCACACACAGACTGACCCTCTTATAGAATGCTAGACTCCTGCAGATCCACACCGTAAAGAATGCATTTTAAACAGTTACATTTGTGCATTTGCATGACTTTGAAACAAAGCCATGCAATGGCTATTGGATTAGCAAACCACTCTTATGTTGTTGTCGCCCCTCTAAAGTTGCACGGTCTCTTCTTATAAAGCAGGTGACGGTGAATATCATAAGCACATGGCAGCACGATATTGGGTGCCGTTTCTCTGGTTGTAAGAAGCTTTAAAGACCCCTGTCCAGGAGCATCAGTGTGCAATAGGTCTGAGAGAAGCTGCTCACCTGAACTAAGACAGCAAGGACACGTGGAGGTAAGACACCCGGTTAAACACTTGGATCAATATTAACGTGACTTCCATTTCATGCTTGCCCAATTCCAATCACCTAACAATATACTCTGATAGTGGTGCTAGCATGGCTCTAACAGGGGAGGTTATTACAGGCAGAGGGCAGAAACAGAATGTGCTGGCTAAGCTGTCAATGCTACTAATAGACAAAGAAGCAGAGTTTAACCTCCTTTCACACATGGCAATGAATGTACCCGACACACACAAATATGCTCCCCACACACACACACACACACACACACACACACACACACACACACACACACACACACACACACACACACACACACACACACACACACACACACACACACACACACACACACACACACACACACACACACACACACACACACACACACACACACACAGCCCTATCTTGCGAATGAAACCTTAACCCAAATGCCATTATGAGAAAATGGCATTTGGCAAAATGGCAATAAAAAAAAATCCACCATCAGCCTTATGCCTAAACTTCTTTTAAA